>NC_085141.1:35343171-35652133 GCF_024139115.2 Armigeres subalbatus
AGCAACAAAATCTATTTCAAAACAGTTTTAAGGAGAATATATTTGAGCTCCAAAATTATTTTTGACAATAATTTTGAATAAATTTCGCTCAAATTTATTTCCCGGGATCCCGGGAAATTTCTATTTAATTTCCCGTTTCCCGGGAAGTTGGTTCCCGCATTGACTGAGACTGATTTTTAAAGAAGGGATCAAACCTACCGTCGCTTTATTTCGGACAAACGCCTATTTTAAACGAAGAGATCAAAGAAGCAACCACATTCACTATTGTCTTAATCTTAGAAAAACGGCGGTTTTTATCCCAAGTAACAATCTTAATAATTTACAAAATGTGCAATAAAACGACAAATGTCAAATACTTTATAGGCTTATTAGTAGCTTGACGATTATCTCGAGGACATGAAACCAATCTTGAAAAGTGTCTTAATTTTATCTTACGAATAACCTTCATAAATCTTCGTAGTTTTCAATTGGTTTATAATGGTATTGTACTAGAACTTTATGTTTATATCAAAATCCATGAACTATAGAATATCAGACGGCAATAAATACATACTTTCAGTGATAATGTTACTCCTTATAATTTTTATTTAGAATAATGAAACCATGTCAAACGTAGAGAAAGATAATATTCCATGCAATCTACAACAATTTCCATTCCACTACTAGTTTTGAACAAAATATTCCCTAGCTTATACTTATCACATAGTACTGTATATATTAGAATTATTGCTTTAATCCATATTCACCAGTATTCTTGTTTATATACGTCTAATAGTTCTAATCGTTATCCCATTTGATTTTGTAGGCTACAAGGAGACTAAGTCAAATAAGCATACAATAGTATGAATGTAGTTGTCATTAGGATTTTTGTATTTTATAGTCATACCGACCCTAAATACCAAAGTACCAAAAATGTCTCGATGCGGAATTAAATTCAAACAGTCAAAACACGTAATTATTGAATATTCTCTGACATTCCATTGCCGTAAATAAAATTATTTAAACGGCGCACTCAAATATTCTGCTTTTCTAACCTGTTTTGACCAGAAATTTGAACGCGCACGAAAATTTGATGCACGCGAACGAATTTCTGAGCATTCAATTTTACGATGATCAAAAATTGTTTTACTTCCGTATGAGTGTTATTTTTTTCTCCATTTGTACATTTTGCAATTCCTTCCGCAACAATAACAGCTGGCTTCGAGGAAAAATGAAGTTCTTATTTTTGACAGTGGACAGTGGTCTTATCACCAGACTTGAACTTGCTTTGAAGAGTGGGCCACTTGGTCATAACTTACTCTTGTAGCGGTCTTCAAGAGGTCGCCATGGAGTTTTTATTTTTGTTGTTAGTTTTGTAAATTTACTCTCCAAAACAGCTACCAGAGGATGATAAAACTCAAAATATTACTTGGGATTTTTGGGGAAATGTTATTGTTGCGCTAGCAAAACGGTTATGGAAGACAAAGAACTATTTTCCGATTTGATAACATTTATTCCAAGTTTGGTTGGTATTCCAGGGTTAAAAAATCCCTTTGGAAGAAAAGACAATAAATTTGTTCGTGTTTAGCCTAATCCATGCGAATGTGCGTATTTACATGTGTGTGATAGATATGGGAAGTACGTATATGGCCTACTTACGTTTACTGTTCTCTACCGATAATTCGACCGTACTAGCGACAACTGACTCCGCACTGTTTAAGACCGTACTGTAACTGTGAAATTATCATAGTATTAGGGTTTCGTTGTGCAATGTTACTATGTTAGATTTACCTCCCACTCTAGTATAACTACACTACTCAAATATCTATAAGCACACTTAACTCTCTTCTCAACAATTTCAAGCTAATCGAACATAAAACAAGTCATTAATTCTATCATTCAGTCATCAAAAGCCTAACATGAAATCTCACCTAAGTTTCGCACTTCTGCATTCACTACATCAGTCTTGTTTTGGTTCATTTCTGATACCTATAAACGAGCCTATAATCACATTGCCGCCCATACATACCTATAGGCTGACCATTACCGATCAACTTGTAGGTGATAGATAATATAGGACACAGGGCCGGCGCTAATTGTTGCTCGAAATTATTTAATTAATATGTGAGATTCGTCGCAACTCCTGGGTGTTGCAACAGTTATTTTCTGGAAATATTATCCAGCTGTTTACGCCAGCCATAAATTTGGAAAGGGGTAATTCAAACATGACAGATGCTGTGAACCATTTTATTGCATCAGCATCATAGCGAGCATCATAGTAACCTTTGAATTGAAGATTGTTTCGCAAAACTGTCTGTCAAAATGTAAAACTTGTTTATTACGTATCACGGAAAATTCGATTCAGATTTTTCATAGCAAACTACAACTTTTGGAGAGCAATACTAGCAAAGTTTGTTAACTACGGGTTGATTTCTATCAACTTCTATTTTATTTATCTTGAATGAGGTATATTTATTCATTATTCGAGTGTGATTTTAAATCTGCACAAAAGAAAAGAAACTCAATTGCGGATGTCTATTTACTAATAACACCATTGTATTATGATTATTCTTTATTCTAGCAACTCAACAAACTGTTCTTCGACATATACCCATACTTTTGAGCACTATACTTTGAATAACAAATAATATTAGCTGTTGTAATTGTCATCATGTAGTGTAGAGGAAGGATGTGGTTATTATGATAAATGAAAGATTATTTCAAAGCAGGCAACTTGAATTTGCTGAAATCGTTTCATTAGGGTGGTGTCGTTGGTATTGTTATTCGGTTGTTCGGCCATATTCAGAATTGACGTAATGTCAATGTCAACTTATCTCCACGGCAGCCTAGATAGCCGTGTGGTATCGGCAGCCGGTTGCCTGGCTAAAAATAACGCTACGGATTGCCTGTTCCAGTGGTAAAAGTCTATGATACAGGTGACCCCGAACTCTTGGTGCGATGCGGCCTTATGCTTACCGTGCCTACGAATCAATGGTTAGGGGGGGAGGTGGTTCATAAAAACCTAACCGCTAACGGAGCACCAGGGCACCCTTCACAGTATTAAGCCCTTGCTGCGCTAACCGGAGCGATAGCGTAGTTGACTTTTTGCTTCTCAGAAATAATCGGCTACTCTTATTCAATCTCAACTTGAGGTTAAATAAGGAATTATGAGTATGTTAGTTTTTCATCAAATTGTCACCTATATGAATTGGCTTTATGCGTTTTTCACAGTGTACTCTGTGTTTCGTCTTTGACGTTCTTGATACGATACCGACTTGGTTTCATCGTTGCTATTCACATGATTGTTATCGTAATTCGCAATGGCTACAGTTGGGATAGCTCAAATCAATCTTCAGCGTAAAAGAACAGCAACGATTATTCTTTGTAGACTCATGCAAAATGGCAAATCCCAAGTGGCTTTGGTGCAGGAACCCTATTTTCGCAAGGGTAGCTTCTACCTAGGCAACCTAGTGAACCCGGTTTTTGCAACTTTCAATAATGAAATGGCAAACTCTCGATTAATGCCGGGTGCACGTGTACTTGTTAACAACGCTATCGTTACTACACTTTTCTCTGAATCAACAATCAGAGATGTATGTGCTGTCGAAACAATTGATGTAACTGGTGGAACACCCGCCAAAAAATCCGTCTATTGTTCGCTTTATTTACCACATGAGGAACCTTCTCCTACGGATGCTTTCAAACAAGTTGTCGTTTATTGCACTTCAAAAGGCCTTCCGCTGATTGTCGGTAGTGATGCTAATGTCCATCGCATCACCTGGGGTAGCTCGGATGTCAATCTGATCTCAATCTCTGATTAATCTCTCCTGGACCCCTAACATTGAGTTCAGAGTCAAGAAGGCGTGTATGGCTTTCGGCCAATGCCAACGAACTTTTGGTAAGACTTGGGGTCTTACACCCAAATATATCAAATGAATTTACACAACAGTTGTACGACCAATCTTGGCTTATGGATGTATTGTGTGGTGGCAAAGGGGTGAAGTGAGGATTATTCAGTCTAAATTAGGCCAGCTATCCAATACCCAAGTGTTGGGTGAAGTTTTTCATCAACTCTTGGTCTGTAACTCAGCACAAATATCATTGTAGTAGTCTGGATTCATGTCATCAAACAAGATCCGGTACATCCCGGAACCATTTCCGTAGTAGCAAACTATTTAGCTAATCTGTCTAAACAGAATTGCAGTGTCTTAGTCAAGGCCTTGACAGGTCACTGCTGACTCAATTATCACATGGCAAATATTCAACGTGTTGAACCATTTGTCTGTGATGGTTGTGAATCCGATTATGGAACTTCTTATCATCTGATATGTAACTGCCTAGTTCATGCGCAACTGCGGTTCCAAATATTTGGTAAACACTTACTAAGTGACATTGACAACAGAAGCCTGAACCTTCAAAGTATTCCGTTGTTCATAATCCGTTGTAATAAGAAGCTAGGAGCTTTTCTACGTTTATACTTTGTATGCCTCCTTTAAGGGTCCCTTTCCCAAACTTCCCATTTTCCCCCATCCATATTCCTTTCCATTTTGTTCACTTCCTTTTCCATCAGCTGCGTAATAAGAAAGGCTGTGAAGGCGATGGCACAAATCTCTCAAATTAAGGTGAACATGCCCCTAGAGCCGACGTTCTGATACCTGATACCATACTTTGAATAATTTGAAAAAAAAATTCAATAGCAGAGTAGGGGAACCCGAGCAGCACAAGTCAGTCAAAAATGGTTGCAGCAACTTGATTGTGACCTAATCTGGTCACATATGAGTTGCAGTAACCTACGTGGAACATGTGTGCTACTAGGGAATGATGTGGTAATTATGATTATGGTGCCGAACTGGAAAAGAATGAGTACATCGTTCCATCCCTTTTCGCCAGCAAGCGTTAGCATAGCATAGTTACGGTGTACTTCGTAGATTGGACACTAGTAATTCTCATGTTTTTCTTTTGAAATCCTTATTCAGATTGCTATCAGAAATCAAGGTAGGTGTGGTCCTTGATTTCAATCTAGGATAAAAATCACAAAAGCATGAGGATTACTACTTCCGGCCACGTCCATCTTCACCGTAACTTGGGAGGGGAAGGAAGTGTTGATGTAGTACTTACTTAACGAGAGGTCCCCCACTCAGCGACTCCCTAATTCGTTGGGTCAGGATCTGCCTGTAGCTGACAATGTGACCGTGGTAGATCTTACACCGTAACACACCACTCAAAGGTGTCTACCCAGTGTTATGGGGCCCTTTTCGCCAGCAAGCGTTGGAAACCAAAACTCAACGAAAGTTTGAGGTTCATTTTGGTTTAGTTGAGTATAAGAACGAATAATAAAAACCATTCAACTGAACACCCAGCATTAAAGACAACATACATGACCTTTTCACAACAACTAATGGACCAGTGAAAAGTGCTTCGGCGGAAATCGAACCCACACTCCACAGCATATGTGTCTAGACGACTGATGTCGCTAACCGCAAGGCAACGAATCTCACTTTTAATCTTAGCTCTTTAAAGTAAGATTCAAATTGATCTCTAAATGTAAAGTTTGCGCATTTTACTTGCCAATGATGGTTTCGCCAAAGGAGTCCACACTACTGCTCTGGTTATCAGCATTTCATGGGTTGGTTTTGGAAGATGGCTTCTCGGTCTGACAAATCAAAACACTGTTATTTTATTTTGTCCTGATATAGTGTTGTTCAGGGACCCTCCTTAGCCGTACGGTAAGATGCGCGGCCACAAAGCAAGACCATGCTGAGGGTGACTGGGTTCGATTCCCGGTCCGGTCTAGGAAATTTTTGGGCTGGAAATTGTTTCGACTTCTCTGGGCGTAAAAGTATCATTAGCCTCATGATATACGAATGCAGAAATGGTAACTTAGCCTAGAAACCTCGCAGCTAATAACTGTGGAAGTGCTCAATGAACATTAGGCTGCGAGGTGGCAATGTCCCAGTGGGAGATGTAATGCCAATGTATTGGTGTTTTGATTTTGTCAAGACTGGAAAGCAGAAAATATTAAACAACAGTCGAATAATAATAGTCTATTAGAATGAATCAAAGCGTAAAATATCAAGAATTAAAATGTGAATAATTTGTAAACTTGTAGTCTCATAGTATTTTTGTCTTTGGTTATCTACGGTATTATAAATTTTAACGATTCAAATTTCTGTAAAAATCTCAGCCAAGGTGGGAAGAATTATACACAAATCTCTATCATCGCGCCCTAATGAGCGATTGAACTCGCTCGTAAATCTGTAGGAAATCGTCGCGCTCGAGTTTGGTTTTTGTAAAATCGCAATCGTAATTTACTGAGATTTATTTCGCGTCAAAACGTTATAAATACCAATCGATGTGCAATTTGTTCGCACATACAATATTGCAATCTTTTGTTTGATGCAAAGAAGCTTCAATCACTGATAATTATGATTTTTTTTTAGAAAATCAATCAGAAAAATTTAGATTCAAAACTGAAAAGGCGCACAGAATTTTTTGAAAAAATTTTCTAGTCTGAAATCAAACTTTCTGTTAATGCTAAATTTACTTGTTAGACGATCGTCAATAGTCAGCAGCAGAACGAAATTTTCCGGATCTTCACGTTCTGTTAGCTTCTCAATCGCGCGCGCGCGCTGATGGCCATCTGACCATACCTCATTAAACACTAATTAATCCCGTATGTTCTTCATTCCATCCAATTGCGCATCTCGGGTGAGGCGCATTGAGATTCCTGCGCCGGTTCGGTTCTTTTCACTCACTTTTTATTCCACGGCTGCTGGACGGATTGCGGTTCTGCGCTGGAACAACTGCTGGATTTTCCGAAGGCTGCTCTGCTCTGTGTGGCGATTGTTAGGAAATTCTTTCCACTCTATTGTTTTCCGTTTTCCCTAGCTTTGTGGCGCCTCTGGCTGCTGCTGTTTCTTCCACTCAATGGCTTGTATCGAACAATGTTTTCCTATGTTTGAGCAGAAATTCCAATTAGCATAGAACACTTCCTGGACAGCATTCACACACACGTGCACTCTGCGTGTCTAACACAATTCACTTCTGTTACGATGCTCTGGTCTGGCAGGTTTTCAGAAACACAACTTACGTAGACTGAGCGCACTTCCTGTTTCCAAGTGAGTTAAGATAACTTTTTCACAATCACCGCTGAATATCTACACAACGCTTTCATAAAAAAAAAACAAAACACCAATCACAGAATAGTATCCTCGGAAACTCAACAAACCAACCACCGATCGGTAACGGCAACTATCGCGCGAGGGACGAAAAACCACCAACTCTCACTAGTAGCGAAAAAAAAAACGCAAAATCGATCTCAAGGAACTTTTCTCTGGCTAGGAAAGCTAAGCGCGCATGCTAGCAGCTCAACGACAGGCGGAAAACTGAATCGCGCACGGTGATGGATACTGCACTGCTGCTGGGGTGGTTGCCTCTGCCTCTACGATCCTCCGGTGATCATCTAGCGGGTCTTTCTCCGAGGGCGCTCTCCTTCCTTCCCTGGACCGCTGACTGGTCTATGATGACGATGATGATTATGCTGCTGATGATTATGCTCCCGTGCAAACCGGCAGCAATAGGATTCGGCCTGTCCGATGGATGGCGCTTGGAGTGTTTCCATCGTGCTCAGATTCAACTCTCTCGTGGGAGCTTCGCGTGCGCGCGTTAGCAAACTAGTGAGTGAACTGTCTATGAAAGAAGGCCTTTCGTCGCGCGGTGGACACTTTATTGAAGCTTGCTGGTTGATATAGTTTTTCTGTGAGTGGCGTTTAAAATTTAGGGCAATAACGGATGGTGGATCCACAGTCGAAGTTTAGGCAAGGCCAATATGATAACATTTAGCGTTGGAGACTACTGGAAACTATTTCAGAGTTGTTGGTGTT
The DNA here is from genome assembly GCF_024139115.2 of Armigeres subalbatus. Lineage (NCBI taxonomy): Eukaryota > Metazoa > Arthropoda > Insecta > Diptera > Culicidae > Armigeres > Armigeres subalbatus. The sequence goes on from NC_085141.1 coordinate 35,351,034, forward strand.
TACTCTGCGATTAAATGAAATCTGTAGCTGTCTGAAGCTGGGCAACCATTTTACTTCACAGTATCTATTTCAAAGTAGAAATAATAATAATAAGAGTCCAGTTCAGAATCCAAATCTCTAACACAAAAAAAAACTTCAGATTTTGTACCTCAAAATAAATACCGAAATACAAATGTAATGCAAATAACGATTTGATCAAAAATTCAAAATTTGACAATTTTATAACAGCAAGCCCCCGTCGGTGCGTCATGTACAGGGAAATGAACTTGATCGGAAGAAAGCGATCGGTGCAATGACGAGTGGTGGCTCATTGTTTCGGGGGCCGGCCCGCCCGCAAAGAGAAATGCTCGCGCCAGAGATAAAAGGGGGAAACATTTTCCGCGAGAGCTCGTGGATGGGGTTCGCCGCTTGGGATTCGCTGAGAGGCGTCCGATGACGATCGGGTGGATTTTGTTGGCGTGATCATATTAATGACGATGATGGCGATGGATGATCTATCTCGACCGATTGGAGAGAGGGTCGACGATGATTTCTAAGATATGCTCCGTGCACTCTCTCTCTTGTTCTTTGCTAGATTTATGCTCGTATGCTTTACAAGTTTACATGTTAGAGCATGGCTGGAATCCGTTGTTCGGTCAAAAGGTACGGGATATGTTGTTGTTCGGCGACTTGGAGATTTATGATGTTTATCTTACTCTTGAATGGTTCTTATACGAAGTTGATTAGCAATGCTTATTGAATTTGTCAGAAGAAATTATTGGATGAATTCTGTTAGATTTATAACTTTTACATTTTTTTTTGTTCGGGTGAACCACTATACAGTGGTTACCACTATCCATTTCATTGAACTTTTGTAGCATTCATATTAATTCAGTAATTTTTAATTTGTATTGCTCAATAGCATTTAGACAAGATTTTGTTGTTGGCAAATTGCGCTTTTGAATTAATGTTCTAATTATTAAATCAAATGGACGCAATATAGAGCTCCAGTATATAAAATAGTGCGCAAAAATAATTCATTATTGGCAGTGGCTGATTTTCTACCCGCCGCTGTCACATCCAGTATATGGGCAAAATAGCCAGCATGAGTTAACCGCCAGAAATTTGTACGGCGAAAGACATCTAACGCGGGTTTTAGATGCCTTTCGCCATACTGATTTCAGAAAGTTAACTCCTAGTGTGCCGCTGTAAGCACGCTCAAAGCAGGTGATACCTTGCAATATTTTTTTGCAAAATGGTGGAGTTTTTATTGTAGTTATTAGGCATTAACTACAACCGTTGTCCATAAAGTTTTGTGAAATAGCGGCGTTGACATCATCAAATACTTTTTCCAACTGTTGCTTCAAAGCCAGCTAGATCTCTAACACCTTAGGTAGCCTTAAGGTCACTCCTGACAGAATCCCAGTTTCAAAGTGCTCGCGTTTTCGGGGGCACACCACTCGATACGGAAGCAACGCACAACTGTCATTTTTATTTTTTCACGCATGCTGCGAGGCAGCAAAGCTGAATCAACAAAAATGACAGTTGTCCGCCGCCTCCGTATCGAGTGGTGTGCCTCCAAAAACGCGAGCACTTTGAAACTTGGATTCTGTCAGGAGTGACCTTTACCTTCAGTCTTCACGATGGTCAAACCTTCTTAATCGGGGCAAACACATAACAACAAAATTAAACCGCGCGAACTATCTGCTTAGGGGCCGTACACTAATTACGTAAGCATTTTTTCTGGGTTTTTCACTTGAAAAAGTTTTTCGAAGTGCTCGAGCCAGCTGAAACGCTGAAACTGGTCAGTTGGGTCGGTCAATAACATCGTTGCATTCATCTTCGAGCGGCTTAAGCGTCGTGAGATATCGTAGAGGAGGCGAATGTCCCCGGTTGTGGCGGCTATCTCTCCTTCGTCGGCCAGAGATCGTTTTACTTCCTTCTCAAGAGCCGCGTATCGTTGACGGGCTAAGACTTTGGCTCCTCTGGTTTTTGATCGCTCTATCGCGGCTTTGGCTTCTCTTCACTCCTCTATCTTCCTCCAGGTCTCATCGGTGATTCAATGTTTTCTCTGGGTGCGCAGTTCGCCCAAATTGTTCTCGCTGGTGGCGATGAAGGCATTCTTGATGGCGGTCCAGTGGTCTTCCACGCTGCCACCTTCCGGAATATCTGCAGCACGCGTCCCCAGTTCTTCAACAAAGGACCGTTTCACCGTTGCATCTTCCAGTCGGCGTGTGTTGAATCATCGTCCAACTCTCTCCTCCTGCCGACGAATCCGCGCAATGCGCAGGCGTATTTCGCCGATGAGAAGGTGATGATCAGACGCGATATCGGCACTACGTTTATTCCGTACATCAAGAAGGCTCCGTTTCCATTTTCGGCTGATGCAGATGTGGTCGATTTGATTTTCTGTAAAGCTGTCACGGGAGACCCACGTGACCTTGTGAACCAGTCGATGAGGGAAGAGCGATCCCCCGATCACCATGTCGTTATTACCACAAAATTCTGCGAACAGCTCTCCGTTTTCGCTCATTTCTCCGAGACCATGGCGTCCCATAATGCGCTCATGGTTCGAGTTATCGGATCCGATCTTCGCATTGAAGTCGCCCAAACAGATCTTGATATCACCCTTCGGAATTCTATCTGCGACGGCATTGAGTTGACTGTAGAAGTTCTCTTTGTCTTGCAGATCGGCAGCATCGTTTGGCGCATAACATTGGATTATAGTAAGGTTTCGGACCCGTGTTCTAAATCTGGCAACGATTATCCTTTCACCAATAGGTTCCCACCTCATAAGCGCAGAGTGTGCCTGAGCGCTTAGTATGAAGCCAACTCCGCGATGCCGGGGAGCGTGTTCACCTCGTAAACCAGAGTATAGCAGAACTTGTCCCGACGGCGTTCTGTGTTCTCCAAAGTTTGGCCAACGGACTTCACTCAGTCCCAGCTTCGGGGGAATAGCATTTCATACTCAGACGCTGGATGCCAGAACAGACGCTGTTGGAGCCGCACCTCCTTGGTGGACAGACGCTCGATCAGTCGGGTCAAATTTGTTTAAAGTTCCACCCAACACCAGGGCTAGGCAAGTGCGCTTTGAGCGGCACACGGTCGCTTTGATAGGGCCTGCTTGGGGACACATGCAGCTTTTTATAGAAGTTCAACAGAGCCCACTGTTGATCCCCACCACATCCTAGGCAGACCCCACAGGACGCACCCTCTCACTCTAGCTGATGTCAGAAGGACAACAGTGCCCAGTCTGCACTACCAGCTAAGTACGCAACCCTTAGCTGGCGGTCAATTGTCATCGGAAGACCCGTGGAAGCGTAAGTATTGGAACTTGTGAGGACCAGAGCTATGTTAGGCGCCCCTTCCCGGATGTTAACTCACCATTTCGTAGCCCTCTAGTAGCTACCGCTTTTCCTACTTTGTATTTCTATCTCAGTTCTTTCTGTGTTCCACGTTCTACCAAAACGATTCCCTACTGTTATAACCTTCCACGCAATCTCAAAACCTCCCGTGGCACCTATGAGAGGTCGTAGAGTTCTCTGCATCTTTCTTAAGTAGGTGTCCAACTAAATAACCATCCTTCCCCTTCCTCAGCATTCGCAAGGACGTGGCCAGGACAGATCTCGACTATTGGAGAATGCATTGCTCCCATCTAAGAGATAGTGATTAGTCCCAAATCAATATCTGTGGTAACGGATGAAAGTGATGCTACTCTCATACAATAGTCTTGGCTTGTACCACCTACGAATTTGTGTGAATTGCTCAATGCTAATGCTAATGCTAATTTATGGGAATAGTGAAAGCTTTTATGTTCATACGGGAATTCATACAAAACGACATTTTTTACTCCTTCCCAAAATAGTCGAACCGTGTGGAATTGATTTAACGTTTTCATTGATAGTGTACTGTACATACAAGATTGATGAATGAATTGGTTTAATTATTCTCAACTTAGTAATGACAAAACAACTCAAAATAATGAATTATCCGCTAGTTTCATTTATACATATGCCAAAAACAGAGGTTTGATGCGTACATATTTAAATTCATGACAATTTGATGGTTGTGGGAGGGTTCACAAGTTTTTCCATTCTAATTTCCATTGAAACGTAAGTTTTCCGTGCGACGCCACCAGAACTCCTGAATTGTCAAGAGGATGGGAGTTGGAATTTTCAAACATTTTTGAAATTTGAACTGGGCATACACATATGCTAAGAAGAGAGGGTATAAAAATTCAAAATTTTGACGATCTGCCATGCAATCATCTGTGAACGAGCATGGACAATAAGCATACATCGTTTTGTTTGATAATGGCAATGGGTAGGGGAGGTGGATCGATTGCACTATGGTCCAGGATACAGATTTACGCGGAAAGATGAATTTTACGCCAAAAATATATTTTTTAGAAAAAAATTTTGTTCTACAAAATTGTTCGAAATAGTAAGGCCATCATTATGATTCTACCAAAAAATAGGGTGTCCCATCATATAAAAAAATTAGGAAATATTTTTTTTATTTCTCAGAATATTGACATGTTATGTTCTACAAAGTTGTAGCGCAGCTTATTCCAATCAATTTAGCTAAAAAAACTTTTTCTGTAGCTCTTGAGTTGGCTGATTTAGAGCAATTTTACCTAATTGGATTAGGGTGTACCTAAAAAAAAAACAGTATTTTTTATCTACTTTTTTTATTTTAGATTTTTCGAAAAAGTCGTCTTCAGGTGACTTTTAGAGCTCAAAAAATGCAACTTTTTATTGGTAAATATGATCAATATCTTTTTCCGATAAAAAGTTATAATCGTTTTTCTGTCAAAATTACATTTTTTTCATAAGTTGATATCTCCGGTTAGGGCAGACCAAAAAAATATATTCACACGGCATCTGAAAGAGAAACTCATATTCTTTATTGTGTCAAAAAATTGGGGATATGTTATTTTTTTATCTCAAGTTTAACCAATTTTACTAAAATCATGTTTTTTTCAAATAAATTTATTTAATTCGACAACGGAAGAAGATACAGACGATATTCTTATAGCAAAACACGCGTTTTGAAAAGCCCCAAAAGTCTTCAGAAGGTGACATCCGTGAAAAATAAAAAATGAAATGAGCAGATCATAAATATTGTTTTTTAAGGGGCACCCTAATCTTGGTAAGTAAAATTACTCTAAACAAGTGAGCTTGAAAGCTACATAAAAAGTTTATATAGCAAAGTTGATTGGAAAAAGCTGCGCTACAACTTTGTAGAACATTTTATGTCAATATTCCGCAAAATAAAAAAAAATAAATATTTTACTTTTTTATAAAATGACCCACCCTTATTTTTCGGTAACTCTATAATAAGGGCCCAAGTATCCAGAACAACTTTGTAGAACAAACTTTGTTTCTTAAAAGTATGCTTAAAAGACCGAAAATGCATCTTTTCTCGTAAATCTTGCAATACGATGATAATGATAAAACTTATAAAAAGTGTTAAAGCTGTAGATTTTTTAGTTTTCATTTTTCACGAATGTTGGGGCTTTTCAAAACGCGTGTTTTGCTATAAGAATATCGTCTGTATCTTCTTCCGTTGTCGAGTTATAATAATTTATTTGAAAAAACATGATTTTAGTAAAATTGATAGAACTTGAGATAAAAAAATAACATATCCCCAATTTTTTGACATAATAAAGAATATTAATTTCTCTTTCAAATGCCGTGTAAATATTTTTTTTGTCTGCCCTAACGGGAGATATCAAATTATGAAAAAAAAAATGTAATTTTGACAGAAAAACGATTCAATCAAAGGTAATTGCCTATTTCCGGGGATTAAACCACCCGACTTGGACGTTAATTTACAATGTTATGAAAACTCATATGTGAATATGTACGTTATGTGGAATATATTGATTTGGAAAATGTATTGGAGGTAACCACTTTCCCTTCGATGGGACTCGAACCCATGCTGTAGGGTCATGGGTTCGAGTCCCATCGAAGGGAAAGTGGTTACCTCCAATACATTTTCCAAATCAATATCTTCCACATAACGTACATATTCACATATGAGTTTTCATAACACAGAAAAACGATTATAACTATTGATCGGAAAAAGATATTGAGCATATTTACCCATCAAATGCATTTTTTTGAGCTCTAAAAGTCATCGGGACACAACTTTTCCGAGAAATCCAAAACAAAAAAAGTAGATCAAAAATACTGTTTTTTTAAGGTACACCCTAATCCAATTAGGTAAAATTGCTCTAAGTCACAGAATTTTTTTTTTTGAAAATTGATTGTAATAAGCTACGCTACAACTTTGTAGAACATAACATGTCATTATTCCGAGAAATAAAAAAAAAAAAATCTATTTTTTTTAAATGATGATCCACCATATTTTTCGGTAGAACCGTAATGATGGCCTTACTATTTCGAACAATTTTGTAGAACAACAGTTTTTTCTAAAAAATATAGTTTTGGAGTAAAATGCATCTTTCCGCGTAAATCTGTATCCTGGACCATAGTGGATTGTGGGCACCCCCACGTATCTTTTGACAGAAAGCATATACAGGCATACCTCGATAGTACGTATACGTAATATGCAATATTATATACTATCTACATGCATACAATACTACAATATTATATACGTAATAGTAATATGCAATATTAGTATAAGATATAGTATAAGGATTTGTCAATTATGTATATGTTAAGATTTCATACAGATTTTGTAAGGTTCTTTTAGAGAATTGTAAAAATGATCTGCCATCTGCTGGTTGGGTGTAGTGATAGAGAACAGAGAACATACCTGATCAATCAAATGCAAGTTCATTAACTTTTATTACATACAATATCAAAAATCAGTCTGACCTTACTTAATGAAATTATCTTTCCCAGTGTTTAATCGACGTTTTTCAATAAAATATGAAAATCAGGCACGGCAAATGCTGGGTAAAGCGTACCTGACGGAATAACATAGACCCCATCTCGCGGTCCTTAGCCTCTTACCCAGCAACTCCTATCCCTACCTCCCCGTGGTGCTGGCCGGAATACGAGCAACCTTAGGGAAGATCGGGTAACCAACCCCGGTGGGAACTATGATCGTATGCTGACAGGGAGGGGGGGATTTGCTCCTCTCCGGAGGTGCAAATCTTACTGAGCGTCTGTTCTCCATGTCAGGATCGGCTCACAACAGCGTCTGTTCTCCATCTTAGGGGCGGCTGATCATCGTCCGAGTGCCAGCGAGGGACTCTAAGTGAAACTGTGCACCATGGTCCACCGGGAATTTAGGGGGTTTGGTGTCAGCCCTGCAAGCCAGCCTTTAAAAAAACATACGCAACGAATAATCAACAAGAGAGTACGGACCGGAACCATCGGCGAAGACCACTGCGACGAAAAGGGACTAGCGATTGGAAACTCGGTTCGTGGAACTGCAAATCTCTCAACTTCATCGGGAGCATACGCATACTCGCCGATGTGCTCAAGGACCGTGGATTCGGCATCGTAGCGCTGCAGGAGGTTTGTTGGAAGGGATCAATGCATGGTGCGAACGTTTAGAGGTAATCATACCATCTACCAGAGCTGCGGCAACACACACGAGCTGGGAACAACTTTCATAGTGATGGGCGATATGCAAAGGCGCGTGATCGGGTGGTGGCCGATCAATGAACGAATGTGCAGGTTGAGGATCAAAGGCCGGTTCTTCAACTTCAGCATAATCAACGTCCATAGCCCACACTTCGGAAGCACTGATGATGATAAGGACGCATTCTACGCGCAGTTGGAATGTGAGTCCGACAGCTGCCCAAGCCACGACGTCAAAATCAACATAGGGTGAGGGTGAGCTCGATGGGGCCCCTCTTGAGGACTGCTGGAATACAGTCAAAGCAGCCATTAACGACGCAGCGGAGAACAACATCGGGTATATGGGTCGAAGTCGACGGGACGATTGGTTCGACGAAGAGTGCAGACAGATTCAGGAGGAGAAGGACGCAGCGCGGGCGGTCGCGCTGCAGCAAGGTACCCGGCAGAACGTGGAACGTTATAGACGGAAGCGGAGACAGCAGACCCGCCTTTTTCAGGAGAAGAAACGCCGCCTGGAATAAGCGGAGTGCGAGGAGATGGAACAGCTGTGCCGTTCTCAAGATACACGCAAGTTCTATCAGAAGCTCAACGCATCCCGCAAAGGCTTCGTGTCGCGAGCCAAAATGTGCCGGGATAAGGATGGGAGCATCTTGACGGACGAACGTGTGGTGATCGAAAGGTGGAAGCAGCACTACGAGGAACATCTGAATGGCGCTGAGAGTACAGGCAGTGAAAGTCAAGGCAGCGGAAGAGATGACTACGTCAGTTCAGCGGACGATGGAAGCCAACCAGCCCCCACCTTGAGGGAAGTTAAGGATGCCATTCAACAGCTAAAGACCAATAAAGCAGCTGGTAAGGATGGTATCGGAGCTGAGCTCATCAAGATGGGCCCGGAAAAGCTGGCCACTTGCCTGCACAAACTGATAGTCAGAATCTGGGAAACCGAACAGCTACCGGAGGAGTGGAAGGAAGGGGTTATATGCCCCATCTACAAGAAAGGCGACAAACTGGAGTGTGAGAACTTTCGAGCGATCACCATCCTTATTGCTGCCTACAAAGTGATATCCCAGACCATCTTCCGTCGTCTGTCACCATTAGTGAACGAGTTCGTGGGAAGTTATCAAGCCGGCTTCGTTGACGGCCGCTCGACAACGGAGCAGATCTTTACTGTACGGCAAATCCTTCAAAAATGCCGTGAATACCAGGTCCCAACGCACCATCTGTTCGTTGATTTCAAGGCGGCATACGACAGTATAAACCGCGTAGAGCTATTGAAAATAATGGACGAGAATAGTTTCCCTGAGAAGCTTACCAGACTGATCAAAGCAACGGTGGATGGTGTGCAAAACTGTGTGAAGATTTCGGGCGAACACTCCTGTTCGGTCGAATCGCGCCGGGGACTAAGACAAGGTGATGGACTTTCGTGCTTGTTATTCAACATTGCGCTAGAAGGTGTCATGCGGAGAGCCGGGTGTAACGGCCGGGGTACGATTTTCAACAGATCCAGTCAATTTATTTGTTTCGCGGATGACATGGACATTGTCGGCCGAACATTTGCAAAGGTGGCAGAACTGTACACCCGCCTGAAACGTGAAGCAACAAAAGTTGGACTGGTGGTGAATTCCTCAAAGACAAAGTACATGCTTGTGGGCGGAACAGAGCGCGACAGGGCCCGCCTGGGTAGCAGTGTTACGATAGACGGGGATGGTTCTATCACAAACGCCCGAATGACACTCGCCCGAATTCCATTCGCCCGAATGACAAACGCCCGAATAGACCAAACGCCCGAAAAGACCAAACGCCCGAAAAGACCATTCGCCCGAATGGATCATTCGCCCGAATAGACTATATGCCCGAATAAACTCTTCACCTTACTTGATGAAAAGATTTTTTGTGACTAATAAAAAGAAATAGTATATTTGATTTCCTACTTACCTCATATTTTGCTGTATACGTCTCTCACATGTATCTAAATATTCGTTTCGTTTATGTGTAAAACAATAAGAAAAATAACGACGTTATGTACTTTCTTTTTCATAATATTCAAATAATGACTTGATTTCTTTATATACGTAACGTATGCATAAAGTCCTTGAAGGTAGCTTCACACCTCGGGAATTTGGTCCGCAGATTTTGTCACCCCCGGGCACAGGGACCAAAATCCGGCGGAAAACTTTCCCGAGGTGTAAAGCACTATTTAACATTGATTATAAATAAAATCTACTGATCACTGTCTTGCAATCCATTCACATAGAAAAAAGTCTGTTTCAATCGCTCAGCATTGTTGAGAGTCAGATATTAAAATATGTTTTATGTATGCTGGTTGTAGTAGATAAAATGGAAACAATAACTCAATTAAATATTTTGGCTATACTGATTCTGAGCGAGTTAATACAAATTCGAAACGATAATAATTAAATTATAAAAGCTTTAAAGCCTACTTACAATGGGAAATATGACCAGTAATATTCGAAACAGCTGGCATGGTGATGGTAATGTAGAGCTGCACCAACGTTGTGAAGGACAAAGTTGCGCAAAAAAAAGATAATAAAGGCAGAGAGGGGTTGCTGAGAGACATTGCTATATTTATTATATTCTGATGCGCTAAGTAGCGCACAAGAGGGAAGAGAGTTTCAAATTCTGAGTGAGAGAGAAAGATTGCTGAGTGGAGGTTCCAGAGTAAAGCGAGAAACTGTCACTGAGAGCAAAATAAAACATGCGAGGAAGAGCAACCAGTTCGTGGCTCGATCGGACCCGAGCAGACTGCCCAGAATACTAAGCATCTAGGCAATTGGAGCGAGATCGAGATTACTCAGGCTCTCCCGGGCCGAAGTGCAAAATTAATTCCAAACTACGAGGCGATTCGTCATTCTGTTGGCATATGTTAACGTGATAGCACGCTACGCGAAGATTGGCGGTAGTTTGGCAGAAAGTCGGCCATTTTGTAAGCGGAATTGTGAAACTTGGAAAATTGTTAAGTTTTCAGTAGTGTTAATCCGAAACAAAGTTTTACGGCTGTTCGGCCACATTGAGAGTTGACGTGAAGTCAATGTCAACTTCTCTCCACGAACAGCCTAGATAGCCGTGTGGTGTCGGCAGCTGGTTGTCTGGCTAAGAATAACATTACGGATTGCCTGTTCCAGTGGTAAAAGTCCACCATACAGGTGACCCCTAATTCTCGGTGTGATGCGGCTTTATGCTTACCGTGCCTACGAATGAATGGTTAGGGGGGTCTAGTAAGAACCTAACCGCAAACGGAGCCTGTGAAGCACCAGGGCCCCCTTCACAGTATTTTAGCCCTCGCTGCGCTAACCGGAGCTATGGCGTAGTTGACTTTTTACTTCTCCGAGATAATCGGCTACTCTTATTCAACCTCATCGTGAGATTAAATAAAAGTGCGGTTATGAATATGTGTTTTAATAAGTTTTCAACAAATTGTCACCTATATGGATTCGCATTATGCGTTTTTTACAATGTGCTTTGTGTATGTTACCTATATGGATTCGCATTATGCGTTTTTTCACAGTGTACTCTGTGTCTCGTCCTTGACGTTTGGCTGCGGCTACTCTTGTTCAATTTCAACGTGAGGTAAAATAAGAGTGGGGTTATGAATATGTGTTTTACTTAGTTTTCAACAAATTGTCACCTATATGGATTCGCATTATGCGTTTTTCACAGTGTACTCTGTGTCTCGTCTTTGACGTTCGGCTTTGGCTACTCTTGTTCAATCTCAACGTGAGTTTGGGTTATGAATATGTGTTTTACTTAGTTTTTCAACAAATTTCCACCTATATGGATTTGCATTATGCATTTTTTTTACAATGTACTTTGTGTTTGTCACCTATATGGATTCGCATTATGCGCTTTTCACAGTGTACTCTGTGTTTCGTCTCTGACGTTTGGCTTCAGCTACTTTTGTTTAATCTCAACTCGAGGTTGAATAAGGGCGGGGTTATGAATATGTTTTTTACTTAGTTTTTCAACAAATTTTAACCTATATGGATTCGCATTATGTTTTTTTTTACAATGTACTTTGTGTTTGTCACCTATATGGATTCCTATTATGCGTTTTTCAAAGTGTAATCGGTGTTTCGTCTTTGATGTTTGGCTTCAGCTACTCTTGTTTAATCTCAACTTGAGGTTGAATAAGGGTGGGGTTATGAAAATGTTTTTTTACTTAATTTTTTCCAACAAATTGTCACCTATATGGATTCGCATTATGCGTTTTTTTACAATGTACTTTGTGTTTGTTACCTTTATGGATTCGCATTATGCGTTTTCCCAGTGTACTCTGTGTCTCGTCCTTGACGTTCGGCTTCGGCTACTCTTGTTCAATCTCAACTCGAGGTTAAATAAGAGTGGGGTTATGAATATGTATTTTACTTAGTTTTTAACAAATTGTCACCTATATGGATTCGCATTATGCGTTTTTCACAATGTACTTTATGTATGTTACCTATATGGATTCGCATTATGCGTTTTTTTTTACATTGTACTTTGTGTATGTTACCTATATGGATTCGCATTATACGTTTTTCACAGTGTACTCTGTGTTTCGTTCTTGACGTTCGGGTTCGGCTACTCTTGTTCAATCTCAACGTGAGGTTCAATAAGAATGGGGTTATGAATATGTGTTTTACTAAGTTTTCAACAAATTGCCACCTATATGGATTCGCATTATGCGATTTTCACAATGTACTTTGTGATTGTCACCTATATGGATTCGCATTATGCGTTTTTCACAGTCTGTGTTTCGTCTTTGACGTTCGTCCATTGTTATGTCCTCTATGTTTTTGTGACATCTCTCTTTAGTCCCTAGCTGAATGCGTGTGAGTCTACATAATTGGCTTTCCTATAAATGGTCCCATTCTCCTTTCCAACTTCATTTCCCCTTTTCACTTCCTTTTCCGTCAGGTAAATGATGAGAAAGGCCAGTGAAGGCGATGGCACAAATCTCCCAAATTTAGGGGAACGTGCCTCCTTAGCCGACGTTCTGATACCTGATACCTGAGATCGAGATTACTCAGGCTCTCCCGGGCCGAAGTGCAAAATTAATTCCAAACTACGAGGCGATTCGTCATTCTGTTGGCATATGTTAAGGACATAGTTGGAAGAGTACCAAGATGGCAGCCAATATGGCACCGGACCTTCCACGGGTTAACCCCACACCTCCCGCACTCCTCTCCCACCAACATTCGAAAGCATCGAACAGCATCGAACAAAAGTTAATTATTCAAATTACTAACCTGTTCACAGCATATTTCCTTACTTCCCGTTATAATGAACATGTTTCTTCAATGAATCCTATGTATTCCGGCTCGAATTGTAGCATAAATTAGCAGTTTCGTGCCAATTTAATAGCCGTCCGCGATTTGTTGGGTTCATCACTGCACTTCACTTCTTCTCAAAGGGCATTGGAATAATCAAGTTTTTACTCACTTCTCCGCACATGAGCAGCCCGAAATGTTGATAGAATGCAAATTAAACACCACTTTTTGAAATCAGTCACTTATTTGCATCGAAAACTTAGTATAAACTGCTAGATTTGCCCGAAAAAAACGATTAAAAACTGATCGCGGAGCGAATGTAAAGATCGCGGTGCACCGGCACCGGCAGCAGCAAACTAATAACTAGGGTGGCTCAAAAAATAATTTTGCTTCGCCACGCTCAGGTGATTATGATTTATAATTTGGGTGTCATCCAATGGTTTGGGCTGGTTTGAATAGGCTTACCGTGCGCAGGTCGTTTCAGGTTTGTATGACAGTTGATATGGCGAGGTTGAATTTAACATTATTCTGATTCTGGCACTCCGTCATTGGGCGATGGCGAGGGGGGAGACCATATGACGGGATGAAATATTTAAGAGCTTCAACTCCATAGACAATCCATATTGAATGGTCGTTCCAATAGTTGGGAGTCGATTTTAATCGAGGTTGCGATTCTTTCGCATGATAATTAGGCTTCTCAGAAGGCATCAGTGAAACGTGCAATTCAACTAAATACCCAGAATTTGTCTGTGATATCTATCGCACCAGGGGTAGATACTTCTAGTCTAGTCTAGTCTACATTATCGTACCAGGGGCAGATACTTCATACAAAAAGTGTGACATAAGGGTGAGTATAAAATGTTATATTTACGTTACGTAATCAATGGATCTTTCCTGCGGTGCGGTTTTCGTTCACTGAAGTCTCTGATATGTTGCTTTCAGCAATGTGGGTTTTTTTTCGCCAGCGTTTGGAGGGAAAGCGCCGTAATCAGTGTAATAAAAGGTTTAGTTTCCCATTCTAGTTTTCATACAAACTTGAACCGGCTTGCGCTCAACCAGTTTTTGTTCAAATCGGTTTTTTAGGACACTCGGAGCATGGGACGGAATCGAGTGAGCGTGATGGTGCTGGGTCGTTTTTTGAACCACCCTACTAATATTCTTTGTTTTTTATAAATACGACACCAATACTACTACAGTATATGAAAGTTTTTACTGTACCAATACTATCAAAGCTTTGTTTTGGTACTCAACCCACCTTCACCTTAACGTGATAGCACGCTACGCGAAGATTGGCGGTAGTTTGGCAGAAAGTCGGCCATTTTGTAAGCGGAATTGTGAAACTTGGAAAATTGTTAAGTTTTCAGTAGTGTTAATCCGAAACAAAGTTGCAATGGCAACTAAGAGGCACGACAATGGCGCGGTGGACGCTCCCGCTAAGTAAGTATTAGATTCAATTAGATCTTTTAGAAACGAAATAATTGAAAAAAAATTAGAAAGCGCAGTGGAAAGGAAGCCAAAAAAAAAAATCGAGAGAGCAGTCATGGTTGATCTAGGGTGTAAGGCGAGGTGTAACTTTTTTGAATGAGATTGAACATTCAGAATACAAAAATGGTATCGAGAGCATGTAATAATGGAAAAGGAGCAAGTAGACTTCTGATGTTGAAGGAGCGTGAGGACTCCGAGAATAATTTAAAGCAATAAGATTCGAAGGAAGTAGGGGCTAGATGACTCCCAGGCGGTTGAAGGAGCGAAAGGACTCCAAGTGAAACTTAGAACGCGAGGATTCTGAGTACAGTTTGGAGCAATAGGACTCTAAAGAATATGACAAAAAGGCTTCGGAAGGTTGAAGGAGCAAGAGGACTCCAAGTTAAACTCAGAGCAATAGGACTCTACTTTGATTACGTCTAGATTACTGTAACATGTAATTCATAGAGATGCGGCCTCGAACCGTGTATTGTGGCGTCAAATTGTTGGTTCAGTGTTATCTGTTTAGATGTAGACTAAATATCTCTGAATGTAGGATCCCTAGAGTAGGCCGTCCCCGATTGGTACTTTGCTACACTCTCACGTTGGGTATGGTTGTCCCGCATCGATCTTTGTGGTGTAGGTCCCGCAGCTATAACGCTTTTACTTAGTGGCTCATTGCGTTTTCGCTGGTTTTATCGGGCGATGCGCTGTTTGACGGTACTGGCGCGGGGTTGCAACCGGTTGGTGTGGTGTGGACGCGTGTTACCTGATGACGGTTTCTGTTTTCTTTATGCTGGTGTCGCGCTGGTGTTGTCGAATAGTTCTAGGGGGTCTTGGCGATACTGGCGTGGCATTGGCGTGGTGTTGTCGTCTGCTGATGGACATTTGCATTATGGCTCAAATTACCGTCATCCAGTCATTGACGAGGAAGTCAGCCACGTGCTCGGTCCACCCCCCAGTAATAAAACCACCCACCGAGGAGAAAAAGCAGCAAAATGTTGCAAAAGGCAGTTTTTTTTAAAACAAAAACGAAATACAACCAAATGAAGCATCCACCGGCTATGATTATGTCTTCGCTATTAGATGATGTAGTTTTGAAACAAAAATACTTTCTCCATCTAGCTGGAGACTGCTTTTTCTCCTCGGTGGGTGGTTTTATTACTAGGGGGTGGTACGAGCACGTGGCTGTCTTTCTCGTCAATCACTGGATGACGGTAATTTGAGCCTTATGCTACTTTCGTACTAGTATTGTCGACTGGCGCATTTTTTGATAGAATTGGCGCATTGTTCGATAGAAACGGTGGATACATCTAGAGGTCGTCGAAGCGCTGCACAGTGGGATGGTTTTGAAAAAAGTGGGACATTGGTATTATCGGCGAAACTATTGATTGGAGACTTTTGACGTGGTCTGGAGGGTGTCTTTATTTTTAGAGCATTTTATTTTAGGAGTAAGAAAAATTGACTTTAAAGGGTGCATCCCGAGAAAAAAAATATTTTTTTTATTTTATTGATAAAATTGTTTATTTTGTATGGAGACATTGTATAAATGACAATTTCAAGACACTTTGTCGAAGACACCAACTTTTTATCTCTGAAGTGGAAAAAGTTATAGAGGTGCGAAGCTAGTAACCCCTCAAAATTATTTTTTTAGCTCTAACTTTTTTTTATTTAAATTTTTACATTTTTACAATCTTCTACAAAGTTTTAGATGCTTCAAAAAAACATTTTGTCGTAGTAGAGTGCAAATCGCTATCTCTTCATTTTAAGGAGATATATCAGATTTTATAGTTTTTTTTAACACTATTTTTAATCGGGTATAACTTTCAGGGTAGCAGGTTGTAGCAGCTGCTATTTATGTCATTAGCTTCAGTAGCCCTTACTCTTTTGTTACATATATTAATCATAGGTGGATCTGAGTGGATACATAAAAATATTCCAGAAAATGCACCTCAACTATTTGATGCATTATTTTGTTTCTCCGTGCATAATTTAGTTATCATTATTTTTTCCTCGTTAATTTTTCCCTGTACGCTGTCTGCTGGTCTAGGTGCCGGGCTGTTGTTTGTAAAATTTGAATTGTGATTCGAAAACGAACCTTTTTAAGTGATTTAGAGCGTATATTTATTTCTAGGGCATGTGCACCCCGAGAAAAAAAATTTCCTCAAAATTATTTATCTTGCGCAGATACATTTTAGAGACGGAAATACTAAGATACTTAATTGAAAACACAAAATTTCAATCCTCATGTGAAGTAAATTTTAATGGTGCAAAGTTGACAACCTTTTGAAATTATTTTTTTCTTTTTACCTCATTTACCTTACCTTACCTTACCATTTACCCTTTACCTCAGTTCAATTTACTGCATCTAATCCCACAACAGTAAAATAGGCTTTACTGTCTTGCTTATCTGTGGTAAGCTGGAAACGATTGAGTTTGTGGGGGGGGGGGGATTGACAAACTATTTACAAAATTAACCAAAATGCAAATGTTACAAATATGCGATCATGGGCAGAGCAGGGGTATTCAAACTAATACTACCTGCAACCACAGTCAATACAGGAATTCGTCGTTCACAACATGATGACTTCAAGGGCAATCCCCACATCCTCTGTGAATTGCAGATAAGTATTCCTATTTAAAATTTTCGTTGGCTTTTTTCGGTGAGTACATACGCACTAGGCTCAAAGTAGAAGGGAGCAATCGAAAGTAATGATGAACAGAAATGAAAGATATCGCAAGTGAGCGACAAGTATGAAATTTTTTCTTTATAGAAGGTTAAAGTGTGCAAGGACCATCAGTGAACAATATTGATTGAAATCGCTGTTATTTTGCCTAACGTTCATCCAGGAATGGGTTGGCTGATAGCGTGGGGTCTATCATACCAAGACAGACAGATAAGTATTCCGTTAATATTTTAATTGCACTGAGCTCGTTCTAATCTGATCGGTGAATGAATTGACTGCCACATATTTAGACACATCGTGGAAAACTAATATTATTAGTAAATTTAAATATTCCCGTGGATTAGAAAGGCAAGTGCATAAATTAATATTTCATGGCAACATAAAACTGCGATAGGTAATTTCATTAGGGGATTTCCGGTAAACGCACATTCAAAGAAAAATAAATTTTTCGCATTTTTGCCTTTCTCGTATACAAAGTATACGTAAAGGCTTTATGTTCGCTCCAAAAATGAACTTTTTATAGGAGGCCAGGAGACCCATAGTGTTATATACCAATCGACTCAGTTCGACGAATTGAGGTGATGTCTGCGTGTGTGTGTGTGTGTGTGTGTGTGTGTGTGTGTGTGTGTGTGTGTGTGTGTGTGTGTGTGTGTGTGTGTGTGTGTGTGTGTGTGTGTGTGTGTGTGTGTGTGTGTGTGTGTGTGTGTGTGTGTGTGTGTGTGTGTGTGTGTGTGTGTGTGTGTGTGTGTGTGTGTGTGTGTGTGTGTGTGTGTGTGTGTGTGTGTGTGTGTGTGTGTGTGTGTGTGTGTGTGTATGTGTGTGTGTGTGTGCGCACCTACCCTAAAAAAATGTCACTCATTTTTCAGGTACTCATCCTTAACCGATTTACTCACAACAAGTTGCATTCGACGCAGAATACTCTCCCATTGTTTCGAAAGTTATGGCCAAAATACCACTTTTTTAAAAAAAAAAAATTAGTAAAAAATGTCACTCATTTTTCAGGCACTTATCCTTAACCGATTTACTCGCAACAGGTCCCGCATAATCATGAACCATAATTGTACCATTTTACAGATTGTTCGTGCCGTTAAATAACAATAACCCTACTATTCTGCTTGTTGTTAATAATAATGATAAACTAACCTCACCACGTATGGTCTTCACGATACGTTATGTTGTTATTGGCCATTCCACCATATGGGTATTGGGCGGTTAAGTATAATTACTGTATAAAAAGAGACATTTTTCAGTACAATTTTTTCGCTGGACACTATATGGTATGGTCGAGATATAATTCATATTTTTGATGAAAGCAATATGGGTTGTTATAAATAAATGGTAAAATGATATAGAAGGAAAAGGCGACGGACCGTACCCCTTACCTTTTACTAGTTAAAAGAATATTTCGATATTTCTCACACTTTTGAATAAAAACACGATTATTATTCATTGAATTGTATATTAATTATTATTTATTGAAATAAAATCCGCATTTTATACCTTCAATTGTACATCGGGTATATAAACCCAGTTCGTTCATTGATAGGGGAATCTCTGGAATCGGTATCCGTGACGTCTTCCGTGACTGCAGGAAATACAAGAGAAAAACCACTTTATTATTAACATGCATATTACGTATTAGTACAATTGTACGGGAATAAACTTACCAATAAATAGAAAAAAATACATCTTAATTTGTTTGAATGCTTCAAGAGATCTTGTGTGCTGCCGCTTGCATGTATCCGTGTGCACTTGTACGTTCACTAGAATTAAGAAATATGCCATTATGATTATGAGATTTTGTTTGAGTTATTTATATACACTCCATTTCTCACCTTCGTTTTGTTGAACTGGATAACTTAATTTCCATTTTATAATTGAAAAATATGTGTAGAAGTAAGCAAAACTAAATATGAGCACAAAATAAACAAACGAAAATTGTACACACGGAAAACTATGTCAGCGAATTAATAAATAATAACTGAATCATTTACTTCATTTTTATCATTGGAGGATATCATTTTCGATGTGCTTGTGGAACATCACTGGAATAAAACTAGCTCTGAATGATACAGAATTATTTGATAGCTGTATGCCACATTGTTACCATACCAGTTATGAGCGAGATTATGAGTCATTTGCAGGTGTTTATCATTGTCTTTGAAATGATGAACCATAAAAAATTGTAATGAAGCAATAAACTTTGAAATTAATGCATATGGTACCGTAGATTAAAGATGCTGTATAATATTGGTTTGAGGTCAACATACAATAAGATTGTAAACCGACAGCAATGTAAATAGTAACAATAATACTTATTCCATCTGATCAGTAGCAACAATACCGCAGATCGTTTTTGATTATGCGGGGTTTCATTCGACGCAGGATACTCTACCATTGTTACCTATTGAAAATTGGTCGGATCGGACTATGGGCTCGGAAGTTATGGCCAAAATACCACTTTTTATAGAAAAATTGAGTAAAAAAATGTCACTCTTTTTTCAGGCACTTATCCTTAACAGATTTTCTCGCAACAAGTTGCATTCGCAGAATACTCTCCCATTGTTTCCTATTGAAAATTGACCAGATCGGACTATGGGCTCAAAAGTTATGGCCAAAATACTATTTTTATAATGCACGAGAAAGGCACCATCACCGCTAGGTGGATTAATCAGGGTTTTTAAAATTTTTTCTTCAATTTTATTTGTTCAATTTAATTTGTTAACTTAGTCGAACAATTCAAAGATATTTGGATCTTCATCTGAGTTGGAATATTTTTAGCCAAGATTTTATTATGAGCGATTGGTATAAAAGAATGAAGCTTTTGTGTGCCAATTATAGCTTTTGCTTTTTTGAAAACTTCATCAAACTCTTCAGAAAAATATATAAAGCTCTTTTAGTGGAATGTATTCAACCGTCTTTCAGTCGAGTCAAGTACGAGACACTGAAGACGACCACACAGTTGTGGTCGAAATACGTATCTGCAAAGACAACGAAAATTAATTGGTGGAATTAAATGGACAGTACTTAATTCGTCTTAGACGATCAAACTCTTGTTGGGTACCGTCGTCGGGGGTGACAATGGGTCAAATGGTGGTGAGAATGGGTCACTGTTTCAACTACTAAGAATGCTTGTAGAATGGATGTATATGAGGACAAGAAGACAACAATATAAGAGACCTTTTTGAACGATTTTGCTCTACGCCCTCCATGCTCGCGGTGAGAGCGATGACCCATTCTCACCCCCAGACCCATTGCCACCCCCGATGGCGGTATTGCTCATTCGTGATATAACAGAAATGTAATATAGTGATATTTTTGTTTGATTGAAAACGTGCCCATTCGCCCATTCGTACAACTCCCGAGGAGTCTTGATAGTATTTCCATAATCTTTGGCAAGAGTTGCTCATTTTGCCATTCGTTTGAGAGTGCCACCAATAGCTACGCAACGGCCTTTTCCGTGCGATGTTGTACAAAAGTGCCATTCTGCTTCTAAGCCATGTTTTGAATTTAAATTACACAGACTTGCAAAGCTCCTTTTATTTTTATAATGTGCTGCAGCTCACCCAGACACAAAAGTATTTTTTGTGAAATCGATCGACTGTTTCAAAAAGTCAATTTATTTTGAAATGAATAAGTGAACAGCTTTTGTGTCATGGGTCATTACTTCTGATAAATAAAGCTAACGTTTTCTAACCGTTTCTTTTAAAGTAAATTTCGAATGGATGTATTGTTGCCTGGGAATTATTCCAACCTTGAGCAGTATTTTGGATAATGAATGGATAATTTTCAGAGAAATCTAACAGTACAAGTGTATTGTTGTTTGCAAATAATGTCTTAAGTTATAAGTTTATCATTTTTTTCAATAAAATACGATACAAAATCATCTACAGGCTTTATAATGGTTTCTAAATTATACCGGTCAGTGGTTAGCCTTTGCTAAAAAACAACATCTCCTTTTCCACTATTACAATTAAATATCACTTCAGTTTCGTTTCGGCAACATTGCCCGTTTTCAAAGTAATTATTTTGTTGTAATTGTTTTTAAGTTACTTCTAATCTAATCTAATCTAATCTCATACTTGCGCAGCCAATACTTGAAAGCATCCTGGAAAATGACGGTTTCTAAATTCCGTCATTTTTCTTTTCATACGGCCAGGCCAACTACGCAGTATGTACCGCAGAGATGATTTCTAGATACTGAGCGACTTCAGAATTTTTAAACCCTTAAAGTCGATCCATACCATGAAATCGAGGGGAAATGAAGAAAGCGTGGACCTCCCGTACCAAACGCTTCCAGTAGTATGAATAGTAATCAAATATTATATAATTGAGTTTTTCGTTGGGAGCGAAGCTATTTAAAAGTTATGAAAGGCTCCATTCGGCAAGTGATGGTTGACGTCGTGTTCAGAATAACTACGTTCACTATAAATAAAAAAAAAAGGAAATCAACATTAGTAGACGATAACGTCAGCTTTTTTCCTCGATGACAGATGTGATGACAATTCTGAAAATAAACAATAGAAGCACTAGCACAATATTAGAAGATTAGACACTTTAATGATACTCCTGTTATTTTTGAAATGCTTTTCTAGACTGCTTGATTCCAATCTAAGAAAAACATTACAAGGACATGAGTATTATTATTTGCGGTCGGGAAGCATCTAGGAAGTTGGAAGGAAGGATTAGTTTAGTATTTACTTAGGGCCAATTTCTTCACCTCCGCTTAACTCTTAAGCGGTGCTTACCCATACGCTTAAACATGGTTTAAGGCCTAAGCGGAGGTGAAGAAATCGACCCTTAATGACTTACCGACAATTTCATAAGTATTACGGAATTGGAAATTGGGGAAGGTTTCCGTTGGGTCAGGATTTGCCTGTAGCTGGCAATGTGACCGTGGTAGATCTTACCCCGTAACACACCACGTAAAGGTGTCTACCCAGCATTACGGGAAATAATTGTTTTTAAGTTACTTCGATACAAAAAGTCAAATAAAACATAAACCCTTTCCAAATGTTGGTCCACAATTATGTTAGATTATGCTAAATTGCTTCCTAATCAAATTTGTATACGCCCAAAATGTGTCGTTGGTTGATGATAGGCTGCTGAACCTATAATTGGCGCTGTAGGCATAAAACACGCTGATAAATTTTCACTCAATATGGACATGAAAAATGTTTTTGTTAGAAAAACTTTTTTTCCTTAAATATGTTACAGGAACATTATTCCCAGAAAAGTTAGATAATTAAATTACCTATCTGCAGATGAGGTTTTTTTGTAATATCGATTTAAATTTTTAAAACTAATGTTTTTCAGTGTAGAAATCGGTATTTTATTTTTTGGATATTTTTCCAAAAGACTTCTGGGAATTTCACGACAGTCCGCCGTACAACACTTTTTTGTAGGTCTTGTCATTTTAGAGTTACATCAATTTTTAAGAAATCCATGAAAAAAAATTTGGCCCTCATCAAATGTTACTCTTGACAATTTTTAAAAAACTAAGTATGCAGAGTGGCTTAGAAATACCATATCTTTATGCTCACCAAGTTTCATTCGATTCTGAGATGGTGCTGCCAGCCCCATAGAAGGGTTGGCGCGAAATTCGTCATTAGTATTTTATCAATCCCATAATAAAAAGATTAGAAATCCTTATGTGCTTGACATTGAAAAACCAACATAAGTCCATTTAAGCAGGTTTGAATTACATTTCAAAAATTTTCATATAATTTGGAAGCAACTGTTGCAAGCTCGCCGCGCTTGTGTCCAGTTGGTAAGGGCATATCGTCCTGCCTACACTGGGGCGTTCTGCCCAGTAAAACATATTTTCGAAAATCGTTACGTTTTTGAAGATGGAAGAAATTTTATATCATATGAACCACTGAGAAAAGTTATTTTGTTGCCCAACTGAGTGTTCCCGTGCAAGTTTTGCGGACAGTATGCTAGCGTCGCTCTAGAATGTTGATCGAACAAACATGAAAAGTTACATCAAAACTGTAACTTTTTGTATTTTGCTATTATTTTCATTATGTAATACAAAAATACTTCCACATTCACATAGTACGATGGTTTTACAAATATTTATAGGTACCCACTGATTTTGACCCGTAGTTAGTTATAGTTTTCTAGAAATCAAAGGGGGGTGTTTTAGCCAGGTGAGGCGCATTATACCGTTTTACCCTACTTTAGTATGATCGACTGTTTTTTGTTATTTTAACTTAAAACGGCTACGCAGTCTTTAAGGATTAAAACAAGATTTATATTTGTCCAACGTTTCGACACGGGGTTGGTGTCTTCATCAGGGGAAAATATTATGTTTGTTCCTTGTCTAATGTTTAGTCTTATAATAACTGTCAGGTTTGGAAATTTATGGTACATTATTTTGGAAACACTTATTTTTAACCTGTCATAAGACGAGTTTATACAATCCCATTGAATTCCACCACTTAATTGTATCTTGACAGATACGTATTTCGACCTCAAAAGTAAGGCCGTCTTCAGTGTCTCGTACTTGACTCGACTTATTTTTAACATTGATGACACTGGCAAATAACACAGATTTTCTTTATCAAACCGAGGTTTTGGGGTTTGGCAATCCTTCTTAAGAACCTTTCTTGCCTCGAAAAACCCCTTGTGTACAAAATTTTACGCCGATCGGTTCTGTAGTTTCCGAGTCTATAGGGGTCAGACAGACAGAAATTCAATTGAATGTATATAAATGTATATAGATTAAATTCATATCAACTTTAATCAAATTCAACTAATAGGCATTGCGCACCGGAAGAAAAGCGGGAAAACTATTTCCAAGCTAGTAAAAAAATCCAAACATATTTTAAGGGTAAAATTATCTTAAAATTATTTATTGAAATTAGTGATAAAGCTCACTAACATTTCTTGGATTTAATTTTTGTTCCTGAGGTACAGCTAATTTTGTGAAAAATATTCATGTGCACATGGATGCGGAAAATCTTCACGTGTTCACATTTCATGGTGGTATACGGCTCTGAAAATGAATCCGCCTGTTGCCCTTAGACTTTTTAAAACATTTTTTCCTACGGGGTGGGTACTACCAAATGTTATGCATAACGCGAATAAAAGTTTATTTCAAAGGTTTTTTTTTTTCTTTAAATTGATTGAAGTAATTGCTAATATGTCTTAATCCAGACGATGAATACGTATCAACTTTTCCTCTTCACTACCATACTACGCATAATTGTCCCATGCTAGTGGTAATATTTTACTTTTTATCTGTGCAGGCTATTTCGATGTATTTTTTTTGGTAATTCGAAAAGACAGCGATTTTTGTTTGAATAAGTTGCTAGATTTCGAGGCATTTTTGTCTCACGATGAATATTCACACTACAGATTATATAATTTTATGGAACGACGCTTTTATCGGTATTGTATTTCATGATTAGATTTTCCAAACCAAAGTTAATAGAGGCAACCCTGAGTGTTTTCATTCTAAGCAATTGCATTTTAGCTCAGCTACTTCAACCACATAAACAGTTCAATTTGAAAATGATTTGTCTATCTACGGTTTAGGTGAAGGTAAAGTAAAGATGTATCTCAAGCTTGCAAGATTATGCATGAATAAGAACTACTTTACATTCCGTGGAAGCTTCTACAAACAAACGAAGGGTGCACCTATGGGAAATCCGCTATCACCGTTTTTGTGCGAATTATTCATGGCGAATTTGGAGGACAATCTAGAGGAACAAGGAGTACTACCCGAGAAATGGTGGAAATACGTGGACGACATTTTCAGCATTATCAACCGGAAAGATCTACCCAGGATTTCGGAAGCGATAAACAACATGCATAAAGACTAAGGGTATGCGATAACACATTTTTTCCTGACGAAACGAAACGAAACGAAATTAGAAATGCTACTGTTGGATCGGAACGAAACGAAACGAAATTCAAATTTACTTCCGAGACTTCGAAACGAAACGAAATCCGGGTCCATTTGATTCGAAATTTTACGAAACGAAACGAAATTAATTTTTTTTCCGCGGAATTTTTATTAGATACCTAGTATTGTTTTGCTCTTAAATTAAATTTCGAAGCGACAACAAAAAAAAATCGGAAATTATGAGGATTTTCAAAACATTTTTCCGAGGAAGGAAGGTATTCCGAGGAAGTTTTTGATATTTTTTTTCATGTAATATTTATCTTTTATTACCCTCTCCCCGTTGAACTTTCCGGCATCAGTAGGACATAATTTTTATTAAATGTAACGGTTTAAGAGCAAAATTAGCAATGCTCATTTTAAATACGGATCTGAAATATTTTTGCCCAGCAGCTGTTCTAGATTCATATTTTATACCAGTCAACTATCAAAATCTTAAAACTGGCATATCGCTCAGTTCTATTTTCTGCAGATTTGAACCACGAATGAAGCACGAGTTTCAAATATTTTGGTGCATGAATCCCAAGTAACATTTTGGTTTTATATTGGTTTTAGAGCACAAAAGTAAATAATGGTCTTCAAGAGCGTTATAAATCAAAAAATGTCACTTGGGATACGTCATATTTTCTACGGATCAATCCACTACGGCGCCTTTCTTGCCAGCAACTAAATTATTTCATTTAATTGAAAATTTTAAAAACATGTGTTGTACACTGCTGGGGAAACCAGAGAGTTTGTTCTATTTTGTTCCGTATTCAAACCAGAATAGTGATCAAAAATTTGAAATGAAACTGAATCACTACTGATTTCATTCTACATAATTGTTACCCAAATGCCATAGGGAGAATCTAGCTTATTTGAAAAAGGATATAGGGAAGTAACAGATCATTTTGGATCTATTCACCATTTTCAAAAGTGTGCCCCTCACCACAAACAATGTGAAAATATTCATCACTTAATATTTCCAACAGACCTCAGTGAAAATTAAAAAGCCGATTTTTTAACTGCAATCAACAGATTTCATATAGTGCCCAAGACCGCCTTTAGACGGGGTACTTTGATTATTTTGTTGTTGTAATTTTCAATTCATCAGATTTCGAAAAGTTTTTTATGTTGATCAATAATATAAACTTGAATGCATGTTTAAATGTGGTTTAAAGTCAATTTTCAAAGTTCTACACTTTTATTGAAAATTGAGTAATATTTTGTTCTTTCGTGTTTGCGCTCGTATACCTTTAAAGAGTGAAATATTTATAGTTAAGTGTTTTTCTACAACTAACCGTATTCAATAAAAGGTTATAGTGGTGAATGTTACACTCTAAAATATTTATCCAACTCGTTACACGAAAAAAAAATTAACTCTGAAAATTTAATAAAAAATCAAAATGTGAAATTGGTAAAATTAGTTGAAAATATGAATTGCCCAAACCATGTTTAGATCGATTTTATAAAGCAAAATAGAGATTTTGAGCGAAAACAAAAATTTGGGTTTTGACCAGCAAGCATCCTGCGAAACGCAGGACGCCTGTCTGGGTTTCGTCACTTGCTTGAAAATGAAACCTCCAGAAGTGCATTCGCATAGATTTTGGCCCAAAAATAAATATCAAAATATTTGTGAAGCCTTATAAATTGGAATACATTTGTAAAACGAAGTTGAAAAATGCAGCGTTACAACGGCCAAACGTCCCGGATTATGTGGGACAGTCTACTTGCCTCACATTTCCTGATGCCCAGAAAACGTTCCAGTTTCCATGATGAATCTGTAAGGCCGTTATGTCTGCAGCTCAGCAAAATAAAAAACAAATTTCCGTAAAAATACGGTTATTTGCTGATTTTAGCAATAAAACTTCACAATTCTCGACAAAATACGTATTTGCTGAGAGCTAGGACATAGATATAACAAATCGAGACTGCATTGTTACTATTCAGTCGGTAGCTCTGAAGAGATGGTCGCCAGTGTAACCTAACTAATTTGGTACAGAATCTTCCAAATAATATGTTTCGAAACTCGATGTTTGTCTTTCTTCCTATCCATTATTTATGTAAGAGAAGCGAAAGATTAAAACACAAAAGGTTTCACTTGAAAAAATATGACTGTTAGAAAAAAAAATGACAAGAAATGAATATAATTCCTTAAATCAACTGTTATAAATCTTTTCAGACCTTGAGAATAATGTATAAGCCTTTGGATATTAAATATAAACTAATTGTATACCAACAACTCGGACGCAGACATTTACGATTATTGCTAAATATTAACTGTTATTAATATTATTTTTTATTTAATTCATCTGACAGCAGTTAAAACTAGCAGCACGTCCAAACTAACAACAAACTGCCCTACACGCTTAGTTCAGTTCACCCAAATATGGGTGAAGAGTACCTAAAATCGCCAAAAAGTGCACATACCTAGATTTGGGTGAATCGACCAGTACCTATATATGGGTAACCTAATGCTACCCATATATAGGTACTTGAAGAAGTGAGAATTATTGGTAAATTTCACCCATATTTGGGTGATTCTCCTGTATTTTTGTTCGGTATATTTCAAAGGTTTTTTTTATTTATTTTATAAAATAAATAATTATTCAAATATATTTGATCTTTTGTATACAGATTCTATATTTCTATTAAAAAAAAAACAAATCATCCGATTTTGTTAAAATAGTATTAATAAGTAATCTGAAAATTCATTGGCGGCTAATTAAAAATAATCGGGTTCCCCTCGGAAACGTGAACAGTAGAAGCCGCTCCTGGTTGAGTACCATAATTGCGAGCATAATTGTACCGCCTTTGTTGCTCTGGATCATATGCGACCGAGGGCCTAAACATGCCTACAGGGATTAGCTGGATGGTCCGCTGCTACTGGAGATTCATGGACGTACTCTGCACAGTACAGCACAGAATTACATGACCTTCCCTTCCTTCGGCTGTGGGAGAGATGAAATTTCAGTTAAATATAAAAAGACGAATAAACTATATTTACTTACGATAAGGTGTCCCCCATCCTTCAGGATTGAATGCCATTTTAGGCAACGGCTAAGGTGGTTTTGGAATCCGGATGAGAATGCGAAAGTCCTATGGTACCAGGTGCTTCCGTTGGTGAAATTGGATCCGCCCCAGGTGCTTTTTACGTGTTGTTTCAACGTTTCGCCCTGTAAATGTGAAAGCAAAAAAATACACTATGATGGGCATCTTCTGCTAATCAATAACATAATGTAACTTACCGTTTTGTTAATTCATGTCATCTAGTTTCCCCTGGCGAAATTTGAAGTTGACCCAAGAGTTGACCAGTTCTTCATGATCCGGAAGCCTGCCTGACGAATTTCGACTCCGATATCAGCAAGTAACAGTCCGAATGAAACCTGTCATTTTCTCCGGCGTCCGAGATTTTTCGTTTGCACTTGCACTATGATGGCAGGAAGCGATCACGATGGCCAAGGTGATAAGAAACGATGGTGTATATCATTGGTTTGTTGGATTAGCGACCAGTAAGTGAGCGTAATCAGGCGATAAACTTCGGATCGGATCGTACGCAATTTACCCATAATCGAGCCCATAATGTACATAATGACACAATATGTTTTCCTTGGACAAATTGATGACAGGATGATCCGGAATGAGACAAAACGAGGGACGTTCGGGAGCTTCGGGAACGTTTTCGCTAGCTGCTTTGCCATGGACGAGGCCAGTAGCGAATGGCTGTTTTGCTGCTTCTGGTCAGAACTTTGATTATCGTCTAGAAGTTCCAACATAAAAGAAATGTATCGATAACTCATATTAATAAAATATAACAAAAAACTACAACACAATTACCTTATTTCACGAACCACGACATTGTTTGCAACCGTGACTGCAGGAAAGATTGGACAAATAGAACTTTAAATTTTCGATTATTGCGCGGCGGCCATCAATCTGGATTTGTTGATGTTTATTTTTTCAACCAAATATGGGTAAATTAAATTACTCAAATATGGGTAAAGTCAGCTTTTGAAAAAAATCAGTAATTTTGACTGATTTTCTAGGTCTTTTTTACTAATAATATGGGTGAAATAACATTTACCCATATTTGAGTGAATGAAGTACCCATAAATAGGTAAACCAATCTAAGCGTGTACGGAAAACGCACTGCACCTGCACCACTGCACGATTGTGACAGAAAATCTGAACTATTTTTAAGCATTTGAATTATCTGGATCTGTAGGATCTAGAAAATGTGAGAAAATTATAAATTTCCATGATAACCGGAATCAAAAATATCTGAAGGTAGATTTTTAGATCATGACAATGATCTCAATCGGAAAGATATATCAGTTCCAGAATCCGAAATAAATGAGATATCAGAGAATGCCCTAAATCTGGAGCATTCTTAAATCTGCAAAGATCTAACAATCTAATAAATTAGGAAAACTTCTGAAACGTCACCATTCATTGCTTTCAAACAATGGTTGTTCAAACTAAATACTTTTAAAAGACAACAACAATACTCAGTGGACCAGTGAGGATTATTTCGCTTATCGAAGAGTTTTCACAACTAGAAGAGCACTAATCGAACAATCGCTACATAATACATTTAATATGTAATGTCAGTCAACTCAGTCAACTTCAATAAAAATAGAGCATACCAAAACGATGAGATCTACAAATTATTTTTACTTTACTGAACAATATTATTTAAATTACTAGATAAGCATTACGTTTTATACTTGAACACTTTTCAAGTGAAAGCTAAATGCGTTCCTGTTGAAGATACAGAATTGTATTACGTAGTGAGATTTAGTGAAAGAATTAATATGTATAAAATTTTGAGTAGAGTTTGAAGGGCTTTATTCAGCGGCGCAGCCGATTTTTTTTATGATATGGAAATTGGAATTATTAAAAATTAGTTTCGAAATTCCGCGAAATTCCGTTTAATTTCGTTAAAAGAATGATTTTTCAGTCGAAATTTTTGAAATTTTACGATACGAAACGAAATCAGAAAATCAGATTTCGCCATACTCAAATTCCGCGGAATTCCGCGGAATTTCGTTTCGAATGCACTAAAACGAAATTTTTCGAAATACCGCATATGCTTAATAAAGACATCAAATTCACCCACGAGGAGGAAAAGGAAGGTAAATTTAAGCATATGCGGTATTTCGAAAAATTTCGTTTCAGGTGGTTCGAAACGAAATTTCGCGGAATTTCGCGGAATTTGAGCATGACGAAATCTGATTTCTTGATTTCGTTTCGTTTCGTAAAATTACAAAAATTTCACTAGAAAAAATTAGCTTCAACGAAATTTAACGGAATTCCGCGTAATTTTGAAAGAAATTTAGACTTAAACTATACTGCCTCGTACGGTCGTGTATTATCAAAAATTTTGGCTGCGCCGCTGAAGAAAATCATAAATCTGTTTTCATAACCTAATGTTATATTACTTTTTCTATTAATGCTTACTAGATAATCCCATTCTGAGTCAACAAATACGTATTTAGATTTCTTCTATAAAACGCCTTTAAGTGTTTTGTTAGAAATGTCCAACAGAAAGCGAAAAATATCTTAAAAAATTCTATCCTATTTTTTTTAAAAATATTTATTATTAAAGACGTCAGAGTGTAAACCTTATCAGATATGAATCAGATCAGTACAATTTTGTCAAAGAGGCGAAGCCGTGGCGTGAAGTATTTAGTATTTAACTAAAAATAATGAATAAAACATTTTCGCAGATCTGATGATGGCTGAATGGAGTAAGCCGAAACGTTATTAAAAAAACGAGAATTGTGTGTGTCGATTTTCACCGAAAAAAAATCAACAATCTAAAAATATAAAAGTTATGTACGATTTAACAATTTATTTTTTGTAAGGCCATCTGACCAACGAACATTCAACCGTCTAAGACGAATTAAGTACTCTCCATTTAATTCCACCAATTATTTTCGATATCTTTGCAGATACGTATTTCGACCACAACTGTGTGGTCGTCTTCAGTGTCTTGTACTTGACTCGACTTGAAATGGAGAGTACTTAATTCGTCTTAGACGGTTGAATACATTCCACTAAAAGAGCTTAATATATTTTTCTGACAACGAACATTGTTTTCATGGTTAATATGGTACTACGATTTTATTTTATTGATTTCATACCCTATTCTAACCCAAATATGTTTCAAAAATGAAAAGCATATCTACAACAGTATTTTATTTGAAGGGCTCAAAAGTTTTGAGCATGACGGAGCCGTTCTCAAATTACTGTATAAAATAATTCAAGAATTTTAGTATTGGTAAATAGTATTTAACTTTCGATATAAAAAACATACACCTGAGATTTTTGGATACAATGCACAGTATAAGCTAAGCTTTCCATCGATATACCAATATTCAAAATCGGTGGTTGCGAACCTGGCGGAAAAACAGTTTTCAAAAAGAAATCCAAGATGGCTGCCTAATTCAATATGGCTGCTTCTATTTTTATTATTGCAAATTGAGGATACACTCTTCCAACGATATGCTGATCTCTATGATCGGTTGAGAAATGTTGGAGTTATGACAGTTTTGGTGAGTCAAGAATTGCCAAAAATCGAGGTATCCATTAAAATGATTTCGTGTATAACTAACGAGGGGTTCATCTTTCTGAAGAATTTAACTCAGATCCTTAATATACTCGCCGAAAGCTAAATTGAGGCATTTTTAAGAACCTCGTGCAAATAGTGGCCCGGTCTTAGCAAGAATTACCCTTCTATAAAAATTCCGCGGAAAAAAAATAAAATTGCGTTTCGTTTCGTAAAATTTCGAATTCAATGGACCTTGATTTCGTATCGTTCCTAAGTCTCGAAATTAAATATATATTTCGTTTCGTTTCGTTTCGAATCGACATAGACATTTTACATTTTGTTTCGTTTCGTTTCGTTAAGAAAAAGTGTCTTATCGCATACCCTTTGGTAAATTACCTTTCTTGGATCTACTGGTTATCAAGGGAGCAAATGCAACATTAGATTTCGAAATCTACAAGAAGCCCACCAACACCATGAGAGTCATCCCATACACATCAAATCATTCGTATCATAATAAAATGGCAGCTTTTCATCACATGATCCACAGGATGCAGACGATCCCCCTGAGCGAAGAAGGAAAAACGAAGGAGCTACAACATATCATGGAAACAGCGAAGATCAATGGATGCAAGGAAAGAACAATACAAGCAATCATCAACAAGAAGCAGAGGAACCTACGGAAAAACGAACTGACAACACTGACACCGATCGATGAACCGCTGAAGAGGGTATCGGTCCCCTATGATCAACACATCACTCACCAGCTACGCCATCGACTGAGGAAATTCGGCATCGATTTAGTATTCTCCAGCAGAAGCAATCAACTGAAGACACTGTTGGGCTCCACAAAGGATAGAGTAGAAATGTTGAATAAGGCCAGGATTTATCAAATTAATGCGGGCAGCAGGGACTATGTCCAAGGGCTTGACGATCCCTCCCCAGGCCATCTGCGAGTTGTGGGGCTTGCCTAGGATGTGGTGGGGTTTGACAGTGGGCCCTGTTAAACCTCTATAAAAAGCTGCATGTATCCCCAAGTAGGCCCCACCAAAGCGACCGTGTGCCGCTCAAAGCGCACAAGCCCAAGTCCTGGTGTTAGGTGAGACGCTAAACAGCCCTGACACGACGGCCCTCCGACGAGACAGGAGGTTTGCGCAGGCCCAATAAGCCGCCTAGAAAACCAATCATTACGAACAATATAAGAGATAATGCGACTCGATATAATCGGCAAAGACCTGAGCGACGAATACAGGATCACGATTGGAAGCTTGGAACATGGAATTGCAAGTCGCTAGGTTTCGCAGGTTGCGACAGGATGATCTACGATGAATTACATCCCCGCAACTTCGACGTCGTGGCGCTGCAGGAGATTTGCTGGACAGGACAGAAAGTGTGGATAAGCGGGCATCGAGCGGCTACCTTCTACCAAAGCTGTGGCACCACCAACGAGCTGGGAACCGGCTCCATAGTGCTGGGTAAGATGCGCCAACGCGTGATTGGGTGGCAGCCAATCAACGCAAGGATGTGCAAGCTGAGGATTAAAGGTTGTTTCTTCAACTATAGCATCATCAACGTGCACTGCCCACACGAAGGGAGATCCGACGACGAGAAAGAAGCGTTCTACGCACAGCTGGAGCAGACATACGATGGATGCCCACTGCGGGACGTTAAAATCGTCATCGGTGACATGAACGCACAGGTAGGAAGGGAGGAAATGTATAGAAAGGTCATCGGACCGGATAGTCTGCACATCGTATCGAATGACAACGGCCAACGATGCATAAACTTCGCAGCCTCCCGCGGAATGGTAGTCCGAAGCACATTCTTTCCCCGCAAAAATATCCACAAGGCCACATGGAGATCACCTAACCAAGAAACGGAAAACCAAATCGACCACGTTCTAATCGACGGTAAATTCTTCTCCGACATCACGAACGTCAGCACTTACCGCAGTGCGAATATTGAATCCGACCACTACCTCGTTGCAGTATGCCTGCGCTCAAAACTCTCGACAGTGTACAACACGCGTCGAAGTCGGACGCCGCGGGTTAACATTGGGCGGCTACAAGACGGTAGACTAGCCCAAGAATACGCGCAGCAGCAGGAAGTGGCACTTCCAACGGAAGAGCAGCTAGGCGCAGCGTCTCTTGAAGATGGCTGGAGAGATATTCGATCCGCCATTGGTAGCACCGCAACCGCTGCACTTGGCACGGTGCCCCCGGATCAGAGAAACGACTGGTATGACGCAGTTAGTGGAAGAGAAGAATGCAGCATGGGCGAGATTGCTGCAACACCGCACGAGGAATATTTTCAGAAATTCCCTCAAGTCTTTTTCATCGGAAATTCTATTCCCTCGACTCCCGTAATTCCTTCAGACTATTTTTTAGGAATTTCCGGACGAATTCCTTAAGGAATTTCTGAAGGTGTTTACTAAAGGAATGTCCGACATTCTTGAATAATCCAATAATTCCTTCGGAATTTCCTCCAGGTATTCTTACGAATAATCCCCAGGAAATTACTTTGGAGACAGTTCCCCAAATGACTTTAGGAATACATGAAGATATTCCCTAGAGAATCAAAGAAGGGATTAGGAATAAGGCGCACTTGCGTCTTGGGAATTTCTTCTTAAATTCCTTCCGAAATTTCTTCAGAGATTACTTTGGAAATTTCATCGGAATTCCTACGGAAAACTCTTCGACAACACCTTAGAAAATTTTCTGGAAAATCTTCCGAACTTCTTTTAGGATAATTTATTTAAGAATGCCTTTGTAAATTGCTTAAAGAATTCCTTCGAACTTTTTTAAGGAATTGCTTCAGCTATTATTCCAGTAATTCTCAAGAAATTCCTACGGAATCTCTTAACATTTCTTAAGAACTTCATTCAGGAATTCTTTCGATTTATTTTCGGAATTTCTATAATTTTTTTAAATATATTATTGGAAAATTTCTTCCAACAAAATTTCCGAAAGGAATTTGGTATAGATTTACTGAAAGGAAGGATTCCTGGAAAAAGTTCGGAAGGATTTCCGGAGAAATTTACAAAGTCCTTTCCAGAGATTTTTCCGAAGGAATCGTTGAACGAATGCCAAAAGAAATTCCTGACGTAATTTTCTAAATTATTACTGGAGGAGTTCCCCGAATGATTTCTGAAGAATACTGAAGCATACTTCCAGAAATTTTTAAATCAATTCCATGAGAAATTCCTAAAAGATTTTGGGAAGGCATTCCCAAGACAATTTCTGTAGGATTTTTTTAGGTATTACCTGAAAATTTTTCAAATGAATTCTAAAGAAATTCCTGGAAGGATTCGTAAAGAAAAAAACTGAGAAAATTTTCGAAATTTCCTTAGATTTTTTTTTAACTTTCAAAGGAACGTTTTGAGGAATATCCGAAGGAATTGCTTGATTTGTCTCCAAAGTAATTTCCGGAGGATTTTCCAAAGAAAACCCTGGAGGAAATTTCGAAGGAATATAAAAAACCCAGATTAATCCACCTAGCGGTGATGGTGCCTTTCTCGACCTTCGTAAAATGTGTTTGCTTGAAAGTAGATGAGCTCGTAGCTAAGAGTACAAAAGAAAAACTTCTAGGCCGGAAAAACTTAAAAATCGGATTATTTCAAGCAAAGATATTGTAGATCCAGTTGAAAACGCAAGATCTCGGTTCGGTTTTCAACTTGATCTACAATATGCTAATAAAAATTTCGACATTTTTTTTCCTTTTCCAATCTTTTTGATGTACATACCCCTGTTTTATTTTACCCAGTTATATATTTTAAGGATATCACATTTGGATGTTTGTTAAACTGAAGCTCTGACTACACAAAAAGAAAACGAAAATGTCATTCCCATCAAGCGAGCGGAGGGCAATATTTGTTATGATATAAATCTCATGACCGTCCGTCTGCCAAACTCCCGTATGAAGAGGGAGGGAAGTGTATCAGTGTGGAAGCATCCGATAGTTCGTTTTCGGAGAGAAATTATAGCCTTTCGGTACAACTTTGTAGCACAAGAAAGGCAAAAAGTATTTTGGCCATATTTTCTAAGGTAATAGTCCAAGCTGGCCAATTTTCAATAGAAAATAATAGAATAGGATTCCGCGTCCAATGCAATTTGTTGTGAGTAAATCGATTGAGGGTAAGTGCATTAAAAATGAGCTAGACTTTTTTACGCGCTTTTTTATAACATAAAGCATTTTGGCCATAATTTTTGTGCCCATAGTCCGATCTTCCAAATTTTCAATAGAAAACAAAACGACAGGATCCCGCGTCGAATGGAATTTGTTGCAAGTAAATCGGTTAAGGATAAGTACCAAAAAAGTGAGCTAAATTTTTCGCACTTTTGGTGCGCGCACACACATACATACACACACAGAGACATCATCTCAGTTCATCGAGCTGAGTCGATTGGTATATAACACTATGGGTCTCCAGGTCTTCTGTATACTTTGTAAACAAAAGGCAAAAATGGTGTTTCGGCCATAACTTCCGATCCCATATTTCGATCTGGCCAATTTTCAATAGGAAACAATGGGACAGGATTCTGCGTCGAATGCAATCTGTTGCGAGCAAATCGGTTGAGGATAAGTGCCAGAAAAATGAGTGACATTTTTTACGCGATTTTTACGTATAAATTTGTATTTTGGCCATAACTTCCAATCCCATAGTTCGATCTGGCCAATTTTCAATAGGAAACAATGGGAAAGGATTCTGCGTCGAATGCAATTTGTTGCAAGCAAATCGGTTGAGGATAAGTGCCCGAAAAATGAGTGACATTTTTTACGCGATTTTTACGTATAAATTTGTATTTTGGCCATAACTTCCGATCCCATAGTCCGACCTGGCCAATTTTCAATAGGAAACAATGGGAAAGGATTCTGCGTCGAATGCAATTTGTTGCGAGCAAATCGGTTTAGGATAAGTGCCCGAAAAATGAGTGACATTTTTTGCGTCGTTTTGTGCGCACACACACACACACACACACACACACACACACACACACACACACACACACACACACACACACACACACACACACACACACACAGACATCACCTCAATTCGTCGAACTGAGTCGATTGGTATATAACACTATGGGTCTCCGGGCCTTCTATAAAAAGTTTGTTTTTGGAGCGATCATATAGCTTTTACCGTATACTTAGTATACGAGAAAGGCAAAAATATCAAATTCTTGGAGAAATTGGTTGCTTTGTGCTCGTTAAAAGTTTGCACGAAAATTTCTAAGGAAATTCCTGAAATTTTGTCCTAGAATTGTAGAAAGAATTATTGGAGGAAATTTCGGAGGATTCACAGAAGAAATTGCCGAGGGAATGGAAGTTCCGATGGTATCGGAAAGACATCTTAGAAGAGTTTTTGAAATTATTCTTGAAATTTATTTCCTAAATAAATATCCAAGATATTTACGAAAAAATGTCCCTGAAGCAAATTCCCCAGGAATTCTTGAGGAAATCCGAAGAAATCTGGACAGTAGTAAAACCCGGTTTTGACACTGGAATTGCTTGATAAAAATCCCCCAAAATGTCGAGATTACAGTCTATTCATTACTTCTTTTGATACTCTCTTTCAGGAATTGGAAGTTTTTGGAAAAACATTTCAAAGAGTTTCTTTACAATAAATTACTGAATAATTTCTAGATGTTAGAATACAATTAAAATTACTTTATATTTGAAACTGCCTGACATTTTTAAATTAATTTATCGCTTGATTGATTAATCACTCCAATTATTGTTCTTACTACTGACGCCAAATTATAAATTAACCAATTACGCCAAAAATGCTGGTGCCTGATCATCACCAGATCTCTGGCTCCGCCAGTGATTCCTACTGGAACTTGGTCTGCTTTTCAACTGTAGCAGGTTTACTGTTCTAAGATTGTCATCACAAAGAACTCACAACTTGTCAGGTTAACGAATGAAATGATAATGAATTTATTGGCAACTTTTAAATACAAATTTGCCTACGGGAGACAATCGAAGCCAGTTAATTGGAGAAGGCACTGAACTGTGTGCATTGTAATTTGAGGTTTCAGTCTAGAATTGCTGAGACATCATTCATGTCAAAGAACAGGTTTGAGCATTCGTTGTGCACCGATCTAAAGTATGAGAATTTATTAAAGGGTATGTTGCGTTATGCACATGCCACACAACTTAGTATTCTATTAGCATTTCATTAGTTATAAATGGAAAGCTTTCTATGCCCGCCATTGCATCAGTTGTATCTGTATATCGAAATTTTATTTTTATCATCTTTTTCAAATGTTGGTCAATAAATTATATACATCACCAGGGTTCGTAATGCCCATATAATCTCAGCAGCACAGGATAGATTTGAATAATTATTGCAAATTACCTTGATTGGTGGCAATGATTGCGAAGGATAATCCGAACACAATAATCCGAAAAACAAATCCGGGTTAGTTGGACTTTACATTTGGCGTAGTACAGTACATCTAGCAGTACATGGGTTACCGTAAGCTCAGTAAAACTTATGATTTTTACCGAGTTTTAGGTAACTTGGCACAATCAAAAGTTTTGATAGAATCGAGTTGTCCCATAATTTTCGCTACCGAAGATTGTTATTTGCGTTTTTATTGCTAAGGAAAAATTTTGCTGTCTTTTCGGTATTACACATAGTTACCGGATAAAATAGGTAAAAATTATTACCAAGGTGAAAATTGGAAAAAATAAGTGTGCATATTACAATTAAAACAAAAAATCACCACAACTGTTTCCAGATTATGTATCAATTATTAACAAAATTTCATTATCGAATTTACTTGTAATTATGATATATTGCTTACCAGCCAGAAAATTTGTGGTGGGGGGGGTTGGTGGAGGTGGTTTCAGAAAAAAAATTTTGGTAAAAAAAAATCTTCTAAAAATTTTGTCTCTGGGGGGGGGGTGGTTATGTCCAAAACCACCCCCGTGGCTACGTCACTGTTGCTTACGGTTGGTATGCTTCTAATTGTCGCGAATCTTCATTGCCAAAGTCCGCTTTGCTGGTGCTTTGACAATAAATCTCTATAATTTCTCTGAATCAGACTGATGAGAAATAATCTTTTAGTTGAGAAATTCCTTTCCCGCTCACAATAATTATTCCTCGCCAAAAATAGGCGAGCGTGAGAGCATTCCAGCGGGATCCAGATGGCCATAAATCGTAGTCGCACTTTTCGTGCCATAATCGATTAACCTCCACCACCGCGACACTCACTTTCCAACCTACATAGCCAAGACATTTTTTTTGCCAACAAGAAACTGCCAACTGACGGAGCAATCGTGCCTAGAGAGGCGTGGAGATCCAGCAGATCGTCGGATGTTCGGACCGTTCGGACCGGGATGATGGGACCGTACCATCGTTCGCATTTCCTGTCTCCCACGCTTGGAAACTGTTTGATTGTTTTTGCTTCCAATGACAACCCATCCATACGATTATAAGTTTTTCTCTTCAAACTTTGTTGAAGTGGTGTCGCGTTCGTTTGCTGCGCACACATTCTGCTTTCCGGGAGTGAAGGCCGTTACACCGTGCCTGGGACCGGGAGTAATTAGCAGTGAAGTTGAATTAAAATTGCATTTCATTCGTTAGATAAATGCGAACAAAACGGTGCAGCCAAGTGGCACCACCCAGAGGGTGTTGGCAATGTGGGGAGCGGAAGCCCATTTAGGAAGCTACTTAGTTCTGCCTTGTTTTAACCGGCCCTGTTATTATGATGTAGCGCACGTCACTTCGCAATCGTTTTTCGAAGTTGCCCAAGCTGTAGATGATTTTGTAGATGAATTAAAGGTTCCCCCAAGCACACGCGACGCGATTCTGTCGCTTGGCGACTGCGATTCTGTCGCCGTTGTGCAGGGCTAAGGATGGCAGCATCTTGACGGACGATCGTGTGGTGGTCGAAAGGTGGGAGCAACACTACGAGGAGCTTTTGAATTAGCGGTTTTCCAGTCTCACAAAAATCGAAACGACACGTTGGTTTAGTTTAATACGTTTCGGCCCTTGGTATTGGCCTTCCTCAGGGATCTACAATTTTTATTGTACAATTAAGAAACTTTTTAAAACATAGCAAACATTTATCCATAAAAAACACAGTATCTAAATCTATATAATAGAATTTAAATGGTCTGTGTTCGTATCCGCATAACTCGAAAACGGCTGGGTAGATTTTCTACATTCCTTCAGCAAATATATCCGTTGGCGTCTCCGACGGGTTTAAATGTTATTTTCTCATTCGAAAATTACGAGTAAGGGTGAATAAATTATGAAAAACTAAAATTAGGATATTTCGCATGGGCAGCTCAGAACGTGCATTTTCGCCTACTATGCAGGACAACGTCTGCCGGGTCGACTAGTTGTTCAATAAAAATTGTAAATCTCTGAAGGTGGCCCAGACCAAGGGCCGAAACATAGGAAAATAAACCAACGTATTTTTTTAAATTCTAATTATTTGTATTGTATATAAAATGCATGATAATCAGTAAATAAATCAAAGCCTAGTTAATCTTGTCTACCGCCACCCCAACCAGGCTGTAGGACAAATGGCCAAAAGAACAAAACGACGAAGTAGTAAATTTTTAAAATCTCAATGTAATCTATCTAATTAAGACAAAAATAATTGATATGTTAAGAACATGCCTCTGAAAAAAAATATTGAATCTAAAGGTTCGAAAGGCCCTATTTGAGTGGCTATAAGGACTTTTTGACGTAGGACTTACGTCTCTCTTTACTATACCGGGTGTCATTTCAAAATATTCAAATCGACCGCGTTACGCTGTGTTGAAAGATTTTACACGTTAATCGCGTTCGTTTCATTGGACGAATTTCTGCGGTAAGCCCCTCAATCGACAGATTTCAAGTATGCCTTCCATGTCCATGCTTGATAAGACCCGAAAAACTTGTTTCAATAGGCATGAAACTGTTTTCAATGAAAAACATTGAGATCAAGGGAAGCTATAAATATGGGTACCGCATAATTCTTGCATCATTCCATTACCACGTTCTGATTGGAGCAGACACCAGCGAATGAGCAGCCGCTGGGTCTACCGAGAAGCCATAAAATAGCGCAACGCGATTTTTTCCTTTCATTCTGACCGGGACAAACGAAGCAACCGCATCATCGATTGAACAGCACTCACACCTTTTAGCAGGGAATGAAGTCTGCACCGATCGCTTTTTCGGCTCGACACCATCGAAGCGACCATCATCAGCCGAAATCTAGCCAGTACAGCAGCAGTCCACCCTACAGACCCGACAAAGCAGCAATGCTGAGCAGATACCGGCAGCAGCAGCAGAGTCGAGCCGAGACCGGCCGGCATCGGTGCTGAGCCGAGACAGGCTGAAGAAAAGCCACATGATGCAGCATGTATGACCAAAAACAAACGGTTCTTCAGAGAGCCAATAATAGAGATCAATATCAATGCTTTCAATACCCTTCGGGATAGAAATTGTTCTTGGGTGCCAAATTCTAGAGATAAAATTTTATGCGTGATTTTCATAAACAGCGTCAAAATTAACAGTGGATAATTTTTCTGATTTAACCGCGAAGTGGACGAAGGACTCCGCTTGACCATGCCTTTAAAGATTCATAAGATGACCAAATCTCTCACATAAACTTATTTGGATAAAAAAACACCGATAACAGCTCAAACATTAATAAATTATCAATCGATTTTTCATCAAATGTTGGATTTTTTGGCATTGATAAAAAATACGTAAAATACGTAAATACGAACGTGACTGAATGATCGTCCCATGTTACCAATTCTAAATCTTATCACCCGAAATCCCATGTCCGGGTGTTTCCTTCCTTCTACTACTAACAATGTTGTCTCAGAAAAGAACACGTACTTCCCACCTGAGCTGCAATTCTAAGCTCGCTTGCCCGGCTTATTGGTCTGTATCTAGCGAAAAGTCCCGTTAGGAAATAGACGCCAGCAGCGAGAAACAAGCGTAAAAAAGAAGAAGCCCTTCTCGAACGCGTTGATGATGATGACGCTTTGGCTGACAAAGAAGCGGGATACAAGACACTAGCTGATTGGCCCACCAATTGGGAAGCAGAGAAGATTTAGAATAAGGTATAAAAGAAAAGTCCATTCGATCGCAGAGCATTCAGTCTTTTTTATACCATCACTAGAAATTCGCGGTTATTTGAAAAGATCGTTTTCTTACTTTTTGCACTTAGCCGAAGCAAACAGCCTTTTTCAAGGCTCTAAGGAGCCCCATACACGCTCCGACATGTTGTACAACTTTGACTCCACCCCCAGCAAATTTGGTTCGGTCGGAGTAAAGTTTGGCCGTCTGTGGGCAAGTTGTAGACTGTTTGACAGTACAATTTGCCCACCGACGGTCCGACTTTACTCCGACCGAACCAAATTTCGTGGGGGTGGAGTCAAAGTTGTACAACATGTCGGAGCGTGTATGGGGTCCCTAAGAGTTAAAAATAATGTTCTCCATCAGTCGCTATCGCACGGATTAGAAGGCTCTTCAGTGGAAGGGCTGAGATACAGTCTACATCCCCGGCAGTCCTTCAGTGGGAAGGTTTCCACTGTCGAGGCTAATATTTCGTGACCGAACAGATACTTCCTGAATTTTTTTGATGATTCTTGTTCGAGGTAGATTTGATTTCTGTGTCGGTTTGATGAGAAGATTTTGCCAAGGAATGGTATGCAACGCCGATTATTTATCCAAAATAGTTGATGTGAGAATTATGTATCTTAAAGGCATGGTCAAGTCAAGTCCTACGTCCACTTAGCGATTATGTCACAGACATTACCCACTGTTCGTTTTTTTTTAAAGCTGAGTAGCCGGAAGCCTCCTTTCAGGAGGCTCGGAAGCCTCCTTTCAAAAGGCTCGGAAGCCTCCTTTCAAGAGGCTCGGAAGCCTCCTTTCAAGAGGCTCGGAAGCCTCCTTTGAAGAGGCTCGGAAGCCTCCTTTCAAGAGGCTCGGAAGCCTCCTTTCAAGAGGCTCGGAAGCCTCCTTTCAAGAGGCTCGGAAGCCTCCTTTCAAGAGGCTCGGAAGCCTCCTTTCAAGAGGCTCAGGCCTCCTTTCAAGAGGCTCAGAGCCTCCTTTCAAGAGGCTCAGAAGCCTCCTTTCAAGAGGCTCAGAAGCCTCCTTTCAAGAGGCTCAGAAGCCTCCTTTCAAGAGGCTCAGAAGCCTCCTTTCAAGAGGCTCAGAAGCCTCCTTTCAAGAGGCTCAGAGCCTCCTTTCAAGAGGCTCAAGCCTCCTTTCAAGAGGCTCAGATGCCTCCTTTCAAGAGGCTCAAAGCCTCCTTTCAAGAGGCTCAGAAGCCTCCTTTCAAGAGGCTCAGAAGCCTCCTTTCAAGAGAGGCTCAGAAGCCTCCTTTCAAGAGGCTCAGAAGCCTCCTTTCAAGAGGCTCAGAAGCCTCCTTTCAAGAGGCTCAGAAGCCTCCTTTCAAGAGGCCTCAGGCCTCCTTTCAAGAGGCCTCGGAAGCCTCCTTCAAGAGGCTCAGAAGCCTCCTTTCAAGAGGCTCAGAAGCCTCCTTTCAAGAGGCTCAAGCCTCCTTTCAAGAGGCTCAGAAGCCTCCTTTCAAGAGGCTCAAGCCTCCTTTCAAGAGGCTCAGAAGCCTCCTTTCAAGAGGCTCAGCAGCCTCCTTTCAAGAGGCTCGGCAGCCTCCTTTTAAGAGGCTCAGAAGCCTCATTTCAAGAGGCTCAAGCCTCCTTTCAAGAGGCCTCAAGCCTCCTTTCAAGAGGCTCAGAAGCCTCCTTTCAAGAGGCTCAGCAGCCTCCTTTCAAGAGGCTCAGCAGCCTCCTTTCAAGAGGCTCAGCAGCCTCCTTTCAAGAGGCTCAGCAGCCTCCTTTCAAGAGGCTCAGCAGCCTCCTTTAAGAGGCCTCAAGCCTCCTTTCAAGAGGCTCAGAAGCCTCCTTTCAAGAGGCTCAAGCCTCCTTTCAAGAGGCTCAAGCCTCCTTTCAAGAGGCCTCAAAAGCCTCCTTTCAAGAGGCCTCGGAAGCCTCCTTTCAAGAGGCTCCTGAAAGCCTCCATTCAAGATGGTCGGCAGCCTCCTTTAAGAGGCTCAGAAGCCTCCTTTCAAGAGGCTCAGCAGCCTCCTTTAAGAGGCTCAAGCCTCCTTTCAAGAAGCTCAGAGCCTCCTTTCAAGAGGCTCGGAAGCCTCCTTTCAAGAGGCTCGGAAGCCTCCTTTCAAGAGGCTCGGAAGCCTCCTTTCAAGAGGCTCGGAAGCCTCCTTTCAACAGGCTCCTAAGCCTCCTTTCAAGAGGCTCCTAAGCCTCCTTTCAAGAGGCTCGGAAGCCTCCTTTCAAGAGGCTCCTAAGCCTCCTTTCAAGAGGCTCCTAAGCCTCCTTCCAAGAGGCTCGGAAGCCTCCTTTCAAGAGGCTCGGAAGCCTCCTTTCAAGAGGCTCGGAAGCCTCCTTTGAAGAGGGTGGGGGGGGGGGTGAGAACCGCTAGCGTAGAGCTATGGAAAATTATGGACGAGAACAGCTTCCCTTGGAAGCTTACCAGACTGATCAAAGCAACGGTGGATGGTGTGCAAAACTGTGTGAAGATTTCGGGTTTTCGGGGACTAAGACAAGGTGTCATGTTGTTCAACATTGCGCTAGATGGTGTCATGCGGATCCTTGCTAACGGCTGATAATAATGTTAGTCGTGAAATACGAAGGTGCATAATCTGTGAAGTTGTAAACGACAGACTCGGCCCCTTCTCCTCCCCCTAAGTACTTAAGTTATATGCGTGCGACCTCAAATGCGGGTATCAAACCACGCTTAGGACTTCCTGAGACCTACGCAGTGTAGTGAATAAAATTAGAATGAGGAGTTATTGCAAAATACCACTGAGATTATTTACTTGTAACGATATGTACTGATTTATTGATTCATTTTGATCAGCGTGTATAGGGCTATCTTGTGCTCCATGGTAACGCAAAGGTGTTTTCGGTTTTTCGTTCGTGTTGGAACGAATCGATAACAGAGTTCAGTTTGCTGAGTATTGTTGCGACGAACGGTCGAGCTTGAAAACCTCGTGATGGTTTCCTAGAAAGCCCGGAAAGGTTCCCCGGAAGGCCCGCAAGGGTTCCCCCCAAAACCTGAAAGTGTTTCCCCAGGAAGTCTGGAATGGATCCTCATGAAGCCCGGAGGGGTTCCCCAGAAAGCCCGATAAGATTCCCCGAAAAGTCCGGAAGGAATTTCCGAAGCTTAAGGTTTCCTGGGAATCCCGCAAGGGTTCTCCGGGAACCCCGGAATGGTTCCCCAGAAAGCCCTGAAGGTTTCTCCGGAAAGTTCTGAAGGGTTCCCCACACAGCCCGGAATGGTTCCCCGGAAAACCCGGAATGGTTCACCAGAAAGCCCAGAAGGGTTCC
Source organism: Armigeres subalbatus (assembly GCF_024139115.2). Classification (NCBI taxonomy): domain Eukaryota; kingdom Metazoa; phylum Arthropoda; class Insecta; order Diptera; family Culicidae; genus Armigeres; species Armigeres subalbatus. The sequence goes on from NC_085141.1 coordinate 35,395,763, forward strand.
TCGGAAAGTCCGGATGAGTCCCCTAAATGGGAAGGGTTCCCCGGAAACCCCGAAATGGTTCCCCAGCAAACCCGAAGGGGTCACTTGGAAAGCCCGGAATGGTTCCCCTGAAAGCCCAGAGGAATTCCCGGAAGACCCAAGGCGGGGAAGGATTCCACAGAAGAACCGGAAGGCTTCTCCGAGAAGCCCTAAAGGGTTCTTCTGGAAGCCCGGAAAGATTTCTCGGAAAACCAGGAAATATTTTACGGAAAGCTCTGAAGGATTCCTCGGAAAGCCCAGAGTAATTCCGTGAGTAGCCCGGAGAATTTCCTCGAAAGCCCCGAAAAATTCTCCGGGAAAAAAATGGTTCCCCGGAAAGCCCGGAATGGTTCCCCAGCAAACCCGAATTTTCACCTGGAAATCCCAGAAGGGTCACCCTGAAAGCCCAGAGGGATTCCAGGAAGACCCAAAATGGTTCCCCGGGGAACTTTTCAGGAAAGCCCAGAACAATTCCGTGAGAAGCCCAGAAGGATTTCTCAAAAAGCCTGGAAAGTTTCCAAGCCAGGAAGAATTTGGTGGGCAGTCCCGAAGCTTTCCTGGTAAGCCCGGAAAAATATCCTCGAAAGCCCCGAAGAATTCTCCGGGAAAAATCCCGGAATGCCCCGAAGGATTCCCCAAGAAGCCCGAAAGGATTCCCAGGAAATCCCGGAAAATTTCTTTGGGGAACTCGAAAGGATTCCTCGAAAGTCCAGAAGGGGTCCCCGGAAAGTCCTAAAGGGTTCCCCGAAAAGTCCTGAAGGGTTCCCCGGGAAGCCCTGAATGGTTCTCAGAAAGCCCTGAGGGATTCTATGGAAAACCTAGAAGGGTTTCCTGAAAAGTCCAGAAGCGATCCCCGTGAAGCCCGGAAGGGTTGCCCAGAAAGCCTGGAAGGGTTCCTTAAAAAGCCCGGAAAGCTCGAAAGGATTCCCGGAAAGTCCGGAAGGGTTCCTAGAAAGGGAAGGCTTCCCCGAGAAGCCCAAAATGGTTCCCCAGCAATCCCGAATGGGTTATCAGGGAAGCCCGGAAGGGTTCCCCTGAAAGCCCGGAGGGATTAACGGATGGCCCAAAAAAGTTCCCCGAGAAGCACGGAAAGGTTCCTCGGAAAGCGGGGAAGGGTTCCCCAGAAAGTCCGGAAGGTTTCTCCGAGAAACCCTAAGGGGTTCTCCTGGAAAAGGTAGCTGTGAAGGACTCCTCGGGAAGCCCAGAACAATTCCGTGAGAAGCCCGGAAGGATTTCTCGAAAAGCCTGGGAAGTTTCCACGAGAAACCCGAAAGGATTCTTCGAGTAGCCCAAAAGGATTCCCCGGTAGGTCCTGAATGATTCTGAGATTATTTACATGTAACGATATGTACTCATTTATTGATTCATTTTGATCAGCGTGTATAGGGCTATCTTGTGCTCCATGGTAACGCAAAGGTGTTTTCGGTTTTTCGTTCGTGTTGGAACGAATCGATAACAGAGTTCAGTTTGCTGAGTATTGTTGCGACGAACGGTCGAGCTTGAAAACCTAGTCCGGGTCACGACACGCAGTAAATGTTTTTCATAGTGATATTCTAGAATTCGCGAAATATTCAGAAGTTGGGGTAATAAGACCTAGCAATAACCGCCTTGATTTTTATGGTATCTATCGAAACTCTTTCCAACAAACACTTACATGTCAGTTTTTGTTGATATAGTTTGCTGCGTCGCAGCATGCGGGAAAAAATAAAAATGACAGTTGTGCGTTGCTTTCGTATCGAGTGGTGTGCCCCCGAAAACGCGAGCATTTAGAAACTTGGATTCCGTCAGGAGTGGCCTTAAAGAAAATGACAGTTCAAAAGTGACGTGATTGCTATCGCAGTATGAACGAATGCAAAAGAAGGCCAAACTCATTCGTCGTTGGCTTGCTTCGTCCCTATAGCAGCGATAGCAGTACGTTAATTGTTTACAGTGAAAATTGATGATTACGTACATGACGATAGTGCCTTGTTTTTGTATGCCGTGCGTGGGCATATCTAGTTTTTTGTTCACTAAATTAATGATTTCGTGTGTGTTACTTCTACGTGAAGTTAAACGATTTACAATGATATGGAAATGCTAATATCATCTTCCAAACTTGGACGTACATGTTCATGATAGCATTAGAGGCGAAAGTATAGAATTGATAGTTCCGTTAGGATACGGCAGGCATGAAGAATGTTTTTATAGAAGTCGATTTGAAAGCGAGCGGAGGGCAACAATATTTGTGATGGCACATATCACACGACCTTCCTTCTGCCAAGCTCCCGTATGAAGGGGGAGGGAAGAATATCAGTGTGGAAGCTGATATATCTCCACTGGCAAAAGGAAGGTGGTTTGACTTGCTCATATGCCATCGCGTGCGGAAGGATTTGCTATCGACGAGTACTGTCTCCAAATTTCTAATATGACATCAGCATTTAGTCGAATAGGATTTTTATTGCACAGTTCTGTTTTCTCATTGCGTCCGTCTCGTCGCAACCAACTTGGCTGCCTCGGAGAGAACAAAGCAGAGAAAGGCACTGCTGCTGTACCGTCGACCAATAACAGCTGAATTGATGGATGCCCCCACCAAGGGTAGTACACTAAATTAATGATTTCGTGTGTGTTACTTCTACGTGAAGTTAAACGATTTACAATGATATGGAAATGCTAATATCAACTTCCAAACTTGGACGTTCAAATCGACTTCTATAAAAACATTCTTCATGCCTGCCGTATCCTAACGGAACTATCAATTCTATACTTTCGCCTCTAATGCTATCATGAACATGTACGTCCAAGTTTGGAAGATGATATTAGCATTTCCATATCATTAGTTTTTTGTTGTTTTAATGCGGGATGTGTCATCTTTTTAATAAGGAAAAAACTTGTGTCAATCCTTCATCATCGAAATTTAGATGAATATGTATCACGTATCAAAAGGAACTGCATGGCTTTGGAGAACAGTAAAAGACACAAAAAGCTGATAAAAATGTGATTGCGTTAGTAAATGACTTTATTGTTTAGGAAAAAAATAAATACCTGCTCTTATTTTGCTTTAAACATTTCAACATGTTTTTTTTTCAGAGATCCGATGAAAATGTTAGTTTCGAAGCAATAAAGTTTCAAACAAAAATGGCCTTGACAGTTTATCGCTTTACCGTAGTTTCGTAATGCAAAATTTGTTTTACAATTTGTTCGGTAATTATTTTACAATGTACGGCGATAATTCGATATTACAGAACAAACTGTAAGTTTGACTACCGAACTCTGTCATATTTATAATGGCAAAAACTGTCCAATTAAACAGATGAAATTGACCTTAAAAAATTGAAAAATGCTCCTTAAAAAAGTGATCATTTTTCCTTAAATTATCAAACAAATTACCTTGAAATATATAAAACGCTCCGTAAACATTCGAAAAGCGTACCGTAAAAACGAAAAAAATGTACCATAAACAATTAAAAATGCTCCCTAAAAAGAAAGGATTTGCTATGTAATTAATGATAATTGCGCAGTATGTTGACAAAAGAATTATTATAAAATAGTTCAAAAGGTACCTTGAAATTGGCTATCATAAATTAGAATCTTATGCACAATTGTATAGCCCCTAGAGTTTATTCCTGATTGTTTTGCTTGGTAACCCTATTCAACCGAAAACTAAGAAAAATGCTCCTTAGAATGAATAAAATGCTCCATAAACAAATAAAAAATGCTCCGTAAACTAAGAAAAATGCTCCCCAAAATAAAGAAATGCTCCTTAAACCAACGAAAAATGCTCCTTAATTTAAGGAAATGCTCCTTAAACGAGAAACGTAAAAAATGTAATGCTCAATAAACTTATAAATTTGTAATCTTAGCCAACATGCTATTCAAAGTATTGTTTACGAAATTGTGCACCTGGCTCACAGACAAACAGACATCCCAGACAATTGCACATCGATTAAAAAATGTTTGGCGATACGAATTTCATTAGAATCACATTGCATTTAATATGCTAATCGGTTTCTTCATTAACTTCCCCGTATAACCACACACGACTTGAATAACTCGGAATTGTCTTCTTCTTCTTTAATGGCTCTACATTTCTACTGGATCGGAGCCCGTTTTTCAGCTTAGTATTCTATGATTAGCATCACCTCAGTTATTAATTGAAGCATTTCTATGCCCGTCATTACATGAGTATGTATTTCCATTTCCGGATTGGCAATCCTACGCCTCTACTCTCAAGGCTACTGGAGACCGAACTCGAAATTGTAAAGCACACAAAAAACTGCTAGTGAGACTACTTTTAAAAATAAGAGCTAAATAGTCGCCTTACAAAAATAAACCTGAAGGAACGTGGCGGTGGATGCTTTGACAGCACGTGCAGTTTGTATTGTGAATCAATTTTACTCATTTACATTTTATAAGTTTATGGAGCATTTCATTTTTTTACGGAGCCCTTTTTTTCGTTTAAGGAGCATTTCCTCAAATTAAGGAACATTTTTCGTCGGTTTATTTGTTTATGGAGCATTTTATTCATCCTAAGGAGCATTTTTCTTAGTTTTCGGTTGAATAGGGTTACCAATTACCGAACAGCGAAATCTGTTTTGAGTGTGTAACTAATCTTCCTTGGGTTCATACTGGAGTGTTCAAGATATTTTTCCGCTTTCATTGAATCGGATCTCATCATCTCTGTAAGCGATACTGATCCAATTTTCGCAATTTCGCTGAGATTAGAGGTACATAATATATAAACCGTAGCCCTGGCAGCGCCAGCCACCCTCCAAGAGCGAATTATAATCAACTCTTATCACACTTTTACTTTTGAACGCAGAGCCAGCCAGCGATGGCGCAACGCGACGAGGAAATTTTCCAGATAACCCCATCAGTTTAACGGAAATTTATCGTCAGTTGGGTGCTCGATTCAAGCCAAGCTGAGTGGCGAAGCTGTCGCTGGGCGGTATGTGGATGACAACAAGGTGCAAATTTGCAATCGAGAAAGCGAATGATCTACGTTGATTGCAAGTTGGGGACGTCCAACCGAGTCCACCTGTGTGACCAATTTTAGCAGACTCCCATGAATGTTTTGTGCGTTTCGCTGTTGTCCTCATGCTCAGATGGCAGATGCGGGTGCGGTGGAATGATTACGAACCGATAAAACGTTGGGAAAGCGAAACCATTGCATTGTGATCCGGCTAAATTAGTAAAGTTTTGGTATGATATGAATAGTAAAGCAACCCGTATCGCACGTCAGAAAAGATTCCATTTGCTGTTTTGCTAATTATTTGTATTTGGATGCAAGAGAACTGAATATCTGATCGTGGGACAATATTGGGTTGTTTATTAGATGAGGCATTCCACGGGGGCATGTCAGTCGATCCTGAGCGACCATTTCGAAAATATTTGAAACTCTGCACAGTTTTTCAATTTCATCTAAATCGTCATTTTTCGATATCAAATCTTCATATTGAGTCACGACTAACTTTTCAAAAGGGTGTATGTGAAAATGGTTCAAAAATATTTAAAAAGCTGCACAGCAAAAACGGAATGTTCGATTGTTATGATTTTTTCAGCAAAGTTAGACAACTAAATGGTGATTCTTAAATTTTTAAAAAAATTTTTTGCCTTTAAAAATATCATTTTTGTCACAAAAACTCAAATATCTCAAAACCCTATCTTTTTTCGAACGTAATTTTTTTAGGGAAAACGGTCCATTATATTAGCTATCTACCATAAAAATTTATGACATTTCAAACATTTCACAATTTTCACATTTAGTAAAAAAAATTTTTTTCTGTGTAAGTTATTTCGAGAATTGCAGTTTGATGCAGATTTTATTGTTAAGGGACGTGATTTAAACAAGTTGTTTTCATGATATTTTGATTTAATTATTCATAGCATCTATAAGAAACTTAGACACGATCCAGTGTTGTGATCAAAAGTATTGATAGTGTCATAATTTTCATTGCACGTGACTGGCGAAAAATTCTTTTAATAGTGTTGAAACCTGTTGATAATAACGTTGATAGAAACATATCAGAAATGTTATTTTTAAGACAAAAGCTGCAAAATCAAAGATTTATATACACGTGTACGTCTATAGTTTACCTGCAAAAAATATACCTCTTAGAGAATAGACTTTATAATCGGGAGGAAACGGGTATCTTCAACAACAACAAATGCATGATAGGTACATACCATGACAATGCTCACGAAAAGCAAAAAATTACTACTACTAAGGTTGTTAAAGATCTTATAGTAATTTTTTCTTCAGTCAAGCAAATGACACCAAACTAGTCAGTAAAAACTTAAAAGTGATTTTGTTTATTGAAATATTACGAACAACATGAGTAGCCGCTTTCTCAACTGTTGTAGGCCGTTTGATGGAGAAAAGTGTTCAAAAGAGTTACGAAATCTCACCGAAAGCACCATAGATAAACTGAAAGCGACTGGTTATGCTCCAATGTCCACATTGAATACAAATTTACGCATTTGCACGTCCTGCCGTCTAAACGTTGACAAAAGAGCAATCTGTATATCATCGGTTGAGCAGAGCGCAGGAAGTTCGAAAACGACAGCAACTGAGGAATTGCCAGATGTATCGACAACAACTGAGGAATGACCAGAAGTATTAAGTGCTGAGAGCCTTGCCACCGTACCATCAGCGAAATCTGTTTCAACAAATCAATCGGAAGATGAGTGTATCCAAAAGGTCAACATCGAACGCTTTAACGAGGGCATAGCTGGGATAAACGTGACTCTGATTAAATGGAGTAAGATGGACTACGTTTATTACCCGGAGAAAAATACCGTGAAATAAACGAAGCTGTACGAAGAAACCTCTTCAAATTAGGACCTGATGATGTGGAAAATACAGACTACGATGAGGTAATTATAAATATGAAGGAAAGGTTCTCGAATGCAGCCACGACAAGGAAAGAAAAATTATTGATTTTGTCGATGCTGCCAAGTTCGTGGTCTATTCAGGATGCCATTGATGAGTTCAAAACCAATAGAAATACAGTAAAAGAGGCAAAACAATTGAAGAATAACTGTATTTCAACCAAAAATACTAGGTCTAGTACTGCATTAACAGATGAGACAAAAGAAATAGTAGTTCAATATTATGAAGATGATGAAGTAAGTCGAGCTATGCCTGGTCAAAAGATTATGTATCAGTAAAAAGATGGAAAGCGTCAAGCAATCCAAAAACGATTAATGATGACGACTTTGAAAGAAGCGTACACACGCTTCAAGGAAATTCACGATAATATTAAAATAGGTTTTCCTCATTTGCAAGCCTTCGGCCAAGGCAATGTAAGCTTCTTTCCAATTCAGGAACACATAATGTGTGTGCACAACCCATGAGAATATTAATCTTATTTTACATAGTTTGAAAAGAATCAATTTAACAAAGGATATTAAAATGTTAACTGGTAGTCTTTGTGTGAAAATACAACATCAAATTGCTATCTACGATCTTGTTCGGATTGTCCAGATTCTTCATCATTGGAAAATACTTTATTCGCTGAGTTTGAAGAAAATATATTGATCAGTTATCATTTGAGCAATGGGTGACCACGGATAGGTGTGACATAGAAACTATTGTAAAACCTGTAGATGAGTTTGTGTCATATTTTTGCTTGAAATTAGAAAGTTTAATCCCTCACGATTTCATTAAAACAGAACAATCCAGCTTTTTTAAAAAATACGAAAATACATTACAAAATGGTGAATTTTAGTCATTTGTGATTTTCTGAAAATTACAGCTTTGTATTGCAAGATGAAGTGCAGTCCCATCACTGGAACGTACAACAAGCTACAATTCATCCATTCGTTATTTATTTTAATGGAAGTACGCAAATTGAACACTTAAGTTTTATTATAATTTCCGAAGATTTAAGACACGATTCAGTATCCGTAAACTTGTTCATTGAAAAATGATTAACTTTTACGCGTTGATAAGCATAAAGAAGTCAAAAGATATATTTCATGTCTGATGGAGCAGCGTCGCAGTACAAAAATCGTAAGAATTTTTCGAGCCTATGTCAATTTAAATCAATGTACGGAATTGATGCAGAATGGCATTTTTGCTACATCACATGGCAAAGGTCCTTGTGATGCTATTGGAGGAACAATAAAGCGCATGGCCACAAGAGCAAGTTTAGCCAAAGAACGTGAGCATCCAATTAAAACTGCGAAAGAACTTTTTGATTGGGCAAATCGTAGAAAAGAAAAAGATTTAACCAAATTATCATTTTGTTTTACTACTACTGAAGAGTACGAAATAAAGGCTTCAGAGCTCAGCGAGCAATTTAATAACGCGAAAACGATCCAAGGAACCCAAAAATTTCACTGTTTCATTCCATTGTCGGAAAATAAAATTAAAGCAAAACTATACTCAAACTGTGCTGATAATAATTCAAAAGTGTTCGATATTTTAAAAAATTTGAATAAAAATAAATAAAAAATAAGTATTAATAAACTGTTTTCATGATATCATAACCCATACCAAAATTCAAACCCAAAACTCTTAGAGTTTCTATAACAACATTGTGTAACTGCCACATTTAATTTAATACTTAGGATAATATTAATTCATTTTTATTTATTTATACATATAATATACATAATATCGATGAATACATAAATATGGAATATCATACAAACAACTTGTTTAACTCACGCAAGGCCCTTAACAATAAAATCAGCATCAAACTGCGATCCTTGAAAAAAAATACACGGAATTTTTTTTTGTTTACTATATGTGAAAATTGTGAAATGTTTGAAATGTCGTAACTTTTTGGTTTATTAGTTTACCATCACCAAATTTTTATGGTAGATAGCTAATATAATGGACCGTTTTCCTAAAAAATTACGTTCGAAAAAGATAGGGTTTTGAGATATTTGAGTTTTGTGACAAAATGATATTTTAAAGGCAAAAAATTTTTTTACTGTGCACATTTTCTTAAGAATCACCATTTAGTTGTCTAACTTTGCTGAAAAATCATAACAATCGAACATTCCGTTTTTGCTGTGCAGCTTTTTAAATATTTTTGAACCATTTTCACATACACCCTTTTGAAAAGTTAGTCGTGACTCAATATGAAGATTTGATATCGAAAAATGACGATTTAGATGAAATTGAAAAACTGTGCAAAGTTTCAACTCAATAGAAAATCATGAATTAAAAATTTTCTTAAATTTTGATGCTGTTGCTTGGAATCGCTCAGATGTCAAAGTTCAAATTTGAGATGAGATCTGGCTTCGTTGCTGCGGTGTTTTATCTAGGTTTCTTTCATCATTCCTTATAAGTTGCCTAACCTTTCAAGAGGCCCGGAAGCCTCCTTTCAAGAGGCCCGGAAGCCTCCTTTCAAGAGGCCCGGAAGCCTCCGTTCAAGAGGCCCGGAAGCCTACTTTTAGGAAGCTCGGAGGAGAAAGCATGATTTATTGTATATAATATGTATTCTGAAACATTCTTCCTTATCATCATCTGAATTGGGATCAGTGTGCCGTCACGATATTACAGACTACTACCTCCCAAAAGATCGAGGATCTCCTCCTCGGATTTTCCATCGCTTTGATAAGCGGTCTAAATACAAGACAAAAGACATCCCTAAACGTTTTTCTGTTTAATTAATATGTGGGCATTGTAAAAGTTTTTGTCCATCAATGGGTTAACACCCTTATATCTGACACTGGGTAGAATTTCCGTCTGACAAAAGTAAGAAAATTCAAAACTACCAAGTCACTCAGATTTTCGGGTAAGCAATTCTGTTAAAGAAGCAATGTGAGTGTTAAGAAGAGTAATTAATGCTAGCAAACATTAAAACGTCGAATTTTCAACTGCAATGTGATTATAGAACGCAAGGACCTGGTCGAACTTTCTTCTAAAAAATTGCACTCGAATTGCTAGAAGCGGAAAGTTTGCCTCCAGGCAAAGCATGATTCACCGTATCCTCCGGTGAATCAATTACCTACATGAGTGGGTTAAAAAAAGCATCCCAATAAGCGCTCTGTTTCAAATAACATCGTTAGCCAAAATGAAAGAAATGTGCCGCAAATTCCGATGCAGCAACAAGCAGCAAAAGAGAAAATAATGAAATCTACTCCGGTAGGAAGGCAAGCAATAATAATGTGCGCTTCTAGTGTTGAAAAAGAATTTCATCTTGCGCTTCCGTGGAGTAACATCTGCTTACTGTTTTGCGCTGTTTTAAGGGTTTTGGGCGGGTGGAGGTACTCGAACACAAAGTGCTCTAACAACTGGTTTTCGAAAATTTGGCGGGAGGGAGGCGGACGGTCAGATTTGAACTGCTTTTCGGAATGGAAACGGTTGAGGCTCGCGTTAATGCTTTCAGTCGAGAAATGTGTCAAAATTACGGGCTATCCAGTACTTAGGCACATACTTGATGAGCCAGGCTGATGCGACTGGGTGGATGGATGTGAAGAGCCGACCGTCGAGTAGAATTACGGTATGAGAATTTACTTATTGTTCGATATTGGCAGAAAAGTTTACGGTTTAATGGAATATGTACTTGCCAAGAAATGCATTTTGTCAGTTCTATTCGAAATCGAGCGGTGGTTTTGTAGGTCATCTTGCCACGCATTGGGTACAATCCGGGTTATTGTTACATATCGCTCTCATTAGAGATACTTCATGGGCGTTTTTTTTGGGAAACATGATTTGCATGATTTTTCATAAATATAACAGATAAAAGGATTATGGATACCTAACTCAATAATAAATAAATTACAAGAAATCATGGTTGTTAACAACCATCAAAAGTAGCAAAAACAATTATGATCTGCTACAGCAAAGCAATCTTTTTTTAAAATAAATTAAAAGTCATTTTGTTTCATTCTTGCGCTATTAACACTGGGGACCACTTCATTGTGTATGTCTAACTCAAAGCACTCACCTACAATCCTATACCGTTAGTCTAAAATACCCCATCCTCTCCTGACGAAATGACGAAAAATTGGCTTTAATATGACAAATCTGTACCAAAATTGTACGGTATAATTTAATTAAAGCCAAAAAAAAACCTTTCTTCAGAGAACAATCAGATTCCATATCTATTTATTTATTTATTTACACCATCTTCGACATTTGCGTACAGACTGAAGTATTAAAATTAGTTTATCTTATTTCCCTAGCTCTATTTTTAAAAACATCTCTTGACACGTTGAAATCAAATAAGTCTGCCTCATCGTTGAATGCTCGTAGACATGAATCTAATGGGTTATTGAAGCCATTATTTGTTCTGTGGTAAGGTATAGGGAGTGACGAAGTCGTCTGCTTGGAACGTGTAGTGCGATTTCTAATAGCGGAGGACATGTCGAAAATAAACATTCGCTGCTGGTTAATTCGTCTCGTTGATAGTATCTCCAGTTTAATCAACTGACACCGATCCGGGTAAGGTGGCAGATTTGATGGATTCCTCCAAGGAAGTTCCCTCAATGCAAAGCGGATGAACTTTTTTTGCACCCGTTCAATTGCGAGTATATGCGTTGTTTGATAAGGACACCATATGGGGGCAGCATATTCGAGGATACTGCGTACAAGCGAACAGTAAAGCGTTTTTAATGCGTATGTATCGGTAAAGCTGGAAGCATGGCGACGAATGAACCCTAGTGTGGAATAGGCTTTAGCAGCTATTATCCCTATGTGATCCGTGAACCTGAGCTTAGAGTCCATAGTTACTCCTAGATCACAAGTAGATTGTGCACGATTTAGTATGACGTTTCCCATGGAGTACTCGTGATGCAAGGGACTTTCTTTCCTTGAAAATGATATGACGATGCTTTTTTATTGTTGACTTGCATGCCGTTGTTGTCACACCATACAAGCATGTTGTCGATATCTTCCTGCATAGCTTCACAATCGGATATGCTGAAGATAACTCGGTAAAATTTGAAGTCGTCAGCGAAGGAGAGTTTAAACGAGGATATCATCATGTTCAAGTCGTTCACGAATATGTTAAACAACAATGGCCCCAACACACTGCCTTGAGGTACGCCTGAAGCTATTGAGATCGACCAAAAACGGCAGTTGTTGACTACCACAAATGCTTTGCGAGACGTTAGGTAGGAGTAAATCCAATCAGTGATCCATTCGGGATATCCCAGGCGCTTCATTTTATCGACCACCAAAATGTGTGGAACGGTGTCGAAGGCTTTTGCGAAGTCTATGTATACTGCATCTACCTGCCGTCGTGCTTCAATTTCTCGTGACAACGCGGCGGTGTAGCATCATTGGTAAGAGTTGATCGATGTTTCATGAATCCAGGCTGGGTGTTTGAAATAAAAGCAGCACAGAATAGAGATTCCTCTGTAGTTGCATACATTGTTACGGTTCCCAGATTTGTAGATCGGCGTGATTCTTGCGGATTTCCATGTAGTCGGAAATGTCTTATCGCGTATCGAACGATCAAAGATTTTTGTAATCGGATGGGCAAGTGTTGTGGCGCATTTCTTAAGGAAGAGTGGCGGAATACCATCTGTACCAGCGTCGAGATTACACAGTGCTTCCAGTACTTCATTACATTACACCAAATGAATAGCAGGCAAAAAAATATCGCAGTTGGGAACATGTGCAAAACAGTTTCTACATTGAACTGGCGACGCTTTGCTATACACATTTTCAAAAAAATGAGCAGAGAGATGAGCTGCTTCAGAAGCATTTTTGGCAGTGGTTGAACTAATGCGTTGTTCAGATTACAGCTATATCCGCACTACGATCGAATAACATGTTATTCGCGCTTTGGTGTTATTCGGCCAATAACATGTTTTTCGAAGGTAATATAAAGGTAAAAGGAAGGTAATATAATATAATATAGCATATATTAGATGGAATCCGGCTAGTCGACTTTCGTTGCCTCACGAAATTAAAAAAAAAATGACGGGTCTTGCTTAACCTTCTCTTGTATCTCAACGATGTAGCTGTCGTAGGACGATGATAATAGCGATTTATATGAAATTTCAATATCCCGAACGATCTCTCTGTCGTTATTTCATCTTGAGCGATCAAATCGTTTACGGGCTTTCCTCAGACTTGTAACCAGTGGTGTGTCTGTCGTTTCGAGATGTGTGAGATTTTCGCGTTTTTATTCCATGTAATAAATATATGTTATACAATACCAAGAAGAAATTTGAATATGCGCTAAGCATCACAACCACCCATCACCCACCGGAAAGGATGCAGCCACACCACACATAGTTCCGCTATTCACCACCAGTGGCAGGATCACGGAAAACTGGACGGCCATTGGGGGGTAGCGTAGAAGGCGCCATGATAAGCAAAAGGCTTGGAGGGGAAGTTTACTTGGTCGAGGGTTCTGAAAGGATATACGCCATTGCTTGGAATCATTTTGAAAGCGATATCCAAACACGACAGACGTCTAAACATTTATAGAAAACATCAATTAGAAGCAAGTGGAAGGAAAGCCTTGTTCTTGTGAGACAGTGAAAGCCGTGAAGTTGAAGAAGCCATCCAGGACCCCTTTTTGTTCTTCGGTTGGATTTTCCTTACTTGTTACCTGTGTCTCCGGACCGTGTGGACTCGAAGAACGTCCAGTGACGCGTTAGAGTACCGGCCACTAGCGTGGTTACTAAGTTCCGAGCCGCTATTCCTGCTCGAGAAGGTCCGCAGAAGCCTTGTCCGTGGGAGCCGCCATTTTGCTTGAAGGGCCGTGAGGCCGTTGAACCCATCCGCGAGCGACTCGGTCAAGGAGCAGCTCCGTTGCGAAGGGACAAGCGATCATCGCCTGCTTGGAGGAGAAACGGAGGAAAGGCGGGTGAAGGTGGTGAAACGGTGAAGGGGCCCGTCATCAGAAGAAGCGGAACAAAAAAGGATAGTGAGAAGGTAGGAGATAGCCGATTAAGAAAGTGGGAGTGAAGGTACCTGTGTGCTACGTAAAATAAAGTGGGTTAAACTGCAAAACGGTATTCAAGTGTTTTCTTGGTCGCGAAGAGTCAAGCGCGTATACCGACCCTGAGGTTTTGAGGAGGGAGTCTCATGTGTGCCGAAGTGAGGGCTGCCCCATTAGTTACACTTAGCGCCCAACTGAAATTTGTGTAGATTCTCAGTGCCCGGGTACACTTGAATACCAATAGCGTGTCTGCAGAAGTCTCTGGGAAAACGTCCAGACTTCATTGACCAATTTTTCCGAAAGCACACAAAACAGGTAGCCGGCTGAAGATTGAATTTCAATACAACTTTTTCATTAAGAGGGGTCGTGGATGTGAGTGAATGGTCAGTTTAGCTACCAATCATTGAGAAAAGCAAACTAAAAGAATACGAGTTTGGAAGTTGGAGTATTTTCGCGGTGAATTCCGGTGATGAGTCTGCGAAGTAAACCACCGAACATTTACGAAACGTTTATAAATCATAAGCGAGCTAAAACTAGGATTTTTAAAATTAATTGCTTCATAGGGAGCGTGAACAAATTTTAGGTTTTTTTTTCAATTACAATTTTCAGCTTTCAAGCAACGAAAGTGTTTTTTCAATTAGGATTTTCAAATTTGCTTATTATAAGCACAGCTAGACCAGTTTTCTAGTTTCTTTTTAAATTTTTCAATCCGATTTTTGGTAGAATGTCCGAGATGGAGATGCCTCGATTGTTGTCCAAATACCATGCGATGAATCCAGGCCATCTAACGGTGGATGAGCTGGAACACGAGCTAAAGATCCGTGGTTTGCCGGTAGAGTCGTCGCGGAGTGCGTCCGAAAGAACCCTGAGAGTTAATCTGAAAGAAGAGAAAGGAAAACCGGATGTTGAATGGCCATTCGTAAGCGAATCGATCATAGCAGAGCTTGAAGTATGCGACGATAAGATGAATGGCATAAAGAATCATTTGACTAAGCGAGGTACAAAGAGAGCACCAGAGCAGCTGTACAAAACTAGGTTAATTTATCTCATTTTCCGCATGCAACGGCTCAGAGCCTACGCGAAGGAAGAAGATGAGTTGAATAGTTTGGCAGTGATAGCGGGAGAATGTGTGAAGCTTCTAAATGTTTACTTCTCAGCCACCTCTCACCTCCTAGAAGTGAGAGAGGCAGAATTAGCGATAATTAATGAAAGCTTGAATGAAATCCGAAACCAATGCGAAACCGAAACAGCTGTTAATACGCCGGTTAGGGAAGAAAACGAGAGAGGAGCGGAAGGAAGCGAGGAAAACGTGCTAGGTGCTGTAGGTGGAGAACCGAACAGTACCGGAGATAATGAGAAGGATAGATTAGCGGCAGAAATTGCTAAACTAACTGCGGTGGTAGGTCTATTAGTACAGCGTATGAATGTGTTAGAAGCTAATCAAGCTGTTAGCCAACCAATAGATTCTCACACTAAGACGAGCAATAGCACTCGGATTGAGGAACAAGCCATGTCGCATAAAGAAGTAGAGCAGAGTACAGATAAACCAGTGAATTTTCTAGATTGGTTGAAGAAGAGGAACGAATCGTTAGACACACTGAAGAGTTCAGAGGATAGGAAGAAAGTAGAAGCTAGGTTGGATGACAGAAACATGAATGACATGAGAAGCCAGAGAATTGGGAACCGATTTCCGATTCATAAATGGTCCGTGCGATATGACGGAATGGACAACGGACGAAAGTTGAACGAATTTTTGAAAGAAGTAGAGTTTAATGCTAGGTCAGAAGGTTTTTCTGATGAGGAATTGTTTCAAGGAGCTCACCATCTGTTCACACAGAAGGCGAGATCCTGGTTCATGGAAGTCTGTGGTGAGTTAGGATCGTGGAATGAGTTGGTTAGAGAGCTGAAGAGAGAGTTTTTACCTGTCGACATCGACAATGTCTATGAACGGCAAGCTGGAAACCGGAAGCAAGGTGCCAGGGAGAAGTTCCAGGACTTTTACTTGGACATGGTCCGGATCTTCCGTAGCATGTCCACTCCGTGGGATGAGAAACGGAAATTTGATGTTCTTTTCCGAAACACCCGAGAGGACTGTCGCATAGCAATGCTGGCGGCGAACATTGATTCGATACCTAAAATGAGGGATTTCGGTAAGCGGTTCGATTCAATTAATTGGCACATGTACCAGAGAAGAGACAGTAGGTTCAATCGAAAAGAAACTATTCATATAGATGAGGTTAGACAACTGCATTCGTACAGAGATAGGCAAGACAGGTACCAGAAAAGTGACCAGAACAGAGGTGTCAATAATGTGCACCAGTCGTTCAGGTCGGATAACCAACAATCCCAGACACGTCAATGGAAACAGCGACCACAGCAGGAGCAAAAATTTCAAAATGGTAAAAGTTTCCATAAACCAATACCGGAGAATCGACAGCGCCAGAAAAGTCCTGTTCCATGCACTAGTGGAACAAATGCTCTTCAAAGGATAGTTAACGCATACATCCCTTTGAAGAGAAATGTTTGCTTTAATTGTCATGATGCAGGGCATACTTTCACTGAGTGTACACAGGAACGGAAAGTTTTCTGCGAGCGTTGCGGCTTTCCAGGTTTCTCAACGAAACACTGTCCGTATTGCGAGTCAAAAAACGGTCAGAAGACTGCCTAACGAGGCAAGACAGTCTTCCAAACTACTCCACAAGACCTCTCACAGAGCCAGCAGTTGTAGAGACTCTCGAACAACTCGGTTATACTCGTGTGAGTGCAGATCCGTCTGATGATGTCGAAGTGGCAACAATGTTGGTTACTCTCAGCGATGATCCCAGACCATTCGTGAGAGTAGAAATGCTAGGATTTTTCTCTTAGGATTGTTAGATAGTGGAGCAGCAAGAACAGTGTTAGGGACAGGTAGTAAGAAACTACTGAGTTCTTTAAATTTGAAATTGAAACCCACCACAATGAGCCTAAAGACAGCCGGAGGAGAAGAGTTAGAAGTGTTAGGAACAACAGACATTCCGATTACATTCAACGGTCTAACGAAAATAATACCTGTCATGGTTGCTCCTGGCTTAAATCGTCGTTGCATTCTAGGGTATGACTTTTGGCGAGCCTTTGGCATTCGTCCATCGTTCTCGCAATCCGTTGATGCAATCGATGAGGCTGAAACAAAAATAGATATCAATGAATATGACCTCAATGAAAACCAAAAACGGCAACTGGAGGAAGTGAAAGGATTATTCTTAGTAGCCAGTCCAGGCCACCTTGGAAAGACGAGCCTTATCGAGCACAAAATTGAACTGAAGGACGAGTTTTTGAACGCGGACCCAGTCCGTAAGAACCCATATCCTTGGAGTCCGGAAATCCAAAAAGGGATCCATCGAGCTTTAGATGCAATGATTAGGGACGGAGTTGTTGAACCATCGGAATCTGACTGGGCTTTACCAGTTGTTCCCGTTAAGAAACGAGAGAGCGAAGAAGTGCGACTTTGTCTCGATGCGAGGAAACTCAATGAACGGACAAAGAGAGACGCATATCCTCTCCCCCACCAGAACAGGATCTTGAGTCAGTTAGGTCCATTCAAGTTTTTAACCACCATTGATCTGTCGCAGGCCTTTCTTCAAGTGCCTTTAAATCGACAGTCCAGAAGGTTCACAGCTTTTTCAGTGCCTGGAAAGGGACTTTTTCAGTTCAAAAGGTTGCCCTTCGGACTGGTGAATAGCCCAGCGACACTGAGTAAGCTGATGGACAAAGTGTTAGGGCACGGTGAGCTCGAACCAGCTATATTTGTCTATTTAGATGATATAGTGGTGGCGAGTCACACGTTCGAAGAGCATATTCGGAAGTTGAGGGATTTAGCGAGACGGCTGAAAGAGGCGAATTTATATATCAATTTAGAAAAATCGAAATTCTGCTGCCACCAATTGCCTTATTTAGGATATATCCTTTCTGAGCAAGGATTGCGGCCTAACCCAGATCGAGTCCAAGCGATCTTGGGATTTGAGGCCCCCAAGTCCATAAGGTCTCTTAGAAGATTCCTCGGTATGGTAAACTATTACCGACGGTTTATCAGTACATTCAGCGAACTTACCGCACCTCTAACGGATTTGTTGAAAAACAAACCCAAAAGAGTGCGGTGGAACGAGGCAGCAGAAGGAGCGTTTAAAGCCATCAAAGAGAGGCTAATTTCCGCCCCGTAATGGCAAATCCCGACTTCAACGTACCGTTTTGCGTGCAAACGGACGCGAGTGATAATGCTTTGGCTGGGGTACTGACACAGAACCAAAATGGTGTTGAGAGGGTCATTGCTTATCACTCAGAGAAGCTGAAAGGTGCCGAGCTCAACTACCATGCAGCGGAGAAGGAAGGGTTAGCTGCTCTTCGCTGCATTGAGAAGTTTAGATGCTACATAGAAGGCACCCACTTCACCCTTGTGACAGATTCCTCGGCACTCTCATTCATCATGCGAGCCAAGTGGAGATCGTCATCTCGTTTAAGCCGATGGAGCATCACTCTCCAACAGTACGACATGGACATTAAGCATCGAAAGGGAAGGAGAACATTGTTCCTGATGCTCTGTCCCGGTCTATCGAAGTGTTGGATGTAGATGAGTCGGACCGATGGTATAGAGATCTGTTCGAAGCGGTTGATGAGGATCCAGAAAAGTATATCGACTTTCGCATCCAAAATGGGAAGCTGTACAAGTTCGTAGCTTCTCAATCCGATATGCTAGACTATAGGTTCGATTGGAAAGAGTGTGTCCCGAATCCGAACGAACTAGGATAATGCGAGAGGAGCATGATGGAATGATGCACATCGGATTTGAGAAGTGCATCGAAAAAATTAAGAGAAGGTTCTATTGGCCCAGAATGAGCGCCGATGTAAAAATATGTGGCGAACTGCGAAATCTGCAAAATGAGCAAACATTCGACAATATCAACTGCACCTGAAATGGGCAATCAACGAATTGCGACCCGTCCTTTCCAGATTGTATGCATGGACTATATACAATCTCTCCCCCGAAGCAAGCAGGGCAATGCCCACTTATTAGTTGTCTTAGACATTTTTTCTAAGTACTGCCTGCTTGCTCCGGTGAAGAAAATTGCATCCGGTAATCTGTGCACAATTCTGGAAGAACGCTGGTTCCGCAAGTTATCAGTCCCACAGTACGTCATCACGGACAATGCGACGACTTTCATGTCCAAAGAATTCCAGGAGTTGCTAAAAAAATATGATATCCAGCACTGGGCTAACGCACGACATCGGAGTCAAGCGAATCCGGCAGAACGGTTAAACAGAACCATAAACGCGATGATACGCACGTACGTCCGTCAAGATCAGAGGCTCTGGGACACTAAAGTCTCAGAAATTGAGTTCGTATTAAATAATACCGTGCATGGGTCAACAAAACTCACCCCTCATCGTGTGATCTTCGGAAATGAGATGATTACTCGCGGGTCAGATTACCGCCTAGAGGAAGAGAGTGTGCTCTCCGAAGAGGATCGAGCTAATCGGATGAAGAACATCAGTAGGAAGAATTTAGAGTTGGTGAGGCAAAACCTAAAAAAGGCATATGATAACACGAAACGGCAATATGACCTACGCCACAAACGGTACTCACCTTCTTTCACTGTCGGACAGCGCGTGTTCAAAAGGAGCTTTGCTCAATCAGTCGCCGGGAAGGACATCAATGCGAAGTTGGGTCCACAGTACACCCCGTGCGTCATCGTCGCGAAGAGAGGAACCAGTTCCTATGAGGTCACAGATCTGAACGGTCGGTCGCTGGGAGTCTTCTCTGCAGCGGACTTGAAAACCTAAAAATCCATGGTATCAACAATTAGCCTGATTCTTGAGTGATAGGAGGTCAGTTACGAGGAAGATATCCAATCCGTCAATTCATTCATTTGGATGGGTGTTCTGAATCGTATTGCGTAATCCTGAATCGAGGATGGAATCAGTTGCGATCAAATAGGTATTAAATTCATGAATGCATTCAACCAAAAATCGAAATTTTTAAATTGTAATCAATTCGTATTGTTTTGTCATTTTAAAATGTGTTGTAAATTAATGTTTGTTTGTTTAATTTAATCAAAATTGTCTCGTTTGTGCCCTACTGCAATCACTTGATTTGTATGCAAATTCATCAACGAATTTCTGAAAATGCAATACAGCATCACTTGATGAAAGCAGTGCATAACACGGGTATGTGAGTGCGTGGAGAAATGTGAATGACCATAGTTAGGAGAACTTAACATATCACTCAGAATTAAATCCATAGCCCATCATTCGTAATACGATATCCTCAAAAATAGCTTCAATAGCACCCTACAATAAAATCACTTCATCATAAATGCACAGTACACTGGTACTTACCCATTAAAGCATACCATTTTATTAGGATAAGTTTTTACTTCATTCATTGAATAAAGAGATCTTGGGATGCAAAAATCGTTTAAATGATCACTGGGCCCAATTAATAGACACAATGTCATCAAAAAGATATCAAATCTCCCCAAGCGCGCACTTTATCCTAAAATTTAGCAAAAACTTACCTTCCGTTGGACAGCCACGTTCCACCATAGTCACCATACAATAGGTAATTGTTTGGTTCTTCACAGACTTTCGCACGTACACACTGATAAGCCGATAACGTTATCGTAAAATAGCCACAGTTGATTCATACTGATAACGGCTAACTCCGACATAGCTGAATATTGTAAAGGGTGAAGATTTTATATCTCACCGTGCTCATGAGTAACTTTGAACATTTTGTAAATATTTTATTCCGGAATTCGTTAATTTATTATTGTTGTTTAATTTTAATGTGTTGCATGTTGTAAACACAATTTGCATGGTTTATAATAAAATATTTTTCTTTTTTAATTTGTTAAATGTAGTTTGACTTGTAGATATTTTAGTTAGTTTCGCTTCAATGTTGGTCCGAGATAAAAATAGTTGAATGGGATCGCTGGAGACCGGAATCGAAAGATGTTGATGGTCAGTAGAAATTAATCAATTTGAAATAGCGTGGAGTTGGATCACCAACGATGATACCTTATGACCCCGACCCGTAATAAACCTATTTTTAAAGTGCTACTCTTTCCCTAGCTTTCAACTGTGATTCGTTATTTCTGATCGAGTTTGAGATGTTCTTTATTTGGTTTGTGTTAAAAAAAGAGTGTGTTAGTAAGTTAAGTTGTGTTGGTGAAAAGTCAGGTTCAGAGGTACGCGTCACAAAGTTGTTGTTTGAGTGTATTAAAATAAAAAAAAATCAGCTTCTCTGATTTTTTTTAACCCGAGCGGGGGGAGAGTGTAACCAGTGGTGTGTCTGTCGTTTCGAGATGTGTGAGATTTTCGCGTTTTTATTCCGTGTAATAAATATATGTTATACAATACCAAGAAGAAATTTGAATATGCGCTAAGCATCACAACCACCCATCACCCACCGGAAAGGATGCAGCCACACCACACATAGTTCCGCTATTCACCACCAGTGGCAGGATCACGGAAAACTGGACGGCCATTGGGGGTGGCGTAGAAGACGCCATGATAAGCAAAAGGCTCGGAGGGGAAGTTTGCTTGGTCGAGGGTTCTGAAAGGATATACGCCATTGCTTGGGATCATTTTGAAAGCGATATCCAAACACGACAGACGTCTAAACATTTATAGAAAGCATCAATTAGAAGCAAGTGGAAGGAAAGCCTTGTCCTTGTGAGACAGTGAAAGCCGTGAAGTTGAAGAAGCCATCCAGGACCCCTTTTTGTTCTTCGGTTGAATTTTCCTTGGTTACCTGTGTCTCCGGACCGTGTGGGCTCGAAGAACGTCCAGTGACGAGTTATAGTTCCGGCCACTAGCGTGGTACTAAGTTTCGAGCCGCTATTCCTGCTCGAGAAGGTCCGCAGAAGCCTTGTCCGTGGTAGCCGCCATTTTGCTTGAAGGGCCGTGACGCCGTCGAACCCATCCGCGAGCGACTCGGTCAAGGAGCAGCTCCGCTGCGAAGGGACAAGCGATCATCGCCTGATTGGAGGAGAAACG
This sequence comes from Armigeres subalbatus, assembly GCF_024139115.2. Classification (NCBI taxonomy): domain Eukaryota; kingdom Metazoa; phylum Arthropoda; class Insecta; order Diptera; family Culicidae; genus Armigeres; species Armigeres subalbatus. The sequence goes on from NC_085141.1 coordinate 35,417,647, forward strand.
GAGGAAAGGCGGGTGAAGGTGGTGAAACGGTGAAGGGGCCCGTCATCAGAAGAAGCGGAACAAAAAAAGGATAGTGAGAAGGTAGGAGATAGCCGATTAAGAAAGTGGGAGTGAAGGTACCTGTGTGCTACGTAAAATAAAGTGGGTTAAACTGCAAAACGGTATTCAAGTGTTTTCTTGGTCGCGAAGAGTCAAGCGCGTATACCGACCCTGAGGTTTTGAGGAGGGAGTCTCATGTGTGCCGAAGTGAGGGCTGCCCCATTAGTTACAGACTATTTCGAAGATTTCTTAACTCTGGTGACCACCATGGTTTCTTGGAAACAGGATTCGACTTCAGAACTTTCCTTGGCACGTGATTGTATATGATTGCGTTGAGACTATCGTAAAAATTCGAAAGCATTTCATCCACTGTCCCTTTCATAAGCTTAGTATCCCATCTGATGAGAGAAATAGCATCGTTCACCTGACAATAATCGCAAGCTTGGAAGTCGTGAATAGTTCTGTAGTCTATATTGATCAGTTTCGCAGCCGTCCAGGAGTAAAATATATGGAAAATGGTGATTATCGACCGGAAGTAATGGTGATGAAGGCAGGATTTTACATATTCAGGAAGATTGATGAATGATAACCCATTGATAACCATTGATGTTGGAAAACCCGTTGACCTGGTGCATCCCTATCACGAATAAAGTTTCAATGAGAATCCTATCGTTTGCAGTTGAAATATTTGACGGCAGGTATCCATTCGAATCGTGGTCTGTTTGCCAATGCAAATTCGGGAGGTTGAAATTCCCTATCGACAGAACAGCATCAACATCTCTAGTTCGCTCCACCAGTAGCTTTGTTGCATTTACGTGAGCTGAATAAAGCTCTGCACTAGAGTTTGGCGGAATATATACGGCAACTATATACAAACTTCGTGATTGAGACTCGATACAAACGACGATTTGTTCAAGATTCTCACAGTTCTCTAACGATACATGTTCGCAGCTCAGATTGTATGTGACAGCGATGAGTACACCACCCCCACGTAAATGAAGGCTTGTAGATTCATTGCGATCGCCACGGAAGATAATATAATCGGTTGAAATCTCTGAACTTGTAATATTGGAATGCAGCCAAGTTTCTGTGAAAACAAGTACTTCATAATCACAGCTTCCCAGTAGTATTCGCAGACGGTCAATTTTAGTACGAAGTTTTAGTCTGACATTTTGGTAGTAGAGCGAAATAGAACTGTATCCACGTACAGCAGGGCTCAAGGACGGCGATTGAAAAGATAGGCAAGGGTTTGGTGAAGGCCTAAGATTTCTGCTGCAATGGGAGACATCATCAGCGCGAGAGGCGTTCATAAGATGATTATACAGGCCAGTAAGTACCGGCTGGAAGCCCCTTCCACCTGACCCAAACACAGGGCCAGGACGGCTGTTAATCGCTGGCAGGATGGTCTCGACTGTGTTGGGGGGCTCTAGGGCTTCCAAGATGCTTGATACATTGCGTCCTGGGTGGTGAGCTGTAACAGTGGGCGGGATGTTGTATGCCGAGTGTGAGCTGACCTCACATCTATTGTGGGAGGAAATGTCGACAGAGCTTTAAACCGTACTTGCCTGCGAGCACGGATTGGAAGCCCTTTACACCTGACCCAAACACAGGACCAGGACGGCTGTTGATCGCAGGCAGGAAGTACTCGACTGTGTTGGGGGGCTCTGGGGCTTCCAAAGTGCTAGATGAAGTGCGTCCTGGGCGATGAACTTGTATCGTGGGTAAGGTGCGGCTTGTCGGCTGGGGGAGCTCGATTGGGATGGTTTCGAATTTGTAGGGTGGTTCTAGGGGTTCCAAGGTGATAGATTCGGTGCGCCCTGTTGCGCATATCGGGTAGAGGGCCTCAATTCTGCGGTTGGTATAACCGTACGCCGGACCGTCTTCCCCTTTTTAGGTAGGAAAGTACGATGGCTTATGCGCCACTCCCGGAGGAGACCATCGACCGTGTTGAAATGTGCCCGACCGTTGAGACCTTCTGAGGACGAAGGTTCCTTTTATACCAATTAAGTATGGAAGACAGGTGGCTAACTTAAATTGCACCTGTGAAGAACGCTACTAGTAACGGCTTAATAAAATAATTGCCAGTTACCTGATTACAACCACCGGCCAGTGATGAAACTGTATGGAGGGGGTTTATCATCACTGGTAAAGCGACCAAATTTCCCCTCAACCCAATCGTGTCGAATTAGAGAGTTGCCCGGTTGGTTTCGGAGCCAACCTCCCCAGTAGAAAAATACTACAAAAAAACTACAACGAAAACGAACTACATTAAATACTCTCATATACTACGAATAGTCCTTCCTAGGTTCCCACATCCGTAACAAAATACGACTTTCGGCCGAGAACATTGTCTCCAACCGTGTCCCTGACCTTGGCAGTTCCAGCAGTTCAATGCCGTTGACGAATTTTGTGTCGTTCTCGTTGGTTGCTCTGCCGTCTGCCTAGTTGCTTGGGGAAACTCCTATTCACCCGCGTGTTAATAGCGTTCACGGACTGGTCGCTGTCGTAGTCACTTCCACCTGCCTCTAAATGGTTGATTGCTCGGCGCTGAAACCCTGATGTCCCTTCCGTATTTTGGAACTGCAATTGGGGATCTGCTGCGTCTATACGGTAGTTCAATTTTGTCAATTGTTGCAGATCATTAACTTCCACGATTGAAATTTTGGACCTATAATGTTGTCTCATATTATCCCATATCACTTCGAACTTCCTTCGATTCGATAGTGGTTTGGATAATAATCGATTCAATTTTTCAATTTCCGTTACAAAAGCTATGAACGGTTCCCCTCTCAGTTGCTTCCGCTCGTGTATTTTAGAACGTATTCCCTGATCCTTATTGGGATTACCAAACCGGTAGGAGATTGACGTTTCGAACGCTTCCCATGTGGTCAGGTCATCGACAAACGTGAAAAACCAGTCTGAGGCGGCGCCTTCCAACAGCATATGGACGTCCCTCAGCAAAATACCCTTGGTTACGCCCTCCCTCTCGGCGAGTTTTTTCGCCTTGTAGAGGAAGTTTTCAACAGTCATCGCTGAACGTGGTTCCCCTGTAAATCTCAACTTCCATTTCTCTACCCTTCCTTGTCCTGCGTATCTGCCGAATTGACCTCTCCTTCGCCCTTCATTGGCGCCGTAGTTCCAACTTCCACCATAGCTGTAATCTGATTCACGGCCGCCTGTTTGAGGAACCCTGCGTCCCCATTCTTGGCGTTGCCATCTTTGGTCATCTTCGCTGTCTTCTTCGTCAACACTACCGTGGTAGTTGAAAGCTGCTCGGCTGCACCCATCCGCTCTTCTCACCTGTGTTGCTGGTTCATCTTGCAGTGGTTCTCGATTAGAGACTCTGACCGAATGACTCTCCTTTTGCGCTAGTTTCCTCGTTAAGTCTGCTATTATTGCTCGCATCTCGTCCCATTCCTCTCGTGGCACCGAAATGTGCGTTGACGGATCTGTGGTATTCCCTTGTGGACCGTTCGGACTAGTCTCGACCACTGTATTCTGACCTCCATTCATAGTCAGTGGGACTTTCGGAATGGCTCCCTTTGGTCCCATCGGAATGTCCCCTCCTGGCGAACCACGACCTTGTTCCACGACAGACGGAGAATGTACGGGAAGTTGTAGACTAAGCTTCGAATTCCTTGTCTGCATATGTCCTCCACTAGCCTGGTCCAAGTTCCCCTGAATGATGGTGTTGATCTGTGAAACTAATGGTGATTGCGGTGGACCGAACTGATACCGTGACATTACTTTTCCTAAACTATGAACCAACTCTCTCTTCTTCCGTTTTTCTTCTTCCCCATTTACCTGAATCCACTTGACCCTGTACCAATAGTGCAGTACCCGTGATTCGTATTTGGATTCCACTCTCTTTTCTAAAGCTTTCTCCAGATTCAAAATTCTACCTTCGATATGCGGATATTCACCAACAATGTTATAAGGTGAACGATAACTATGTCCATCTTTTTGGTCATTCTTGAATAGATTCCTCAAATGCCTCTGTTTCGCGTTCAAATCAAGCTCAAAAACTTCTTCAGGTTGGTTACGGATCTGGAGTTCAAAATCTAATTCCTCCTGGTTAACCCTCTAAGACCCGGGACGAACGAATTTTTTTCAAATGGCTCGCATTCAGCACCTGATCGTCGGAATTCCTCGCGGTTTCGTTTGTGCTCAATGGGAATAGCTATATTTTTGCTCTGATACATTTTCAATTAAAAATTTTTGTTCAGGTCCGAGTTATTGCTAAAAATAAGTGTGCGCGGGGGTGTTTTTTTCTATAATTCAAACATCTCTTCAATATTCTGGACGTGTTCATGCCCAAAATTTATCAAATCACCCATCAAACCAACCCAAAAAGATATTTGTAAAGATTTTTAGTCGATTCCGATGTTTTCACCATTTGAGTAGGGCAGGATTGACTGAATTCAGGGCCGCATTCAGGTGTTACAATGGTAGAGTATGGGCTAAAAATTCAATTACAATGAAATTTGCATGAGCATGCGGCTGCACAAATTTAAAAATCAGGAGTTTTAAATATTTAATTTTCAATTGAAAATGAGATTCTATAATTCCTATCAGGGCCTGATTTAGGGGTCGAAATGGGGGTGACCAGGGGCCATATCACCAATTGCAATGAAACTGGGCATGCGACTGCTCAAACTTCATGAAAACACATCAGGAGGTCAAAGAACTCTGTTTGAATTTTAAATTGACCTTCTGTAATTTTGACCAGGGCCGGCTTCAGGGGTCCAAATGGGGAGGGCAAGGGCCAAATCACCAAAAGCAATGAAACTGGGCATGCGACTGCTCAAACACCATGGAAACACATCAGGAGCTCAAAGAAATCTGTTTCAAATGGAAATTGGTCTTCTGAAATTTCAACCAGGGTCGGATTTAGGAGTGAAAATGGGGAGGGCAGGGGCATATCACCAATTGCAATGAAACTGGGCATGCGACTGCTCAAACTTCTCGAAAATACAGAGGGAACACAAAGAACTCTGTTTGAATTTGAAATTGACCTTCTGTAATTTTGACCAGGGCCGGCTTCATGGGTCCAAATGGGGAGGGCAAGGGCCATATCACCAAAAGCAATGGAACTGGACATACGACTGCTCAAACACCATGGAAACACATCAGGAGCTCAAAGAAATCTGTTCAAATGGAAATTGATCTTCTGAAATTTCAACCAGGGCCGGATTTAGGAGTGAAAATGGGGAGGGCAGGGGCCATAACACCAATTGCAATGAAACAAGGCATGCGACTGCTCAAACTTCATGAAAACACATCAGGAGCTCAAAGAACTCTGTTTGAATTTGAAATTGACCTTCTGAAATTTTGACCAGGGCCGGATTCAGGGGTCTCAATGGGGGTGACCATGGGGCCATATCACTAATTGCAATGAAACTGGGCATGCGACTGCTCAAACTTCATGAAAACACATCAGGAGCACAAAGAACTCTGTTTGAATTTGAAATTGACCTTCTGTAATTTTGACCAGGACCGGCTTCAGGGGTCCAAATGGGAGGAAACAAGGGCCATATCACCAAAAGCAATGAAACTGGGCATGCGATTGCTCAAACACCATGAAAACACATCAGGAGCACAAAGAACTCTGTTTGAATTTGAAATTGACCTTTTGTAATTTTGACCAGGACCGGCTTCAGGGGTCCAAATGGGGAGGGCAAGGGCCATATCACCAAAAGCAATGAAACTGGGCATGCGACTGCTCAAACACTATGGAAACACATCAGGAGCTCAAAGAAATCTGTTTCAAATGGAAATTGATCTTCTGAAATTTCAACCAGGGCCGGATTTAGGAGTGAAAATGGGGAAGGCAGTGCCATATCACCAATTGCAATGAAACAGGGCATGCGACTGCTCAAACTTCATGAAAACATATCAGGAGCTCAAAGAATTCTGCTCGAACTTCAAATTGTCTTTCCATAATTTTGACCAGGACCGGCTTCAGGGGTCCAAATGGGGAGAGCAAAGGCCATATCACCAATAGAAATAAAACTGGGCAGTGGGCATGCGACTGCTCAAACTTCATGAAAACACATCAGGATCTCAAAGAACTCTGTTTCAAATGGAAATTGACCTTCTGAAATTTCAACCAGGGCCGGATTCAGGGGTGCAAATATGGAGAGCGGGCTGCTCAAACATCATGAAAACACATCAGGAGCTCAAAGTATTCTGATTGAACTTGAAACTGCTCTGATACAAATTTCTCCGGAAAATACTCCAGGAATTCCTCTAGAAGTTCCTCCGGGAATTCCTCCAAAAGTTCCTCCAGGAATTTCTCCGGAAGTTCCTCCAGGAATTTCCCCGGAAGCTCCTCCAGGAATTCCTCCGGAAGTTCCTCCAGGAATTCCTTCGGAAATTCCTCCAGGAATTCCTCCGGAAGTTCCTCCAGGAATTCCTCCGGAAGTTCCTCCAGGAATTTCTCCGGAAGTTCCTCCAGGAATTCCTCCGGAAGTTCCTCCAGGAATTCCTCCGGAAGTTCCTCCAGCAATTCCTCCGGAAGTTCTTTCAGGAATTCCTCCGGAAAATCCTCCAAGAATTTCTGCCGAAGTTCCTTCGGAAATTCCTCCAGGAATTCATTCGGAAATTCCTCCAGGAATTCATTCGGAAGTTCCTCCAGGAAATCTTATAGAAGTTCCTCCAGGAATTCCTCCGGAACTTCCTCCAGGAATTCCTCCGGAAGATCTTTCAGGAAATCCTCCGGAAAATCCTCCAAAAATTTCTGCCGAAGTTCCTCCGGGAATTCCTCCGGAAGTTCTTTCAGGAATTCATTCGGAAATTCCTCCAGCAATTCTTTCGGAAATTCCTCCAGGAATTCATTCGGAAGTTCCTCCAGGAAATCTTATGGAAGTTCCTCCAGGAATTCATCCGGAAGTTTTTCCGGGAAACCCTATGGAAGTTGCTCCAGGAATTCCTCCATGAATTCCTCCGGAAGTTCTTCCATGAATTCCTCCTGAAGTTCCTTCATAAATCCCTCGGGAAGCTCCGCCATGAATTCTTCCGGAAGTGCCGGCAGAAATTCATCCAGATGTTCCCACAAGAATTTCCCTCAAAGTTCCTTCAGGAATTTCCCGGAAGTTCCTTCAGGAATTCCTTCGGAAGTTTCTCCAGGAATTCATCCGGATGTTCCTACAAGAATTTCCCTCGAAGTTCCTCCAGGAATTTCCCGGAAGTTCCTTCAGGAATTCCTTCGGAAGTTTCTCCAGGAATTCCTCCGGAAGTTCCTCCATAAATACTTCCGAAAGTTCCTCCAGGAATTCGCCGGAAGTTCCTCCAGGAAGTTCCTCCAGGAATTCCTCCGGAAGTTCCTCCAGGAATTCCTCCGGAAGTTCCTCCAGGAATTCCTCCGGAAGTTCCTCCAGGAATTCCTCCGGAAGTTCCTCCAGGAATTCCTCCGGAAGTTCCTCCAGGAATTTCTCCGGAAGTTCCTCCAGGAATTTCTCCGGAAGTTCCTCCAGGAATTCCTCCGGAAGTTCCTCCAGGAATTCCTCCGGAAGTTCCTCCAGGAATTCCTCCGGAAATTCCTCCAGGAATTCCTCCGGAAGTTCCTCCAGGAATTCCTCCGGAAGTTCCACCAGGAATTTCTTCGGGAGTTCCTCCAGGAATTCCATTGGAAGTTCCTCCAGGAATTCCATCGGAAGTTCCTTCAGGAATTCCTTCGGAAGTTCCTTCAGGAATTCTCTCGGGAATTCCTCCAGGAATTTCTTCGGAAGTTCTTTCAAGAATTTTTCCAGAAGGTGCTCCAGGAAGTTCCACCAGGAATTCCTTCCTAAGTTCCACCAGGAATTCCTTAGGAAGTTCCACCAGGAATTCCTTCGGAAGTTTCTCCTGGAATTCCTCCAGAAGTTCATGCAGGAATTTCTGCAGAAGTTACTTCACGAATTCAGGAATTCTTTCGGAACTTCCTGGTGGAACTTCCGAAGAAATTCCTGGAGGAACTTCCGAAGGAATTCCTGGAGGAACTTCCGAAGAAATTCCTGGAGGAACTTTCTAGGAGAGATCGACTATGATGGTGATATTTGAGGTTATGGCTTTCAGTCTTCTTATGCTCAAAAACGGGTTTTACGTTTTTATCCGACGTTTCGGTTACATATATTGTACCTTTATCAAGGAGTTAACTAAGTCCCGTTTTATTGTTACATTGTCTTAGCATAGAACGTTTTTAACATAAAGTTGTGACAAAACGTTCTATGCTAAGACAATGTAACAATAAAATGGGACTTAGTTAACTCCTTGATAAAGGTACAATATATGTAACCGAAACGTCGGATAAAAACGTAAAACCCGTTTTTGAGCATAAGAAGACTGAAAGCCATAACCTCAAATATTTCCTGGAGGAACTTCCGAAGGAATTCCTGGTGCAACTTCCGAAGGAATTCCTGGAGCAACTTCTGGAGGAATTCCTGGAGAAACTTCCGGAGGAATTCTTGGATGAACTTCTGGAGGAATTCCTGGAGGAACTTCCGGAGGAATTCCTGGAGGAACTTCCGGAGGAATTCCTGGAGGAACTTCCGGAGGAATTCCTGGAGGAACTTCCGGAGGAATTCCTGGAGGAACTTCCGGAGGAACTTCCGGAGGAATTTCCGGAGGAACTTCCGGAGGAATTCCTGGAGGAACTTCCGGAGGAATTCCTGGAGGAACTTCCGGAGGAACTTCCGGAGGAATTCCTGGAGGAACTTTCGGAGGAATTCCTGGAGGAACTTCCGGAGGAATTCCTGGAGGAACTTCCGGAGGAATTCCTAGAGGAACTTCCGGAGGAATTCCTGGAGGAACTTCCGGAGGAATTCCTGGAGGAACTTCCGGAGGAATTCCTGGAGGAACTTCCGGAGGAATTCCTGGAGGAACTTCCGGAGGAATTCCTGGAGGAACTTCCGGAGGAATTCCTGGAGGAACTTCCGGAGGAATTCCTGGAGGAACTTCCGGAGGAATTCCTGGAGGAACTTCCGGAGGAATTCCTGGAGGAACTTCCGGAGGAATTCCTGGAGGAACTTCCGGAGGAATTCCTGGAGGAACTTCCGGAGGAATTCCTGGAGGAACTTCCGGAGGAATTCCTGGAGGAACTTCCGGAGGAATTCCTGGAGGAACTTCCGGAGGAATTCCTGGAGGAACTTCCGGAGGAATTCCTGGAGGAACTCCCGGAGGAATTCCTGGAGGAACTTCCGGAGGAACTTCTATAAGATTTCCTGGAGGAACTTCCGAATGAATTCCTGGAGGAATTTCCGGAGGAACTTCGGCAGAAATTCTTGGAGGATTTTCCGGAGGATTTCCTGAAAGAACTTCGGCAGAAATTCTTGGAGGATTTTCCGGAGGATTTCCTGAAAGAACTTCCGGAGGAATTGCTGGAGGAACTTCCGGAGGAATTCTTGGAGGAACTTCCGGAGGAATTCCAAAAGATATTTCCGGAGGAATTCCTGGAGGAACTTCCGGATGAATTCCTGGAGGAACTTCCGGATGAATTCCTGGAGGAACTTCCGGATGAATTCCTGGAGGAACTTCCGGAGGATTTCCTGGAGGAACTTCCGGAGAAATTCCTGGAGGAACTTTTGGAGGAATTCCCGGAGGAACTTCTGGACGAATTCCTGGAGTATTTTCCGGAGAAATTTGTATCAGAGCAGTTTCAAGTTCAATCAGAATACTTTGAGCTCATGATGTGTTTTCATGATGTTTAAGCAGTCCGCTCTCCATATTTTCACCCCTGAATCCGGCCCTGGTTGAAATTTCAGAAGGTCAATTTCAAATTCAGTTCTTTGAGATCCTGATGTGTTTTCATGAAGTTTGAGCAGCCGCATGCCCACTGCCCAGTTCTATTTCTATTGGTGATATGGCCTTTGCTCTCCCCAGTTGGACCCCTGAAGCCGGTCCTGGTCAAAATTTCGGAAATACAATTTGAAGTTCGAGCAGAATTCTTTGAGCTCCTGATGTGTTTTCATGAAGTTTGAGCAGTCGCATGCCCTGTTTCATTGCAATTGGTGTTATGGCCCCTGCCCTCCCCATTTTCACTCCTAAATCCGGCCCTGGTTGAAATTTCAGAAGATCAATTTCCATTTGAAACAGATTTCTTTGAGCTCCTGATGTGTTTCCATGGTGTTTTAGCAGTCGCATGCCCAGTTCCATTGCTTTTGGTGATATGGCCCTTGCTCTCCCCATTTGGACCCCTCAAGCCGGCCCTGGTCAAAATTACAGAAGGTCAATTTCAAATTCAAACAGAATTCTTTGAGCTCCTGATGTGTTTTCATGAAGTTTGAGCAGTCGCATGCCCAGTTTCATTGCAATTGGTGATATGGCCCCTGGTCACCCCCATTTCGACCCCTAAATTCGGCCCTAATAAGAATTTCAGAAAGTCAATTTCAATTGAAAATTAAATATTTAAAACTCCTGATTTTTAAATTTGTGCAGCCGCATGCTCATACAAATTTCATTGTAATTGAATTTTTAGCCCATACTCTACCATTGTAACCCCTGAATGCGGCCCTGAATTCAGTCAATCCTGCCCTACTCAAATGGTGAAAACATCGGATTCGACTAAAAATCTTTACAAATATCTTTTTGGGTTGGTTTGATGGGTGATTTGATAAATTTTGGGCATGAACACGTCCAGAATATTGAAGAGATATTTGAATTATAGAAAAAAACACCCCCGCGCACACTTATTTTTAGCAATAACTCGCACCTGAACAAAAAATTTTATTTGAAAATGTATCAAAGCAAAAATATAGCTATTCCCATTGAGCACAAACGAAACCGCGAGGAATTCCAAAGATCAGGTGCTGAATGCGAGCCATTTGAAAAAATCCGTTCGTCCCGGGTCTTAGAGGGTTAAGGTCTTCTGCTCTAGGAAATACTCGACTCATTTTGATTATTTAAGAATAGTATTTTAGATTTAAATTATAGAGAAAATAGTAATTTGAATTGTGTATAAATTAGAAAACAGCAAGAAAATGTATGTAACGCTATTATATGAACAAAAAATAAATTAACAGTTAAGTAAATAAATAATGAACTATGAAACAAACAACGAACCAAGTCTAATGACAACAACAAAATTTTACGAAAGAAATACTACAAAAAAGCCTTGTATTGTTGGGCGCCAGTTATAACCGTACGCCGGACCGTCTTCCCCTTTTTAGGTAGGAAAGTACGATGGCTTATGCGCCACTCCCGGAGGAGACCATCGACCGTGTTGAAATGTGCCCGACCGTTGAGACCCTCTGAGGACGAAGGTTCCTTTTATCCCAATTAAGTATGGAAGACAGGTGGCTAACTTAAATTGCGCCTGTGAAGAACGCTACTAGTAACGGCTTAATAAAATAATTGCCAGTTACCTGATTACAACCACCGGCCAGTGATGAAACTGTATGGAGGGGGTTTATCATCACTGGTAAAGCGACCAAATTTCCCCTCAACCCAATCGTGTCGAATTAGAGAGTTGCCCGGTTGGTTTCGGAGCCAACCTCCCCAGTAGAAAAATACTACAAAAAAACTACAACGAAAACGAACTACATTAAATACTCTCAACCAGTTTCACTTCATTCGGGACCACAAATAACAAGTAATTTACAAATGCGTTTAGTCGGCAGTGTTTATTGAAATAATTCACGACATTGAAAGAACAGCGGAGCTTTTATCCCAACTTACTCGAGCTTTATTTTACCAACACTAGTGTTCTCTTCATTTCCACTGTTTCCTATCTCCTCGCTTCTACAGTTCTACACCTTTCCCATTAATGCCTAATTGGTCTGTCCCTAGCCTCCTATCGTGTGTGCTCTCCTGGTGTGGTTCACTCAAAATCTAACGTGCAATTTTCTCGTTTGCTACGCAAACGCAACGACTATTGTGCTTAATCGGCACTCAACATATTTCTCACGGCGAAGCCGTGTCTTCGCCTAGCAACGGAATGGGGCTATGTTGCGGCAGAAAATCACATGCGCATGTATTTAGAAAGGAGTACTCACTTTGAATGGACGACTTACGCGGCGTCCATGTGCACTTGCGGACGATGGCGATGAATTACTCGCTGATCGCCGACGGGTCGGCGGCTTGCCTAGCGGTTGATGTTGCTACTGCTGTTTGTTGAACGGATGGGATGAATCTTACATCGCGGTTCGCCGGCGGGTCGGCGGTTGGGCTAGCTGGGCTAGCTGATGATGCTGCGACTGCGGTTGTCGCCTACGGATGGCTTTGCTCCGGATCAAAACTTTACGGTCTCATCGATTGGTTTGGCGCGACGCGGCACGTGCGTCGATGTCCGTCGGTCGTCACCAACGGAGGGAAAAACGGTTGCCTCACTTCTTCTTCTTTCTTCTACTTCTTCGGTGATGCCCTGCCCAGGGCGCGCGTTGATTGGCGATCGCGTCCCTCTTCCGGCGTGCCCCGGGAAAACCTCGCAAGCTGATGGTGGGGTCAAGAATGGCCTCGATGGTTCGGTGTGGGTTGTCGGGCGTCGTGTCGGCGTGGTCACGAATCTAAACACATTCAAAGACCGTTGCATATTGCACGTGTCAGCACTGCACTATACCCATCATCTAAATTGCACATTTACCTGCTTTGAGCTACCAGCACACACGATAACACACCGTTCGTAACCTTTGCACACACGACTAACTAGCTAGAACTATGGGAAAGGGTTTAAGATCGCATTCTTTGGGAAAGGTTTTGAAAGATTCACTGGTTGAACACATTTAATGTAGCTAATACCTTTGAAAAACTACCACGGCGCGAGAACACTTGGGCCACTCCTGCCTCTTCCACGGATCAGTTCGAAGTGAATCTGATCCGCTTCATAATCCTCAGATTAACCGCCGAATTAATTTCGTCACCGGAAATCACGAAGGTAAATTCGCGATACCGACGGTTGCTCTCATGCTCATGACAATAATTTTCGCGCATGTTCGCGTCTCTTCACACGAACAGCCTAAGTTAGCCACCTTTCTGTCCATGTGAAAGGTAAAGAAAAGGTCAATATATCTTCAAAAGGATTCCAACAGGTCGATGCACGCCGAAGCTCAAATGCAAAATTTTGCGGGATCAAGCAATTTTGGGTGGCTTACGCAATTTAATCCCACGGCGTCTCACCACCTGGATTGGATCTCATTAACCATTTTTTTCCCAGGGGAAATGCGACTCATGAACGCGAATGAACTGATATCGTGAATTTCTGTTCTTCCGATTAGACTGGTACAACTTTTATAATTTAACTATTTTTTCCAGTACATTCAAAGTTAATTGCCTATATGCCGGTTATTAAGCCACCCGGAGTGGAAATTAATTACTATGTCTGAAACTTGATTATGCATATGTACAACATGTGATAGATTTAGTTCGGAAAAGGTATTGGAGGGTAACCGCCCCTTCGGTGGGGTTTGATCCCACGACCCCAGTTCGCATGACAGGTGCTTTCCCTACTAAGCTACGAAGGACCTCCGTCGTCCACCGCAGCTTAGCGGGTACTGATGAAAGTGTGTAGGAGCCGGACAATACTAAATACTCATCCTACTTGGTTGACATGATGTGTACAAAAATACATTTGAGAGAGTTAGTTCTGAAAATGTATTGCGAGAGATCGGCTGGTACCTGGTGCTGGGAATTTGGTTTCATCAGTACCCGCTAAGCTGCGGTGGACGACGGAGGTCCTTCGTAGCTTAGTAGGGAAAGCACCTGTCATGCGAACTGGGGTCGTGGGATCAAACCCCACCGAAGGGGCGGTTACCCTCCAATACCTTTTCCGAACTAAATCTATCACATGTTGTACATATGCATAATCAAGTTTCAGACATAGTAATTAATTTCCACCCGGGTGGCTTAATACCCGGCATATAGGCAATTAACTTTGAATGTACTGATCTCGAGTGGCGATCTCTCTTCGCTTGTGTGGTCGTGTTGGGATCTGACGACCAAACTGGCACAACCTCACACAACCCTACTTCATTGAGCGCCGTTGCTGATGAAGCAAGTGTGTAGGAGCCGGACAATACTAAATACTCATCCTACTTGGTTGACATGATGTGTACAAAAATACATTTGAGAGAGTTAGTTCTGAAAATGTATCGCGAGAGATCGGCTGGTACCTGGTGCTGGGAATTTGGTTTCATCAGTACCCTCTAAGCTGCGGTGGACGACGGAGGTCCTTCGTAGCTTAGTAGGGAAAGCACCTGTCATGCGAACTGGGGTCGTGGGATCAAACCCCACCGAAGGGGCGGTTACCCTCCAATACCTTTTCCGAACTAAATCTATCACATGTTGTACATATGCATAATCAAGTTTCAGACATATTTTTTCCATTTTATTTTATTTAACCTTAACTCATGAATAGAAAGAACATTTAACAAGAATGAAACAACTAAGTAACAGTTAAAAAGGAACAATTAAGTCATAATATTTACAATAATTGTAACGACCCGAAGGTTCGTTACATTGGAAGAAATGTCAATGGCAATTTTCATGCTTGGAGAGTACTTGCCTGATGACACAGGCTGAATGCCCTTTACGCCTGACCCAAGCACAGGACCAGTATGGCTGTTGAGTAGACTGGCCCAGGAAACAAAAAGTTGTCTAATTCCACGGGGCACCCCCCAGGATTGTGTTTTTGGGTGAGAAAATCAATCTCTGAAAATTTCAGCTCAATCGCTTGTTGCATAAGCTGGCGCATTTGATTTGAAGTTTGTATGGGGATTTCAGCCAAAATGTATAGGAAAATACACCTCCGTCACTCATTTGATCTGGAAATTGGTTGTGATTGCTCGATTGACCTCAGAATTGCAAAAACGGCAGTTGGTATGCTACAGAACAATTTCACAGAACATTGTATGATGATTAAAAGAACTTTTATATAGGTTTCGGCTGATGCGATTCGATAAAAAAAAACCCAAAAACACACAAATCAGCTCCTAATAAATCAGCCGAAAATTATATAAAAGTTCATTTGATCATCTTGCAATGTTCTGTGAAATTGTTCTGTAGCATACCAACTGCCGTTTTTGCAATTCTGAGGTCAATCGAGCAATCAGAACCAATTTCCAGATCGAATGAGTGACGGAGGTGTATTTTCCTATACATTTTGGCTGAAATCCCCATACAAACTTCAAATCAAATGCGCCAGCTTATGCAACAAGCGATTGAGCTGAAATTTTCAGAGATTGATTTTCTCACCCAAAGACACAATTCTGGGGGGTGCCCCGTGGAATTCGACAACATTTTTTTCTCCCCATAGTAATCTGGGCCAGTCTACTGTTGAGCGCTGGCAGGTTGCTCTCGACTGTGCTGGGGGGCTCAGGGGCTTCCAAAGTGCTTGATGTAGTGCGTCCTGGGTGATGAAGAGTGCTTTGTAACGAATTGTTAACTATTATGCTGCTGTTGGAGATAGTGCTTCACGAGTTGTTCGGAAGGCGTACTGCAGAGCCATTTTTCTGATTCGATTCAAATGCTCTAGCTGTGATCCCGTCGGGCCAGTACCAGTTATCGCGTACTGTGTTGGAGTAGCTCTTGCAAACAGTTATATTGAATGACACAAACGAGAGATCAGCAAGGCTTTTTCCACGAGGAACCAATTTTGTTACTTTAATCTGTGAGGGGTATACGTTCGAAATGTCAGGAACGTAGGATTTTACATCATCAATCGTGCCACATTGCATAGCTCGGCAAACCATGAAGCGATAGATTAACTTGCCTTTAGCTAACTCAGCAAAATGTTGTCATGTAACTACTGTTCTGATGTTGGTTTGTCATTATAGCACTCAAATGAGTGTCATAATAGATCTTATGCAACTCATTTGAGTTGCAAAGCGGTCATTAAAGCACCCATTTGAACTGGCGGAGCTTAGCTGAGCACGTGATCCACCAAATCGAATTTTTGCTTTTCTCTTTTTCTTTATACAAAGCTCCAGAAACGAATCTTTTATAGGAGCCCCGAAGACCCATAGTGTTATATACCGATCGACTCAGCTCAGATGTCTGTGTGTGTCTATGTGAGTATGTGTTTGCGCGAAACCAAAAAAACTGACTATTTTTTTAGGCACTTATCCTTAACTGATTGCTCGCAACAGACTGCTTTCGACGCGGAATCCTTTCCCATTGTTTCCCATTGAAAATTTACCATATCGGG
Organism: Armigeres subalbatus; assembly: GCF_024139115.2. Taxonomy (NCBI): domain Eukaryota; kingdom Metazoa; phylum Arthropoda; class Insecta; order Diptera; family Culicidae; genus Armigeres; species Armigeres subalbatus. Next base: position 35,433,800 of record NC_085141.1, read on the forward strand.
CTATGGGCTCAAAAGAAATGGCCAAAATACTATTTGTCTTATGTCTAATGTCTAATGTGTATAATTTATATATAATATGAAAGTATATACCCTGGAAAAAGAATCGAAAATGGTTAAAGCGAAATATAGTTTTTTATGAATCATTTTTGGATCATTTGTCATACGTTCACGAGAAAATAGCAGGAATTACCTATATTGTTTTTTCTTGATCATGTTTAATGGTACATATTTTCCAATGAATTGCTAAATTTAAGCTTAGTTATGGATCTTAAAATTATTCTTCATGGGGGTCCCTGAGCTATTTTATGGATTTCAGGTAGCATTTCACGAAACAATAAGGTGTTATTTATAGATCGTTTTTCATTTTCATATGGAGCATTAATTGAGGTTATAGCTTTCAGTCTTCTTAAGCTCAAAAACGGGTTTTACGTTTTTATCCGACGTTTCGGTTAGATATATTGTACCTTTATCAAGTAGTTAACTAAGTCCCGTTTTATTGTTACATTGTCTTAGCATTGTCTTAGCATCAGTCTAATCAGTTTCGCCGGAAAACCATGCTAGGACATTATCTGCCACAGCTCATTTCTCTTCACTGAATCGTACGCTGCTTTGAAATCAATGAACAGATGGTGAGTCAGCAAGTTGTACTCCCGGAATTCATCAAGAATCATTCGCAGGCTAAACATCTGATCCGTCGTTGATCGGCCCTCACGAAAACCTGCCTGGTATTCGGTGACGAAGGACTCCTCAAGCGGTGACGAAGGACTCCTCAGTCTGTTAAACAGGATACGTGGCAGGATTTTGTACGCCGAGTTCATAAGGGTGATCCCTCTGTAATTGGCACACACTAGTCTGTGCCCTTTCTTATACACGCAGAAAAAAGTATGGTACAAACAAACATATTTGAGGTAAATTCTAACAAAAGTTCAGTTTGTTCTAGCACCAAACATAAATACGTTTGAAACAAACATAATGTTACATTTAAGGCTCTATAAACCGTAATCAATCCGATAATGACGATGATTTTATTCGAATCCGCACTAATACTAATACAGTTTTGAACTAAATTCAATATTTTGGGGCTATTTGCCGACTTACCTCCATCATAATATATTCATAGCATTTCCATATTAATTTTTCACTTATCCAAATAAACAATTACTAAAAAATTGCAGGAAAAACGCTGAAAACTGCCTTTTTTCCTGGGCCGGCATTCGTATTTTTAACGAACGCATACTAACTCCGAACGTTCGGAGTAAACACATACACACGCACTTGATTTTTCACTTGATTTTTTCCAACTGTTTCCTTGATTTAATCACTACTAAAACATATTCACTAGCTGAATTTCACATTTTTCTTCAAACTTGACTACCAATTAATTCACTTCGCGTCCAAAAACTGTGGAAAACTGCTTTCCAGAAATCGAAGTGAAAGACAAATTTGACGACCATATAGTGAACGCAATAAAATGCGGAAGACTCAAACTCACTAGCGCAATAGGTGAAATGGTGAGTACAAAATCTACGCGATGCAACTTCATTCAATCCGAACAATACAATGTATACGCCAGTCAACACGCAAACAAAGGTGTGCATACACGAGAAAATAATCATCTCTTCACCGTTGCCAGATTTGTTTATTTGAAAAAATCATTGCTGTCTGCCGGATTGAACAAATATGCCAGAAATAAATATTTAAACATGTTATGTAAGCTTCTATTAAATTCCAAGAGGTGAATAACAAATTTTAAACCGATAAATACCCATATATTTGATACACCATGAACATGTGTTATGATATAGAATAAACATTTCGTCAAGTCTGGCAACATTATGCATCAGCTGGAATATTTTTAACACCCCATTTCCACCCACCCCAGTTGTAAACAAAATTTATCTATCGCTGCTGCACTTTTCCGTACCAATTGCCTCACTATTACAAACAAGCAATACAGTCATTAATTCTCAAAACATTGTGATGGAGTCTTGAGCCTTAAAGCAATCGAAAACTATTTTTAAATCAAATATGCATTTTAAGTTGCTTCAACCATCGAAATTATTGAATCAAACATGGATATTATTGTTTTGGTTCGACCGCAAAAATATTTTCCTATCAATTATTGCAATATTTATATTCTGGTAGCATTTGACTACCAGATTCCACAATTTCTAACATTCATATTTCATTTACTTACCTTATTGTACCTGAAAAACATCCTCATCAGCAATTTGGAAGCAAGAAAAAACTTGCTTCCCTTTCTTTGCTGGAATCCAATCGGACCTGACCTGAACTGAAGTTTTTGTTTACTTTTGCAAGAGCGATCGAGGGGCTACCCACTAGTGCACGCATAAAACAAACAGGCATTAAATTTAATTTTCAAAATAAATTTGTTTGATTCAAACATATTATCAGTTTGTGAACAAACATGAATATTTTTGAATCAAATGGATGAAATTTGTATCCGTGTAGATTGGGCATATGAGGCCATCCAACCAGCCGGCAAGCAGTTCTTCAACCTACCATATTTTCTGAATAATGTGGTGGATTGATTGATGCAGCTGCTCACTCCGTGTTTGAGAACCTCCACCGGGATCTCGTCCTTCCCAGCAGCTTTACTGTTTTTCAGCTCGTTTAGAGCCTTTTTAACCTCGTCCAACGTTGGTGTTTCCACAGCTTGACCGTCGCCGACTATGTCCATCCTGCCCTTTAATACACTTTCATTTTCACCGTACACAAATCATCGAAGAGCTCCTTCCACCTGACTGCCACCATAGTCTTGTCTGTCAGCAAATTCCCCTCTCGGTCATTGCACATGGCGGGCACTGGCGCAGTCTTATGCCGCGCGGCATTGACAGCCCAGTCAACATTTTTATACCTATTGCTATTGATATAGGTCATCATATACACATAAGATATTATGAATATAATGCACCGAATCGCTATACATATACCTACTAAAGTGGAGGCCATATACGGGCCAAATAACGACTTTTTGGAGTTTCCATGAACATACGACATGAATATTTGGAAAAATAAATGGTAACAACCCTGTCTCGAACATTTGACCTCTGGAACTAAAGGCTGATGCTCTACCCTTGCGCTACTCAGCAACTCTTGAAAAGCAGCAAAATTTTGACAATCATAATCTAGATGGCGATTTATTATTGACAAGAGCTTCAGTGTACGATATGAACGATATTGATACGATTCGGATCCCTTGTTGTTGTGCGTACAAATGTGGCTTGAATCGTATATGATAACAACATATGATTATCCTGATAATGTTCGTACATAACAACGATTGCGCATCATTCCAAACGATGCAACCCACGTATAAACGATTATGAAATGTCAACATCAGTCTTTCATCGTGTTTACTCTCGAACTGTGTTTACAACCTAATTACATTTTAGTTGTTCGATAAATTGTTAGTGCAGATATTTTTATTTTTTTTATTTTTTTTTTCTTGTATATCTTCATTTGACTATATCTGTCTCTATGAAGTACTCTGGTAGGGAAAAGCCCAAAAATTGGCATAAAAACCCTGCATCTTTTTTTTTTAGCATACAGTATTACAAATAGAACACATTAAAATAACAAAAATTTGTCTAGTTAATAAATAAAACACATTCAAGGAACACCAATCGCTTAAAATTAACACATAATTTACAATTATTATTCACGGATTTGGCTGCTTAATCGGCGTCTGAAATCAGCTGCATCGATATTCAAGTCGTAGCGGTCGAAGAAAAGATTAAAAGTCGACATCGTGAATCTTATCGGCTCAAATTGTCCATAGCGGCTGTTTCTTGCACTCAATTGAAAGAATTGACGACTTCTTAGTAATCGCTCTGTCACATATACATTCAATTCGTTGAGCAAAGCAGGGGCATCAATCTTATTCGTAAGGATCTTTGCGATGAAAACGGCTTGCTTCTCTTCTCTAGTGTTTCGATACTCAAAAGTGTGCATCGATGTTCGTACGGTGGGAGGCTCGAAACGTCTTTCAGGCCTCGAAGAGCATTGCGGACAAATTTCCGTTGAATTGCTTCAAAACGGTCAATCCAAATTCTGTTGTAAGGGCACCAGACAAGCACTGTTGACTCCAGTATAGAGCGTACAAGAACACAATAGAGGGATTTCAAACACAGCGGGTCACGAAACCCATCAGCAAGCCTCAGGATAAAACCAAGCTGTTATTTGCGCGAATTATCACATCTTCGTAATGAGGGCGGAACGATAGTTCAGAATCCAACAAAACTCCGAGATATTTAACTATGTTGAGGCGTTCCAAAGTATGTCCGACCAAAGAATAATTGAATAGAATCGGCTGTCTTTTTCTGGTATACGATATTGTACTACATTTGGACACACAAAGCACGAGAAGGTTACGCTTGCTCCATTCTTCAATCAAGGTCAACAGATTTTGTAGCTCCAGACAATCTCCAATGTTTTTGATGACGGAATAAATTTTCATATCATCAGCGTAGAAGATGCGTTTTCCTCTAGGCATTACAAGAACAGCATCGTTGATGAACAGGGAAAACAAGAGAGGACCCAAATTACTCCCTTGTGGAACACCTGACGTGATTGCGATAGTCCTGGAATGCACAGCACCTGGCCTCATTGATCTTCCCGTCAAGCACGATTCAAACCAATTGATGAGTCCAATAGATACACCGAGTTTCTGCAGTTTACGCAGAAGTATCCTATGATCAACGCGATCGAAGGCGGCCTTGAAATCCGTATATACAGCATCCACTTGAAATCCAGCATCCATTGATCGTACGCAAAGCGACGTGAATTCGACTAGATTTGTGTTTACGGAACGTTTCGGAAAGAATCCGTGCTGCGCCGTTGAGATATAATTTTTGCATTTTTCAAAGAGTGCGGTGTTTATGATGATTTCAAAAAGTTTTGAGCAAGCACTCAACGAAGTAATACCCCGGTAGTTAGAGATGTTGCATTTGTCTCCTTTCTTGTGCACTGGAAAAAAGAGAGATGATTTCCATGCGGCAGGAAAGGTTCTCTGTTGCAATGACAAATTGAACAGTTTCTTCAATGGATTCAGTAAAGAAGTAGTGCATTCCTTCAGCAGAGTGGACGGAATCCCATCCGGGCCAGGCGATACCGAATATTTGAGTTTGCGCAGCGCATTTTCTATATGATCGTCAGTGATATCAAATATGTTGAACTCGAAACTATCCATAGGAGTATCGTTAATTGCTGCTTCTGTCTGAGATGATGTAGCTTGCGCAAGTGAGAAGGAACGTTCGAAGTGATCAGCAAACAGTTCACATTTTCGAGCAAGAGTATCGACAGAGATGTCTCCAAGATACATAGATGTCGGCAATCCATCCTCCTTGCGTTTCGTTCGAACGAACGACCAGAATCGTTTAGGGTGCAGTCGTAGATTCCTTTGTGTACGTTCAATGTACCGATTATACAAAAGACGGTTGTACGTTTTATACTTATTGCTGGCTAATACAAAGCAGCACTTCAGATGTAGAGAGCGGTTACGTCTGTATAGACGAAGCGCAGATCGTCTGCGACGTTTAAGTTTGCGTAGGAGGCCGTTACTCCAAGGTGGTTTCGCAGGGGCACGTTGGACCGGAACATGTTCTTGAACCACTCGCATAATTTCATTATTGAAATGTTGCACCATATAATCAACATTTTGATGAGAGTTCAAAAAACCCCAATCGGCCGCCGATAATGCTTCACTAAGCAAATCGTAGTTAGCACGCCGGAAATCGTACTGACGGACCGAAGTATCTTCAAAACTTGGTGGCAAAGACAAAGTAACAGCTACATCTATAGCAGGATGAGCAGTGTCAGCATGGACGAGTGACTCAGCTGATGCACATGTATTGCATGCCGATAATGTAGCATCATTTACTAGAATTAGATCCAGAATACGGGAGTTGGAGTTCTTAATTGAGTTAACTTGGGTGAACCCATGAAAACTGAATGCATCTTGCAATGCACAACCTGCTGGAGTTAAGCGAGAATAGCTCGGGTCAATTTTAAGTCCGCCATCCTCAGCGGGAATCCATTGCCAAGGACTAAATCGTGTTGGTTCAAGCTAGACATGATGGAATTTACAGATTCTACATGTTTCTGGATAAACATCAAATCGCTCCTACGATCAGGCGGTAGATAAAAAACACCAATGCTGACCAAACGATTGTTGATTTTCAGTCTCACCCACAACTGTTGGTGAGCGATACTGGTTGGCAGTGAAAAAATACGCCGGCAATAATCGGAATTTTGGCAGATCGGATGGAATGAAGTAAGTAACTTTGAAATTAATTCAATCGGTAAGGTTCAGTGGCTCAGTGCTCAACGCGCAGAAGGTGGAAGCTATATACGTACAAACGCACATCGGTATATGATACATAAACGATATTTCCGATTTGATCCGATAAAACTGATATTGTTAGTATACGTTTATGACTTCCATAAACGCAATCGTATATATTGCTTACACTGGTATCATATACAATAATATTCATATTTTAGCCATCTATATAAGCAGTCATATACGAATGTGAAAGAAAATAGCAATATATGCGATACAATTTATCATTTCATATACGATATGTGGTTTACTGGGAGTTGCGAAAAACGTCCGCATATCGTTTCTATGCATGTTCTCCTGCGCTTCAGCTATCACACTCTCTTCATGTTGCCTTTTTTCTGCGGTGGATTCGTTTCTCTTCTGCCCTTGCTACACTGTACCGCTCTCGCTGGCACTCCTCATCAAACCAACCATTTCGTTGGCGTCGCTGTGCAGTGCCCAGCACTTCCTGCGCTGTTGTAGTCACAGCTTCGTGGATAAATTCCCACAATCTGTTGACGTCACTAGATCCGGTGGCATCACCTATCCGCTCGTCCAGCTTCTGGTGGTTCAGCAACTCCTTCAACTGACAAGCATCGTTCTGTTGTTTCGTGAATTCATGACGCTGGAGTGAAGGACCTCTGAAGGACCATACATCTATAACATCCGAGAAATGTCGTCCGTCGACCAGCACGTGGTCTATCTGTGAGCAAGTGTCTCCACTCGGATGTTGCCTGGTGTGTTTGCGGATATTCTTACGTACGAAGTAGGTACTGCTTATTGCCATCCCTCTAGCAGCAGCAAAGGTTACAAGTTGCAGACCATTATCGTTGGTAGCGGAATGAAGGCTTTCCGTACCAATGACGAAAGAAACTTTCTCTTCCGATCTGCGCATTTGCATCCCCGATGACAATCTTTACATCGTGTGTTGGGCACTCTCCGTAGGCCTTATCAAGGCTCTCATAAAACTCATCCTTCACGTCATCAGGCTTATCGTTCGTTAGGGCATAAATGCTGATCAGGCTTTAGTTGAAGAATTTTCCCTTGAAGCCAACTCCTCATTCTGCTTTGTCACCGCCGCTATAGTAGATGTGGTACTTGAAGGAAATGTTCGCTATGGGATCCACCGCCCGGAATTCACGTTCTCCAGTTCTGGGCCACTGTATTTCCTGGATTTCTGCCACACTCACGCCGACCTTCTGCAGCTCACGAGTCAGGAGTCCAACACGTGCGGGTTCATTCAAAGTTCTCACGTTCCAAGATCCGACTTTCCAATCGTTGTCCTTTATTCGTTGCCGGGTCTGTTGCCGTTGAATCAATTCGTTTGCTCTACTTTTGCCTTTCTTGGTAACCATAGAATCTTCGGTAGGCTACCTTACCAGGGTTGCGCTACCTACATCATCGCGTGGAAGGGGCTGTCTTCTCGATGCTGACACGATACAACATGATGTGCACAGTTTAGTTTAGAGTCCCTCGTTGGCACTCGGACGATGATCTACCGCCCCAAACGTGTGGAACAGACGCTGTTGTGAGCCGCGAGGGGCGATTCACTTGTGTATTTTCGATTCAGGCCAACGTATTTGATCACGTATTGATGTATTTTTCGTGTATTTAAACGCATTGTATGCAATAATGTATTTTTGAAAAATAATGTATTTCTCCGTGTATTTTAGTATTTAAAAGTATTTTTATCGAATAAAGGTATTGAAATCGAATGATCGTATATTTCAAAATACTTTTTGACGTTTCAATGTTTACGTTTGATTGAAAAAGCGTTCCAAGACAATTATTCGGTTTTGATTCCAGTTCCAAGATGAGTTTTTGGATGAATTTGTAAATTTCTTGTAGAATAAAAAAAATACTGGGATGTTTACAATGTGCTGCTCGCTTTAATCCGAGCAACTTCATTTTTTGCTGACCATCACAAACATGCGAATACTCCACAGCCCATTGTCGGTAGCATCTTTCCCAAACCTGTGGCAGCTTAGTCAGTGCTATGTTAAGTGCAAAGTACAGAATGTATGGATCAAGGCAAAGCCGATGCGCAAGTTGGGCTCGTTGGGGTGGAAATCAATCACGGCGGTCGTCCCATAGTGGTGGCTACGGATTCGGGTATTGCGTCAGTGAACAGGACGAAGTTAAAGCCGATAGCGTCAGTCACTTTCTTCGGCTAGCTGGTATAGCTATTAGTGGACAACATTTAGAACATGAAGAACGGCACAAGATTTTCAAAGCCAAAAATCGTGGAACAGACACCATATTCCGCAAAAACACGAAAAAACCGTACAAGATATGTCGTATTTTGTGGGATATGTAGTTTTATCGGGATTTTTCAGTTAGGGAAAACTTGACGATCGCGGTCCTCTTGATTTATAGCACAGAAAATCCTTAAGACTTTTCGCATTTTCGCATCTGAACGGTCATAAATAACATTTCCTATTAGCAAATTATCAGATTCTGATAGATTATCGGATTCTGAAGTTCAATTTATTGAAAATGAAATAAAATTGTTAAATGTTTTTTTTTTGCTAGTTGAATGACATTGGAAGACGAATTCGATTTCTTATCACCGCGGCATATAATTTGCTTCACTTTCCAGAATACAAAGAAGTTTTTGAAATAAAATACGAAATGTCGTATTTTTTCTCCGAATATTTAATTTTTCTTGCTTTTCCATTTTTTTGTCTTGTTTTCGAATTTTCATGTATTTAAGTGTATTTTTTGCATTAAAATTATTATTGAATTTTTCGTGCAATAATGCATTTTTTTGAATTATTTACATTTTCATGCAATATTTGTATTTTTATGTATTATTTTTTTTCGCGTATTATCGATTCACCAATCCATAGCAGTGAATCGCCCCTCGGTGAGCCGCTCCTAACATGGAGAACAGACGCTCGATCATTTGCACATAATGACATAATGCAATATAAATTTCATACATTCCGGTGATAATATCATTTAAATTTACGCGCTTTTTGGCATTCCCTTTAAATATGTTACCTTGCCGCGGTGGGTCGGCTTACGCCATTAGCACTGAGATGGCAACCAAAGACATATCCTGTCGTGGTGGTATCACATGTTGACTATTTTTGTTTGGTGCCGCGTTACATATCTGGCACTGACGCACTAATTTACGGCATTTGCATGTGATCCAACGGATCTCGTGTCTTGGAGCCTTGAATGGTAGTGCAGTCAGGCAGAGGCCTTTTCCATCAGTGATAAAGATGGGAGTTTTCTTCTTTTCGGCAATACTTTTCTGATGCGTTCCCTGTGATGATGAGTCGTAGCCACGCTTACATTTAGCTAGCTAGGCATTTATTGAAAAACAAAGTATTCAAGATATTCGTAGGAAATCTACTGCAGGATTCACTGAGTAGAAGTTTTTTTAAAAACTAGGAACGTGGTGCCAGTTTTATTTTGTTATGCCTCACTTCGAAGAGCAATAATAAAAAATACCACACATTATAATGATGGTATATGAACAATCTTATGACGGCTTCATTCACAATAATTTTTACTAATAGTAGGGAATAGGCGTGATGAAGCTTTACTTTGCCACCGAAAAGTGAATCCTATAATAGCTGACTCATAACTGATCATTAGTACATGATAGATAATGACAGTTAGTTTGGAAACGATCAAGCTACTTATTAGAACATAATAATAGTAATACCTTGACAAAGGAATAACAATAAAATAGACTAAAAGCACGAACAGTTTCCACTTTTTACAAGACATAACTTACATTGTGTTTGTTTGATAGTATTGACACAGGATGAACCAATAACTTAGGCAAACAAAGTATCCAACGAACGCATACCTCATACGCATATCCCTTGACCATAAAGACAAGAGTGACATCGTACAAATCTATATGATTCGGCAATTGAGCCTCCAAAATAAACGAAAGATAAAAAAAAAACTATATGATTAGGAATAAGATAATGGGAAAGAGTATCTATTAGAGTTGTAAAGTAATGTCTTTTGAGCCAGTTCAACAGTGTCTTAATGGACGACATGATCCTTGTACGGCTGGGAAACTGCTTCAAAAATTATTAACTTGTCATTTTTTATAAATCGGGGATTGAACGCTTTCTTATACTTGATAAAAAAAACTTCCGGCTCAGTTTCTACGATGAAGCATTGGGCAACATGTTCCATGTGAGTCGGATAAACTGCTTCGGTCGATTTTGAGCGCGTACAATGACAATAGACGTATAAATAGCATAAAAACTGGCTAAATTATTTGACTCTGACAAGAAAATGACAAAAATGACTTTAAACTATTACGATGTTAGTTAGCATGAGACCTCTCCGACTATTTATGAACGTAAATCCCTCTGATTCAGTTGCAACAGCGTCTTCTTGGACGACATGTTCCGTGTACGGCTGGCAAACTGCTTCGAATGGAATTATGCTACGGTATCATTAAAGGCATGGTGCAGAGGTTTCTACTCTATTCAGAGTCCCGCCAGTAAACCTTCATAAAAAAAAATTACGCGCTTTTTGGCATTCCCTTTATGTGCATTACTTTCGTGTAAATTCCAACAACTTTTTCTATCTGTGTACGACCATAGTTCCCCGCACAGATAGAAAAAGTTGTTTACCACGTCTTTATTATTTAAGCGCTGATTACTTTTCATTATTTTTTTCTGTGCGGGGTAGGTTACCCGATCTTCCCTAAAGTTGCTCGTATCCCGGCCAGCGCCACGAGGAGGTAGGGATAGGAGTTGCTGGGTAAGAGGCTAAGGACCGCAAAATGGGGTCTATTTTATTCCTTCAGGTACGCGAAGTACCAATGGTACGCTTTACCCAGCATTTGCCGTGCCATATGACATATGATATTGCAAAACGACAATTTGTCATTAGGCCCATTCTAGGGGAGCAACTGAAGTAAATTTCAGTCGCTGAGGGGTCCTTTGCCAGTATTGAGTACTCAAATCCTATGTAGGAAGGTGTTCGCCTAGAACATTTTTTTTTCAATGAAAGTGCCTAATTTTGAGAGATGCTTTTCACTTCACTGAACTGATTATTGAATGATTTGTTGTAATCCCAGCATTATCTCTGTTGTGGTAAAATGTCATTGGCATATCTATTTAGTAAATAGTGTTTACCAATTCAATCAATCTTTCGTTTAGAAGTCTAATTCATTTAATAATTCTCGAAGAAATTATAACACCTGAATGGTCCTATATTTTTTGTCCAACATTACACTGAATGCTCTGAGGATAAATTATGAGGCAAGAAATCTCTTCAAAATGTCTCTTGTCATTTGGCATAAGGTGACATTCATTCGACACGTTGCAAATTGATAGAAATTCAAGTGATGGGGGCTTTGAAGACAAAATTTATCTTCTAATAGAGATTTTATGTGTACGTTACCACGACTTCTGCACTGTCTCCACCTTCAGACGTTACGACCAGCAACAAATTACTCATACACAATAAATTGTGCCATTATCGCGAATATCTTTTATTACCATGTAAAATTACTTATGAAATCGACGTTTGCAGTTTCACGGAACACTTTCACTAATTTTCTCTGCGCAAAACTCGATCATCGTGTGCAGGGGCCCCGATTTCCTACAGGCAATTCATCATTTTCCCATGCATCAACTCTGACACACGGCTAATAAGCCGTTTCCCATCTGTTTGAACCCTCGCTTCGCTCTGATATGCACTTTGGTAAACTATGCTGCTGTAACTAATGATGATATACTCTCTCGCCACACACAAGCCGCTGTAATCTGGATCGCGGTCTTCGATGTCGCTTTGTTGGGCGGAGCATTTAAATCGTACCGACCGCCAGTCAGCGACATGTCAGAGATCGCACACGCGTAGGGGAGACTGGGTGGCAGTGTTCGATGAGGCACGGTAGCGCATATCAGTTTATTAGTTGCGCTTCTCGTTTATGACTGTAAAGATAGCCTTTAAATGCATTAGAATTGCGATTCTATTAAATGCATGGCTTCTAACATAGTAGTAAAATTCCTTTTAATTTCATATTTTTGTGTTTCTAAATAAATAATTCTTTAACATTTTATATGTTTGACCCTAGAGTAGACCTGTGCGCCGCCGCGCCATGCCGCCGCCGCCGACACTTTTTGGCATACGCCGAAACCGGTTAAGGTGTCGGCGGCACGCCATACGTCGGTTGCCACCATGCCGCCGAATTTCGTATTTCACGCCGATAATTGGCCAACACAAAAATCACAATATGTAGTTCTTTTGCATCTGCAAAACCAAGGCTACCTATCAGGCATTAATTAAATAGCTATTATGACTTTAGCAGATTTGTTTATTATGCATCTCGAGAAAATATAGAATACTGCGGCGTCCTGCTGGCTGCTTCTCAGGTAATCGCAACAGTCACTAAACACGACAGAGTCAATAAAAATCTTACCCACCGTATGCACTTGTCATGATAAACACTCTCCATATACTCAGTGACTCCGGTTGCCTCTCACTAATACAATCGAGTACTGCTGTCATTTGGGGAAAAGCACGTGGTTTTGTTTTGCGAGGGAAAATTTTCCCTATCTTTTAACCCGGCGGCTATCTTGACGTCTACCTTCGCAGTTGAGCCTGCGAGAGTAAGACCGCCGCGAAAGTCTAGAAAAAGATAAGCGCGACAATACTATCTCTGTCACTTTTACCCGCATTGGCATGTTAAATGTTAGATCATCTTCTTGGCTACAGACCTACAAATCATCATGCGTAGCGATGAACTTCTGATCTCATATGTAAATTCATGTGGAATAACCTCATTCTGGTCGCATTGGGTGGTTCATAATCTTTTTGATAATTTTTCATAATTTTTGAATTTAACATATCTTAATTGGTCTAGTGCCTATATTCGTGGCTACAAGTCAACACTATGAATGTTGGATTTGGATTCCCAGTCTGGTAGAATTTTTTCAAACTTCCCTGGGCATGGAGTATCATTGTGATAGCTTCGTGATATACGATGCAAAAGCTACAGCACAATGGGGCATGTGACCCACTTCCTTCACTCCTCCTTGTACTTAAATTGCCAGAAATGTTTTGAAAAAAAAAACTGGTTTCGATTTATATTGATAAAAAAGTTTCAAAGAAATTTCTTTGTTTTCCTGAAATAATTTCCGAAGTAAGCCCTGGAGGAAGTTCTGAAGAAATACATGAAGAAAATTCTTAGTCTTTACACTGACAAAAATCCAATCATATCCATTATGTGTGGCACACATAAATTTTGACTATAGCATTTCCCACATAACGGCTATTTGAATTCGCATAGCATATATGTGGAAACACACATAACCGTTATTAACTAATCACCTTTATGTGGATTTTCCTATAGCGGGTGGTTATTAACGCACACATAAAATTTATTTGGGAATTTCTTTAGATTTTTGCCAATAAAAATGTGTGGATTTTTATTAGTGTAGGACTTTCTGGATTTATCCCCGTATTTCAGGAGGATTTTCTGAAGGAATCCCTTAAGAAAATTTTGAAGGAATTCTTGGAGGAATATTCAAAGAAATTATTTTAGAAATTTAAGAATATCGGTAATTCCTTTTGGAGGAAATTATATCTGATATATGAAAATTCGTCCTAGAATTTTGGAAGGAAATGGCGGAGGAAATTCCGAAGGAATTACTAGATGAAATGGAAATTACCGAGGAAATGGAATATCTCATGAAATACATGGAAAAGTTCCAGTGACGAGCTCGGTAGTCTAGTGGCTACCGCTTCTGCCTTATAAGCAGGAGGTCGTGGGTTCAATTCCAGGCTCGTCCCTTTCCTACTTTGTATTTCTATCTTAGTTCTTTCTGTGTTTCACGTTCTACCAAAACGATTCCTACTGTTATAACCTTCCAAACAAACCCAAAACCTCCCGTGGCATCTATGAGAGGTCGTAGAGTTCTCTACATCTCTCTTAAGTAGGTGTCCAACAAACTATCCTTTCCCTTCCTCAGCATTCGCAAGGACGTGGCCAGCACAGATCTGGACTATTGGAAAGTGCATTGCTTCCATCTAAGAGATAGTGATTAGTCCCAAATCAATATCTGAGGTAACGGATGAAAGTAATGCTACTCTCATACAATAGACTTGGCTTGTACCACCTACGAAATTGTGCGAATTGCTCAATGCTAATGCTAATGCTAAATACATGGAAAAGTTCCAGTGAAATTGCTGAAATTTTGTAGGCATTTTTTAAAGTATGTAGGGCAAGTGTACCGGTTTTGCCAACCTTAGCGTCTTACCGCACGGCTAAGGAGGGCCCTTACGATAGCGATATCCTTACTAATGATAATTATTCATTTTTCGAAATATTTTTGTGGTTTTTCGAAATTTTCAGGTCATTGAAATTATTTTCCAGCCAGATCTCGTCAGTGCGGAAAGACAGACATTGTTATGCGTCTGTATTGAAAGTTAAATTCTACTTTCTGTTCTAGGTAATTTACCAAAAAACACGTTCCAAAAATAACCCATCCTGGGCAACAAAAAAAATTTTGGTCAAAAATCAAAGCTTCATATTTTCCTAATTTTAAGCAAAAAAATCGGAACTTATACATCACGTGAAAGAGTAGGATGTAATTTATACACGGAAGAAATAAACTACCCAATAGTGAGTTTAATTCACCCAACCTCGAACATCCGTACGGGAAGCCAAAATTGAGTAAGTAGGGTCGAAGTAGTTTGCCTTTACTCCCATGTTAAAAAAGTACCCAACGAAAAATTTATTTATCCAAATGTAAGTTTAATTCACTCAATTTCGACCTCAGGTAATAAAACTCAAAATTGGCTTCCCGTATTGAACTGGCATCGTTGGATTGTTTGGCTCTTTTGTTTTTGACAACAAAAGAAAGAGTGGATGAAAGAGAAGAGAAAAAATAACTCAAAAGTAAGTTTAAAAATACTCAGTTTTGGGTACTTTTTTTCTTCCGTGTAGGAGGTATCGACATTTTTCTTGAATAACAAACGGTATTTCAATTGGTGACTTTTTCTTAGTGTAATTATAATTATCGGAACGTTTATATCCGCAATTACGATATTTTGGGAGTTTTTCTTGGCATGTAGTCTTGATTCTAGAGTCAAAATTGAGTTTGTTTTACTGCTGTCCAGATTTTCTGAGAAATTCTTGGAGAAATATAGAAATTTTTATTTATATTCTAATAGCTACTTGTTTGGAAAATCCATTATAATAATCCTTTGTAAGTTTCATTCAGAATTCCTTAGGATATTCCTTTAGAAATTCATTTTAAAATTCTGTTCGAAAATCTCTTCCGGTTTTTTTTTCTTCCGGTTTTTCAAGAAATGAGTCAGAGAAAATCTTTTTGAAAAAGCCACCAGGAATTAATTTGGACATTCATCCAAAGATTCCTTCAGGAAACCCTCCGGAACCCTATAGAACTTTCTTAGGATTTTTTTGACGTAGGACTTACGTCTCTCTTTACTATACCGGGTGTCATTTCAAAATATTCCAATCGACCGCGTTACGCTGTGTTGAAAGATTTTAAACGTTAATAGCGTTCGTCTCAGTGGACGAATTTCTGCGATAAGCCCCTCAATCGACAGATTTCAAGTATGCCTTTCATGTCCATGCTTGATAAGACCCGAAAATCTTGTTTCAATATGCATGAAACTGTTTTCAATGAAAAACATTGAGATCAAGGGAACCTATAAATATGGGTACCGCATAATTCTTGCATCTTTCCATTACCACGTTCTGATTGGTGCAGACACCAGCGAATGAGCAGCCGCTGGGTCTGCCGAGAAGCCATAAAATAGCGCAACGCGATTTTTTCCTTTCATTCTGACCGGGACAAGCGAAGCAACCGCATCACGCATCATCGATTGAACAGCACTCACACCTTTTAGCAGGGAATGAAGTCATCGAAGCCACCATCATCAGCCGAAACCTAGCCAGTACAGCAGCAGTCCACCCTACAGACCCGACAAAGCAGCAATGCTGAGCAGATACCGGCAGCAGCAGCAGCAGAGTCGAGCCGAGACCGGCCGGCATCGGTGATGAGCCGAGACAGGCTGAAGAAAAGCCACATGATGCAGCATGTATGTCCAAAAAACAAACGGTTCTTCAGAGAGCCAATGATAGAGATCAATATCAAAGCTTTCAATTCCCTTCGGGATAGAAATTGCAGGGTTGTTACGGAGATCCTGAAATATTTTCCGCGCCAAATCCGCGCCGACTAAATACAAATCCACGCCATTTCCGCGCGACATGAAAATCCATTCTGCACGACCCAAAACTAAATTCTAAGCAAATACACGTTAAATATCAATATCAAATATTACGCTGAACATTACAACAATTTAGTGAACGTCTTTTTTCGAGTTCGTTTTTATAATATTACTGATTTTAAGTATATGTTTTAACTTCAACGTTACACATGTTTGTACAAAATTGAAAATAGGATTAAGGAAAAAGCAGTTGATATAACAACTCATCTAGATGGTCCTTCTTGGAATTTCAGAAGAAGTCGCTCCAAAATTGTCTGCGGGTGTTTCTTCGAGAACATCTGTGGAAATTTCTCAATTCTTGAAAAAGGTTCCCCGGAAATTTATGCGGAATTTCATTTTTCCATAAACTTTTGTGAATTCCTCAAAAACAACATGCAGGAAATTTTCGGAAACTGTATGTGGACACCCCTAATTAATTCCAACAGAAATCGCTTGGGAAATTCTAACAGAAACTGGTTGGTGACTTCCTGTTGAAAAACTTCCGAAAAATCCGTTGTTAAATTTTCAGGATTTTTCACAGAAATTCTTGTGATCATAGCTTCGAAGGAAATCGCAACGTGAATTCTTGCGGGAATTTCTCGGGAATCTCTGCAAAAACTCTTCCGGGAAAACATTTTCAAAAATTTTCAACAATTTTTTTTTCAAAATCAACATCAAAAACACTTTCTGCGGAAGCACTTAAAAGACGGGTGTTCATGTCCTTCAACAGACATAACCATGGAATATAAGTATAACCATGGAATTCAAACAGAGTTGGTTAATATCCGAAAATTGGTGTTAGTAAATAACTACAAACGTTAATTTTGTTCTCGAAAACATTTGCTAACGAGAATAAAGCCCATCTAGATAGACATAAAACCACTTTTCAAATAAACGTCCTTAGATATAGAATTTCATTTGTTTAAATACTCCTAAAACTAAATCCGCACAAATGCCTAAAATCGTTATGTAAATCCGCGCCGAATCCGCGAAAACCGCAGAATCCGCGAAAATCGCGAAATCCGCTTAGTCGTACCAACCCTGAAATTGTACTTGGGTGCTCAGCTCAAACATTAATAAACTATCAATTGATTTTTCATCAAATGTTGGATTTTTTGGCATTGATAAAAAAATATGTAGAAAAACATTGTTTAATACTGACCGCACACAAAGCGAACGTGACTGAACGATCGTCCCATGTTATGAATTCTAAATCTTATCACCTGAAATCCCATGTCCGGGTGTTTCCTTCCTTCTACTACTAACAATGTTGTCTCAGAAAAGAACACCCTACTTCCCACCTGAACTGCAATTCTAAGCTCGCTTGCCCGGCTTATTGGCCTGTATCAAGCGAAGAGTCCCGTTAAGAAATAAACGCCAGCAGCGAGCAACAAGCGTAAAAAAGAAGAAGCCCTTCTCGAGCGCGTTGATAATGATGACGCTTTGGCTGACAAAGAAGCGGGATACAAGACACTAGCTGACTGGCCCATCAATTGGGATGCAGAGAGATTCTATCACAAACGCCCGAATGACACTCGCCCGAATTCCATTCGCCCGAATGACAAACGCCCGAATGTAACAGTCGCCCGAAAAGACCAAACGCCCGAAAAGACCATTCGCCCGAATGGACCACTCGCCCGAATGGACCACTCGCCCGAATGGACCGTTCGCCCGAATGGACCATTCGCCCGAATGGACCGTTCGCCCGAATGGACCATTCGCCCGAATGGACCATTCGCCCGAATAGGTCATATATACCTCCAGATTCTATACCAACATGTTATTTTTTCTAATCATATTGAAAGAAAATATATGCCAATAACCTGGAATATATGAATATTCCTGTTTGTCTAGTTTTTCATTCTTTTCTGCTTTTTTCACCCCCCTGGCGTCCTATACTTTCACAAGGGGTTTGCCAATAGCCACCATGTCCACGGATGGTAGCTCATTACCGTCCGTTGTTATTGTACGAAAATAAACATCATGTGTTTTGTTTACTATTTGTTTTGGTTAAATCTGAAAATTGTTTTCAAAATAATTTGCAAGATTTACATCATTGACCATGGGAATTATGTTATTTGATGATAAAATATAATAAACTTACGAATTGGAGGGAATCTACAGGTGAAATCAAACGCTATACGAAATCATATTTCGTAACTTGTTCTCCCGCTCCGAATCAAACAAAAGATATTATTATTGTTTATACTGTGACGAGCATCACAGTTGAAATGGTCCGGGGATGCAAATCAAACAACATTCATTAGTGAAAATGAAATGAAATATATGGTGTGCTGAAAGATGTTTTAGGATTATATTTACATGTCCATAATAACTGGTATTATTTTTGACCAAATTGAAAAAGTGTAGCCAACAATATTTTGGATAAAATCCAGTTGCTTGTAAAGGCACGATTCGGGAGAAGTACTTTTCAAAATGTATGCTGGACATATTCATGAAGATGTTCGCTACGCTGAGAAGCAGCTCTTGCCACGGGGCTGGCTTTTTTAGATATCTTCTTAGCCTGCAGTGGTCGTAGGGTATCAGTGGTCGCATTTCTTTCTTCTAGTTGTAACTGTTTTGAAACGCTGTAAAACGTAAGACTTGCTCGTTTCAAAAGCGTATTCCACTTCTTGTGCCTCCCTATTATGTTTTTGGAAGTTCGAGGAATACTGTTTAGGGTATTTTCATAGACCGACCATAGTGAAGGGGAGAAAAGTGGGTCTCTAGTGGTTTTTTTGTGCGTTGATTGGCGACCATTCACATGAGTCCACTACGTTAGGCATAAGTACGTTAGCCATGATGAACGTTACGCATTACGGACGTTAAGGATAATGTACGTTAGGCATAATGGTTGTCTGGCATAATTCTGCCTTCTTTATGTCATAGGCTGTTCTTTGGGTCATTTATGTATAACGTCCATTATGCCTAACGGGTACACCCCATTCACATAATACTTGCTTACATAGAAAAAAATTACGTTCCTCGGGCAAGATTTTCGAACCTCGTTGAATACCTTTGTTATATCTTAACATGAAAAAAGTGCTAAGGTAACAAACTTTTTATAGGCAAGTTGAAGTCTGTATTTTGTAATCCTTTCCGTATGCCGATTGTAATCCCAATCACTGATGTTTTCTAAAAACAAAACTTTGGTTGATCCCAGATATCCTAAACTCTGGATCTAACGTATATTGATAAATTTTGTTCCATTAATGAACAAAAGCCTGTATCATACGCTCCCGTGTTTTAGCATTAATACCAAGGGAACGAATCGACGGTATTGACCTTCGATTACAGTTCCGTGAATTGTTAACACTTGAGCAAATTGTTGTGGAACAGTTGAGAATGTTCCGTCAATTATCCAAATCTTTGCTTGTGCTTACAACACTGAATGATGTGTTGAAGGAAATAGCAAGATAGTCCCATGGATAGTCGATCGCAAGAAAGGTTCTGCGTCCAATGTTGTCATATAGCATCTGTCGATATGCACATATATATCGTCACATTCTGATGCTTATAAGGGTACATCACGTCGTCACCGGCGTTATATTATACGACGTGGCTCGTTTTTGCTTATCTTAAAAACGAATTTAGCTTGAACCTTAATACTTAGGGAAGAAATCATGTCTTCAATACATTTAGAAAGAACAATGTATGAAGAAAAGAAGGGCGAATTCCTAGTTGCTCCCTTATTTTTGCAATTGGTTTAAATAAATACCCTTGCAACGTTATTTTTCGCGACAGCTCTAATTATTAGATTTTGATTCATTTCAGGATGCTTGTGGACCGGTATAGGTGACCAGCAAACATAAAACATATTTTAATATCTGATTCTCTCAACGATGCCGAGCGATTGAGACTGACTTTTTTTTCTATGTGAATGGATTGCAAGACAGTGATGAAGACGACCACACAGTTGTGGTCGAAATACGTATCTGCAAAGATATCGAAAATAATTGGTGGAATTAAATGGAGAGTACTTAATTCGTCTTAGACGGTTGAATGAATACATTCCACTAAAAGAGCTTAATATATTTTTCTTATAATCAATGTTAAATGGTGCTTTACACCCCGGGAAAGTTATCTGCCGGATTTTGGTCCCTGTGCCCTGGGGAAAAAAATGCAGGCCGAATTCCCGAGGTGTGAAGCTACATTAAAGGATTTTATGCATACATATATAAAGAAATCAAGTCATTATTTGAATATTATGAAAAAGAAAGTACATAACATCGTTATTTTTCTAATTATTTCACACATAAACGAAACGAATATTTAGATACATGTGAGAGACGTTTACAACAAAATATGAGATAAGTAGGAAATCAAATATACTATTTCTTTTTATTAGTCACAAAAAATCTTTTCATCAAGTAAGGTGAAGAGTTTATTCGGGCATATAGTCTATTCGGGCGAATGGTCTTTTCGGGCGAGTGGTCCATTCGGGCGAATGGTCTTTTCGGGCGTTTGGTCTATTCGGGCGAATGGAATTCGGGCGTTTGTCATTCGGGCGAGTGTCATTCGGGCGTTTGTGATAGAACCTGCAGAGAAGATTCAAAAGTAAGTACAGTCGACTCTCTACATCTCGATGTTCTATATCTCGATATCTCTCCCTATGTCGATGGTTTCCTCGGTCCCTTCAATTTTCATACATTTGGGCATTCTGCATCTCGATAACCTCCCTATCTCGATAACTCTCTATCTCGATGTGTTCTGATCATATTTTGCTCTGGATTCACTCTCCTCATGTCGATATGTTCAAATTTTTAGGCTACTAGACCATCTTTGGACAATAACAAACACATCATCAATAAAAACATGACATTTGTTTTGTTGTCGTTTTTCATAGCAACGAGCTTTTTTTGGATCTAGTACCCATTTCAATTATAGTAGTATAAAAGAAAAGTGCATTCGCTCGCAGAGCATTCAGTCTTTTTTATACCATCACTAGAAATTCGCGGTTATTTAAAAAGACCATTTTCTTACTTTTTGCACTTAGCCGAAGCAAACAGCCTTTTTCAAGGCTCTAAGAATTAAAAATAATGTTCTCCTTCAGTCGCTATCGCACGGATTAGAAGGCCCTTCAGTGGAAGGGCTGAGATATAGTCTACATCCCCTGCTGAGCCAACTTGTGGTTTATTTCAGGCAGTCCTTCAGTGGGAAGGTTGCCACTGTCGAGGCTAATATTTCGTGACCGGACAGATACCTCCCGAATTTTTTTTTGATGATTTTTGTTCGAGGTAGATTTGATTTCTATGGCGGTTTGATGAGAAGATTTTGCCAAGGAATGGTATGCAACGCCGATTATTTATCCAAAATAGTTGATGTGAGAAATTTGGACATATTATGTATCTTAAAGGCATGGTCAAGTCAAGTCCTACGTCCACTTAGCGGTTATGTCACAGACATTACCCACTGTTCGTTTTTTCAGTGAACCATACAAAATTCCTGCAGGAACAATTCCGGAACGAATTCTGATTTGGAGACATTTTTAAAGGAATTTTCGAAAAAATGGTATTTCAGTGTTAAACTTATTTGCAATCAAAAAACACTTAAACGATGGATTGAAAAATAAAGAATTTATAAACGAAATTTCCGAACATTTCTCAAAAGAATTTCAGAAGATACTCCTGAAAGAATTCTTAAAGGAAGTTTTCGAAGATCTACATTCTGCAGGAATTTCTGGAAGAGTTACTAAAGGAATTTCCGGAGGAATGTCCAAAAGAATTCCTATAGGAAATTCAGAAAGAATTCCTGGATAAAGTTCCAAATAAATTCCAGAGAAACATTTCGAAAAAATACGAAAAATAACTTTTTAGAGTTCAATTAATTGCATATTATTCGGCAACTCGGCCGTACGAAAACCATTTTTTTAGAGTTACCGAATAAATTCTTAGAGGAATGACTGGAAGAATTTTTATTAGAAATTCCCGAAGAATTTAAAACAAATCCTAAATCAAATTCCGAAGGTTTTCTTCTAAAGGGATTTTCGCAGGGGGGTAGACACTTGAATCATTTGATTCGGTAACTTATTTTTTTTTTTTTGTAAATCTTTTGAAATCTTTTTATTAAATCTCGCCATCCCGCCGCAAAAATTTCATACACATTTTTGTCTTGGTGTATACTTCTGTCAAACTTTTTGGTGTCTGTTCTTTCAAAACATTACTGATCAGAATTTTCTTTGGATGCATTCAACCGAAGGTGTTACCCAGGAACAGTCCGCAGAACTACCAGCAGCACAATTCTAGGAGATTCTGTTCGCTCAAGCCTCTGATGGGCCTCGCAAAACGCTCAACTTTGCTATTCCCGGACCAAAAACGTGTATAAAACCGGATCTCGTGAGGAAATGAGTTCCGTGGATCAAGTTTCTCTTTAACCAAGCAGACGGAAACCATTGAGTGCTCCTCAAACTTGAAGGTGCCCGGTAACATAAAAAGGTGGACATAAAAAAGGGCAACTGTCTTGTGAGAATTATATTTAATTTTCATTGCAGCAATACTGGTACTGCCGATGCCGTGAGGGTCGCGTTGGCTACGAGACAACTATGACAGATAACGGTTGCGGGTTGAGTTTCTTCGCGAGAGAAACGAGCACGGTGGAGTGAAAAACACAAGAGATCGGGGCAATCACAGGGCTCCCAGTTCCGCGTCATGGTAATAAGATTGTTTGCTTCTGGCTCGTGGGAGATTCGTCCATAATGCGATGTGCATTCTCGGTTACGCCAGCAAGACCAATTGGAAACATCATTCAAACGAATCGGTGTATATGGATGCACGCATTTGGGGTTCTCTTCCCCATTAAGAAATGGGATTATTAGAAATTCCGGTGAGATAAGCCGCGATAAAAACGAAGAGCAGCACGAATGCGATTGCGAGAAGAAACTACCAATAATGACAACAAAAGGTATGTTTTCATTCCATGATAATCATTTTGCAATATAATCCATTAATTCCAATATTTTGTTTTGTTTTCTTACCATTTACAACGTTGATCATCTAGAGTTGGCCGCTGATCTGAGGAAAGTAAAGGTACCTAATGCTGACAAGGGAATCCAGTCAAAGTTTATATAGATACGTGATACTATAGCACACAGATGGCTAAATATGTGCTGAATTGGTGGCTGCCATTGAAAAAAAGCATCAGAGACTTCGGCTTCGTAACGATACCAATCTATTTTGATTTGACACGGTCTACTGCAATAATGGGATTGGACAACAAGGCAGCAGGTCTTCAGTGGTGATCGCAAACTGCGAATATAGGCAAAGTTCAGACTATGGCTGTACGACCGAACAATTATATTCAGGAACTACACATTGTTCATCAACGTCGACGGCAAGAACTGCCAGTTGGTGAGAGCTCCCTGCAAACTGAACAACACCCAAGATATCGAGACTCCATTGGCCGTGGTTGTTTTTTAGTTATAAAGACAAGGAGAATTCCCAGGATGTCTTCGAAAAACGCTCTATAGTCAACTCTTTATTATTCGTTATGGTTAGTCCCTGTATGACCATTACACAGTTAATGGGTTGAACTTATCGTCGATCTTTTCCATCTATATACCTAGTGAATTGTTCCGACCAGCTTGATTTCTACGCAGGTGGCCCAGCAGATGAGCCTAGCAAATTCATCTAGTTCATCTAGCAAATCCTTCTGGACTTCCCTAAGCCAACCCTTGAAGAGGCAAAGCCAATCCTAGAAATTTTCCCGCAAATCTCCTGATATTCCACCATCAAATCTTCCTCGAGTTCCTCCAGTAAACCCTTTTGGTGTTCCTCCATTAAATCTTCCTAGAGTTTCTCCATACAGTGAATTCTCCTATAATTCTTCCAGCAAATCCTCATGGAGTTCCTTCAGCAAATCCTCTAAAAGTTTCTCCAACAAACCTTCCTGGACTTCCTCCGCCATATTCTCCCGTAGTTCCTCCACCAAATCCTCCTGGAGTTTCCCCGGCAAATCCTTATAAAGTTAAAAAAAAAAAAAAAAAAAAGTTCTTCTACCCAATCCTCCTGAAGTTACTCCACCAAATCCTACTAGAATTCCTCAATCCTCCTGAAATTCTGAAGTGAATTCTTCGTTGATTTGTCCTGGATTTTCATCAGAAATTTCTCCTAGAGTTTTTTCATCATCATCATTTTCATTATCTAGGAGTTCCTGCACCAAATTTCCTTGAAGTTCTTCCGCCAAATCCTCCTGGAGTACCTCCAGCAAACTTATCTGGAGTTCCTCCACCAAATCTTTCTGGAGTTCCTCCAGTAAATTCTTCAGGAATTCCTTCAGCGAATTATCCTAAGGTTCTTCCAGCATATTCTCCTAGAGTTCCTTCAGTAAATACTCCTGAAGTTCTTGGAATTCCTCCAGCGAATCCTACTGGAATTCCCCTACCAACTCTTCAAGTTCCTACACCAAATTTTCCTGGAGTTCTCCCAGCAAACCTTCCTGAAGTTCCTCCACCAAATCCTCCTGGATTTCCTCCATTAAATCTCCTGGGGTTCCTTCAGTAAATCCTTCTGAAATTTCTTCAGCGAAAAACCCTAAAAATAATTGACCAAATTCTCCTGAAAATACTCCTGGAGATCCTTCAGCAAATCCTCCTGAAGCTCTTCCATCAAATATTCCTGGAGTTTCTCTAGCAAGAATCCGTACAGAAGCTCCAGGAAGAATCCCTGGAACATCAGGAAGAATCCCTGGAGGAACTTCAGGAAGAATCCCTGGAGAAACTTCAGGAAGAAACACTGGAAGAACTTCAAGAAGAAACTCTGGTAGGAAGAATCCCTGGAGCATCGTCAGGAAGAATTCCTGGAGGAACTTCAGGAAGAATCCCTGGAGGAATTCCAGGAGAATTACCCGAAAGAATACCTGGAAGAACTCCAGAAGCAATATCTAGAACACGAGCTAGAATTCCTGGAGAACCACCAGGAAGAATTATAGGAGGAACTCAAAAAGAGAGAAATTCTTGGAGGAACACTAGAATGAAGTCCTGAAGGAACTTTAGGACGAGTTCCTGGAATAACTACAAGAGGAGTTCCTGGAAGAACTACATGAGGAGTTCTTGGAGAAACTCCAGGAGGAGGTCCAAGAAAAATTCCCAAAAAAAACTAAAAAAAAACCTTGAGGAACTTCTGGAGCAGCTTCAGGAAGAATCTCTGGAGGAACACCAGGAAGAATCCCTGGAGGGACCCCAGGAAGAATCCCTGGAGGAACTTCAGGATGAACCCCTGGAGGAACTCCAGGAAGAATCCCTGGAGTAGCTTCAGGAAAAATCTCTGGAGCAACTCCAGGAAGAACTCCAAGAGGAATCCATTTTGGAACTCCAGGAAGAATCCCTGGAGGGACTTCAGGAAGAATCTCTGGAGGGACTCCAGGGAGAATCTCTTGTGGAACTTTAGAAAAAATACCTCGGGGAATTATAGGAAGAATCCCTGGAGGAACTTTAGAAAGAATCCCTGGAGCAACTTCAGGAAAAATTCCGGGAGAACACCAGGAAGAATCCCTGGAGGAACTTCAGGAAGAAAATTATTTTAATTAGGAAAAACAGAATCCCTGGAGGATCTGCAGGAAGAATCTCTGGAGGAACTCCATGAAGAATCCCTGGAGGATCTCCAGGACGAATCTCTGGAGGATTCCCTGCAGGAAGAATCCCTGGAGGAACTCTAAGAAGAATCCATGAAGGAAATCCAAGAAGAATCCCTTTAGGAACTCCAGGAAGAAACCCTGGAGGAACTTCAGGAAGAACCCTGGAGGAACTGCATGAAGAATCCCTGGAGGAACGCCAAGAAGAATCCCTAGAAGAACTCCAGAAAAAATCTCTGGAAGAACTCCAGGAAGAATCCGCGGTGGAACTAGATAAAGAATCCCTGGAGGAACTCCAGGAAGAATCCCTGGAGGAACTTTACGAAGAATCCCTGAAGGAATTCTTGGAAGACTCCCTGGAGGAACTTCAGGAAGAATCCCTGGTGCAACTTCAGGAAGAATCCTGACAATTTTCAGACAAAGGATTTCTATTTATCTGTCGTCTTTTGATGTACCGAACAATAATCAATGAAGATTAAGCAAATGGCTAACCTCCTCCCCCTATATGTTTTTACGTAATAAGTGTACGACCCCTGATATGTGAATATGTCAAATGTCTGCACTTGTCATAAATGGTACTACCACCTTTAATTCCACTACTTATTACTTTACAGATACGTTTTTCGACCTCAATAAGGTCGTCCTCAGTGTCTCGTACTTGACGAAGCTGACACACTTGAGGTTGCCATACTTTTATCTGTAAAGTTTTAAGTTGTGGAATTAAACTGGATATTATTAGGTTGTATTATAACAAGGAAAGCCAGAAGCGATGCAACATTACCAAAGTTCAGCATGCTGTGGTGCTGTGTATGGTGCTTCACAGTCCGGTGAGCCAACGTTTCTGAAAACTTCTCTACGTTCTGACCGGTACAAGTCCGTTACCATGAGAAGCGTGGGCATTAAACCATCATGTTTAGTGCTAGCGTTTTCCCTTTCCAGTACTACGCCATCCGAAAGTCAACACCATCCCTATAAGTTAAGGTCGGATACCAGTTTCGATATGCCGGAAGCAAACGTCATTATTCAAATTTCATCGCATGGTAGTTCCCTTGGACAGGAAGCCCGGATAGTGAAGTGCACTCTTCTGTACGATGGTTTCGCAGGATATGTTGGAGATAGATTACTTCCGGAAACAACAACGGTTCTTGTGTGACTAAGGCTACAGTTACAAGATCAACCATCCAACCGGATATAACATGATATGGATGTGTGCTACAATACACGTGACGAGCAGTAACAGCTGCTGCAGCAGGTTCTCTCCACGATAGACATGGACAGAGAAAATACTGGAGCTCCACGATTGGGTGGTCCTAAGCGTATAGGAGGGGATTAGCTGTCCGGTGTGGACGATGCAGTCTACAGAGAACTTTTCCTTACTATATACTAATTTGGAAAAATATCACCTCTCAAATTAAATTTATTTATTTATTCAGTCGTCAACAGTCGTCACTATTCAGTACGGTCCATCACTACGTCACACAGTGGGACCAATTCCAAAAAAGACGGTCAAAAATGTTAGAAGTGAATAAAATGGTCTAGTAGGCCACATATTATGATATTTCATTGAATGGATGGTTCATCTTCTCGGCATCACCGACCCGCAAGCTAGAGATCCACTACCGGAACGAGAGTTGGGTCACCAGTCGTCGCAAGCACGCTAACGTTCTCAAAGACAACGTGCTTGCACCAAGTGGTGCCTCATCAAATATCAATGGCTGGCGCCGCCAGTGTAGAGTTCTATTTCTATGAGCACTTTCACAGATATTAACTGCTACCTTTAATTAACAATTTCTGCCACCTCACTGCAGTGCTGACGTAAAATTGTATTCCATAATTAGAAATTGTAAACATATAGAATGGATTTTGTATCGTCACACAAAGTAAAGCTGTAGAGGCGCAAATCGTTTCTTGATATTACGGTTCATGTGAAAAACTCATGATCTTTTTACAGAGTAAGTATGGAAAATCAGATGTAGGGGTCAAACAAGATACTCTCCCTGCATTGCGACTAAAAAAGACATGACTTGATAGTTTGTCCTACTTTCTTTAACAATATTTTCAAGTGCCTGTAATGAGTGCGCAAGTGCCTGTAAAAACTCATGATCACGTGGAATTTTCTTAATTAAAGTATGAAGTATGCATGAGACAAGAACAAATGGTACTAGGGGGGCCGTACACATATTACGCATGCCCTTATGGGGAGGGGAACTGTCGTTTTACCCATAATTAAAAAATCATTTGTATGTAAGAAATCTTACATGAAGGGAGGGATGTTGAAAAACCCAAAAATAACGCTTACGTAATAAGTGTACAACCCCTAGACAATTTCAGCTGATGTCGCATCATTGTATTGGGGCAAATGAGAAGTAGAAGGAGAAGAGAAAACATATTGTGCGTTGCTTTTTATCAAAATTGATTGGCAAGACCGAAACGACCACTGTCAGTAAAACCAAAATAACTTCGCGGGCGGAGGGTGGCGGAACCTAATTTCTACAGGATTGGATTCCTGGCAAAAAAAATGAAACTACAGTGTGAATTTCATTGATGGGTACCGATGGGTACCTTTTTGAATTTCACAATTAATACAGCAAGAAGATAATACAATAATAATTATATACATAATAACGACCGAGTACTTTCTGCGCGATCAAAAATAATTTACGAACGTATATGCGTGGCTTTATTAGTTTTTGGACTACACTTTGTAATGGTGCCAAATATAATAGGTTTGGATGATGTATACGTTGTGGCCAACATAATGAAGCAGTAAGATAAATGTTACAAGATTTAACAGAATTAAAAATCGACAGCATGCTCAACTTGTATTGACTGTAAAGGTATGATCCACCCGAATAAAATGACTCAAAACTATGTTTACTTCATCGTCAAGTAATCTACTAACAACCCATGACTCAAGTTTTCAATTTGGATCATTTTGAAAAAATGGTTTTTGACCGTCTTTTTGAAGATTGGTCCTTCTGTGCGTCACCAGTAACGCAGTCTACTGAGGGTTCTTCCGAACGATCGATTTGCACTACACTGAGACCTTGTAGATTAGCAACGGAATCAAGCTAATGTTTGTCTGGTCTGGTCAGTCTGGATACGGCAGCATAGAACGCTGTCTGTTGATAATTTCCACCTGATTTCATATCTTCTGTTGAACTTTCGCTATCCTTCCAAAATCATTACTGGACACATTCGGACTAATTTGACTAATTCGGACTTTCTTTGATAGTAAACCCATAATATACCAGTGCCTGGAATCCGATTTTCCTTCTTCAGCTATTGATCAACATTTCTTCAACTCTCAACCAGAACTCGTGTACTTGATTGACTTTTGATTCAACAGTAATTTCCACTGCTTCTTGGTCGAGGTGTTAATCTTTAAACTGATTGTTATTGGCCAGAAAGGGGCGATCTTTTGTATCGCGATCGAGGTGATCGGAACTCGCGTGGCTGCGACCGATAGATCTATGCCATAAAGCTGATTATAGATGCTGTTCAATGAGAAACTTTTATGTATTGATGACTTGATGATGACTTCGAATCGCTCAAGACCGGAGGAGACAGCACAAGCGGTGTGAACGGTGTGACTAGGTGGCCGAGGATGAAGCATTGTAAGGGGCAGGTTTGGAAGTTAGGACACTCAATGGGGCGATGAAAGAGGTTATTCCCGGTTGAAAGTGGCATTCAGGCTGATATAAAAAAAACAGTGTCAAGCGTCGTAGTTCGATACAGCCGTGAAACCTTCTCCGGAAAGGTGGGCTTCGATATAGGACCATTTTTATTTCACGCTGCATAATCTCCACATTTTACATCGTTCAAGATAATTTTTCGCTTCCAGATTCCATCGAATAACAAATCTAAAAAAAAAAGAAAATTTTAAAATTATTTTCGTATATATTTATCATAATAAATAATAAATTGTATATACAATAATTCTATAACTCTAATACATATAATAATAATAATAATAATAATAATATATGGGAATGAAAGCACACCCAAATATGGAGTTACGCTCAAGAAGAATACCACCCATGCGATTGCCCGAGGAGGGAGCCCCTACTGGAGCTGGTCCTGGAACGGGGGACAGAGCGAGCGGCCAGCGGCTAGAGGAAGGAGAGGTGCAACAGCGACCCTCTAGTCATCGGGCTCAGCCCGTGCCGACAAGGCAAAACAGAAACGGCAGCAGAAGAAATGAGATCACCAAGGCAATGCTGCACCTGCTAATGTTGCTGTGGTTGATCGACGTCAATCACTCACGTTAGCGGGCCGCCGACGGCAACGGATCATGTGGACAAGGGAGATGAATCAGTACGTGATCCGTAGCTACTACGTTTGCACCAGGATGGAGACGGATATGTCCGGCAGACCGGCGATGCTGGAGATGTTCAATGAGAGGTTCCCTCGGTTTGCACCCCAGCTTGACCAGAACAAGTTGTACACACGCCAGAGAGCTATTATGTCACATAATATGCTGACTCCAGAAGACGTAGAGTACATCAAGCGGGATCGAGCGATACGTCGAGAAGGAGTTCTGTTGGGTTGGATGCATCAATCGCAAGTAACCGTCGCGATTCGATTGCACCCGCCGCTCCAGGACCAACAGTGGAATTGCAACGACAGCAATTGAAGGACGAACCAGCTAATCATATGGGCACAGCAGTTACACAGTTCCGTGGGACAGACCCTATGTCCCGACACCGGATACCCAAGTTGCAGTACTCCTATCGGTTCACGAGTACAGTAAGCATTCTTAACCAGGATATTTTGCCACAGTACTTGGAAACCGTGGAGAACCTTGAGGAGCTGCAATTTATCGTGTATTCGGCTACAGTGGCTGTTGTAAGAACGTTGGGATTGCGAACGCGCCCACAAGGTGAGAGTGATGGACGCGCACGCTCCAAAGCATGAAAACCCGCGTGGATGCGACGTCTGGAGACCCGCATCGCCACACTGCGGTCAAAGGTTGGTCGATTAACACAGTACAAGCAGGGGAATCGATCAACCAGGCTAGTTCGGAATGTTGCTGAAATTGTGAAACCCACAGAACTCCGTGATCTCAATGAGGCGAACATAACTGAGATCCTCGACACCCATGTACAGCGGTTGAGTGCTCTTGCTAAACGACTGCGACGTTATGGAGAATGTTCGAAGAGGAAGGAGCAAAATCGAATGTACAACATCAACGAAATGGAGTTCTACAACCACATCCGAAACGACAAAGCCGACTTTGGCGAGGGCCTTCCGGAGATTGGAGAAGTCACGCAGTTTTGGTCCAATCTATGGGAGAACCCCGTCATACACAACGGCGATGGGGTGTGGATGGTAGAAGAAGAGCAATATTGTGGTGGAATTGGAGACATGACCGCTATCAACGTGACCGCCCAAGACATACGTGAGGCTACTCGGTATACCAGGAATTGGGCTGCACCAGGACCCGATTTTGTGCATAATTTCTGGTATAAAAAACTCACAACAGTCCACAGGCGGATGGCGGAATGCTTCAACACTAGATAACCCCGGGCAGCTACCGGAATTCATCACTAGGGGTGTCACTTATCTTCTGCCGAAGGATCGGAACACTTTGAACCCAGCCAAGTACAGACCAATAACGTGCCTTTCGAGTCTGTACAAAGTACTTTCATCGGTAATAGCGAGGAGGGTGCAGAACCATTGCGACGTCAACAACCTGATGAGCGAGGAACAAAAAGATTGTCGACGTATTACATGAGGCTGCAAGGATCAGGTCATCATTGATGCAGTCGTTGATGGGCAGGCCACCCACAAGCAAAGAAACCTGAGCATGGCGTATATCGACTATAAAAAGGCATACGACTCAGTACCTCACTCGTACCTTCTTAAGGTACTGCAGTTGTATAAGATAGACGGTAACGTCATCAGGCTAATGCAGCACGCTATGGGGATGTGGAGCACATCCCTACACATTACCGACGGAGAAAAGGTGGTACGGTCCCGGATTTCAGCATCAGGAGGGGCATATTCCAAGGCGATACCTTTAGTCCTCTATGGTTTTGCCTTGCCATGAACCCTCTTAGCAGAGCACTCGACCAACACAACTATGGCTATCATTTGAAGAGTGGGGAAAGGAGTACAAACATTACCCACACGCCACACCTTCTTTATGGACGACTTGAAGCAGCACCAATTTCTGCGGCTTGTAACGGTATTCAGCAACGACATCCGGATGGAGTTTGGTATCGATAAATGTCGATCCATACATCTACACCGGGGTCACCTGGTGGATGCCGACAGTTTCCGCGTCAACGAACAGGAGGAGATTCGAAACATGGTTGAAGGCGAAACGTACAAGTTCCTAGGTTTCCTCCAACTGAAAGGAATTCGCCATACGACGATCAAGAAGGAGCTGCAGGAAAAGTTCTTGCATCGTGTCAACGGTATTTTGAAGAGCCTCTTGTCGGCCGGCAACAAGGTGAAGGCGATAAACACGTTTGCTGTGCCCTTGTTGACATACAGTTTCGGGGTGGTGAAGTGGACCAAGACTGACTTGGAGGCGTTAGAACGAGCAGTACGAGTGGCGTTCACTAAGCAACGCATACGCCATCCAAAATCGTCCATTGAGAGTCACCCTGCCACGTACAGTAGGAGGAAGAGGCGTCACCGATATACAAACACTATGTGTTTCCCAGATCCAGCAGTTGCGAAGATACTTCGTGGAAAGCCAGAACCGCCACGAAATCTATCGCGCTGTGTGTGAAGTTGACCACGGATTCAATGCCCTGCATCTGGCGCAGGAGGACTTCTTCTTCTTCTTCTAATTGGCATGACATCCCCACACTGGGACAGAGCCGCCTCGCAGCTTAGTGTTCATTAATCACTTCCACAGTTATTAACTGCAAGGTTTCTAAGCCAAGTTACCATTTTTGCATTCGTATATCATGAGGCTAACACGATGATACTTCTATGCCCAGAGAAGTCGAGACAATTTCCAATCCGAAAATTGCCTAGACCGGCACCGGGAATAGAACTCAGCCACCCTCAGCATGGTCTTGCTTTGTAGCTGCGCGTCTTACCGCACGGCTAATGAGGGCCTCCAGGGCCTCCAGGCGCAGGAGGACTATCAGCTGAATTGCGACATCAAATCTGTCGACGAGATGATCGCATCGTGGAAGCAGAAGGAGTTGCATGGGACGCACCCCCATCAACTGGAGCTGGAATATATCGACAAAGCGGCGTCGAATATGTGGCTGGTGCGGGGTGAACTATTCTCGGAAACAGAAGGATTCATGGTAGCCATTCAGGACCGGGTAATTGCGACGAAGAACTATCGGCACTATATATTGCACGAAAACGTGGAGGACCGCTGCAGGAAGTGCAATTCAGTAGGAGAGACGATCGAACATATCGTGTCCGGGTGTTCAGCCTATCTCGGTCGTCATAACGAAGTAGCCAAGATTGTGCACCAGCTTGCTTTAAAGCACAACTTGGTTAACCAGTTTGTCGCCTACTACAAATATGTGCCTGTCCCGGTTCTGGAAAATAGTTTCGTGAAGCTGTACTGGGATCGCGAGATCATAACCGATGTCCTCATTCGTGCCAATCGGCCCGATATTGTGGTCTACGACAAAAGGATGAAGCGGGTAACCCTCATCGACATTGCTGTACCGCTAGACCATAATGTCCAAACAACATTCTCCAACAAGATAACGAAGTACCACGACTTGGCGGAGGAGTTGAAGCAGATGTGGCACCTGGAGGACGTGCGTATAATTCCGGTTGTTATCTCAGCAACCGGAATCGTCCCGAAATCTCTTCTGAGATCCTTAGGAGAGCTGGAACTATCTCATAACCTCCATAGCATCCAAAAGACAGTGGTTCTTGGAACTTGCAGCATCATAAGAAGATTCTTGAGCCACCATAACTAATACATCCGGTGCAAACGTTTATTATAGGATTTTAAGTCAACCGGCGAATGAGATCCACAGATCCTAATCCTGAATAGGCTATAACACTACAACAATTAAGCCTCCCAACAACAGTCGTATCGCTATTTTCAAAACGGTAAATTATCTCAGCCGATAGAGAACCGATTTGAACAATTTTGGGACTCACAAATTTTCCCGTCCTTCAAGATTTGTCTGAGATGTTTGTTTTTGTTTTTTGTGGACTTCAAAACTTTGGAGAGTCGTGGTTTTCATACAAATTGCGTGTGCATGCTAATATTAAAAAGATATTTTGGAATCCGTAAGATATAGAAAGTTGACGTCTTCTACAAATACTGTCGCAAATCATATTATTTCGGAACTCGTCCGCTTGGCGGCGCTAGTGTATATGGGAATACTTCCCAGTCAACACAAAATCGTATATTATGCAGCTTAACACGCTAAAGGGGAGGCGATATACGTACATATTGTATGGGATAGTACCTATACCCGAGCAGGAGGAATTACCTCAATAATACCTAATTCTGTTATTTGAACCATACTTGATTATAAACCAGCCTTGCACAAGAGGTAAAATACCTAAAAATAATACCAAAAATTAATGGGCACAATACTTCAGGCATAACATACTTTGTTATTAGTAATAATGCAATTAGCATAATGCTACGTTTTGACAGGGCAAGTGAATTGAACAACTCAGTTGAATTCAATTGACCTGCCATTGACTTTTCGTTCAAGTCAATTGAATGAAGGTGTTTACACACAGCAAAAAATAATGTAATATCCATCGACGTAATCGAAGCAATGTAACAAAAAATCGATGTATCATCAGAATTTGCATGCATATTAACATCCATTTCGATGTAATATTACATCAGCTGCAAATCGCACAGGAACGAGATTCATCAAGTTCCATTACGTTGCAGCTGTGTAATATTCAAACGTTGAAACGGTAAATATTAAGCAGCATCAGATGCAACCAGTTGGTTCTAAATAGTTTGTGTGATATTACACAAATTTAGTGTAATATTGTATTTGATGTTGCTATAATTTTCAATCTAGCAACACTTCTCACTTTTCGTTTGCCGTGTCATCGATGAGAACCGGCCACCATATTGTACTTCCAGTTGAAAACCGAAGTGAGCTCCCGCGACAATTGAGTTTTCTCCCGTTTCCTTTTGTCGCAACTACGTCGCGACCAGTGCGCATCATGGCGCACGGCGGTGGCATAGATGCGCACTAGTCGCGATGCAGTTGCGACATCAGGAAATAAGGAAAAACTCAATCGTCGCGAGAGCTCACTTCGGTTTTCAACTGGAAGCACAATATTTGTTTTGCCTCAAAGTAAAAATTGTTACGATTTAATCATCGAAATAAAAAACACTATTTAAATAGTGTCTTTAATTAAAATGTCCAACGAAACACTGCAAAATTAGTTTGTTTATTGTAGTGCTTCATTTTCGTATAAAGCTTTTGCGGTTTTTTTTTCTGAAAATTGGTAAGTAATTGAGAATTTTGTATTTGACACTGTTTTCAGCAATACATCAAGTTTCTTCCGTAGATCAAAATCGCAAAGCGAGCTCTCGCCGCTGGAAACTCGTCATGTTCACGGATGTATGTATCGCCGCCGGGTTTCGAAAGCATCACTCCGTGACAGAGCATCTATCATTTGGCTATGGAAACGGCCGCCAACCGTCACACTGGCCGGAGTGTCGTAGTGGGATACATTTCCGACGGCCGTATCGGTGGCGTGACTATCCTGAGACCAATTGGCTCGATTGTATTCGGTTGTGTGTCGTTCCACCCAGGAGAAAATGATGCAATTCTTCAACCTGCACCTGTCCGGATTAGACCAAGCAGCTACAACCCGTTGATAGCCTGTCAGATGAATTTCGTTTTTCTGGGGTTCAGTTTGATTGATGAAACCCAAGCAATGGCATTCATTAGCACTAGTTTTGCAGAAACGGTGCGATTATTAATGATCATCCGTACACAATCGTCATTAACCAAATCAGTGGAATGTGGATCTGGTAAGTACAGTTTTAGAGAAGAGAGTTGTTTAAGTATACTAAAAATGGGATTATTCTTATAGTTTTGATAGTTCTTGTTTATAAAGGTAGCCTCACGCTTCAGGAATATTTTCCGCGGAATTTTCTCATGTTTTTTGCTACATATGCGATGTTTTCGGGATTTGGGCAAGGAAAATCGAAATCCCCGCCCCATTCAAAATGATCGGGGACCAACATCCGGTGGAAAATTTTACCGAGGTATGAGACTACCTAAAATCCTTATTTACTGAACCCAGTTGAAAACCGGAATGAGTGACTAGCAAAGTTGGTTTTTCCTTTTAATCCGTATTTATACGCAAAACTTAACTTCGGAAGTGGTGCGCTGCTTTCGTTTTGCAAAGCGCTATACAGCGCACCACTTCCGAAGTTAGTTTCTTTCGGATTCGGATTAGGATTCTGAAAAAATCCAATTTCGCTAGTCGCCCATTCTGGTTTTCAACTAGATTTATTATACAAGGACTTAAGGTAGCTCAAATCTCGGAAAATTTTTCCGCCGGGTCTTGGTCTCCATGCACTGGATTGAGTGTACATATATTTATAAAATAAATATGCTTATATACGGGTCTTTTCATAAAATTTATTCATATCTTTTTTCTCCAGAACCGGAACTTGGTTTTATTACGCAAACAGACACCTCGGAAGATATTATTCAATAATAAAGAATGATATGATGGATAATCCGCACGTTGCCTTATATTTCGGAATGCTTAAACAGTAAGTTGAGTTTTTTAAAATTATTTTTCTTGATTATGATTGATATGTCAGGTTAGATAACGATTTTTGTGCGGCTGTTTTGGGCGACTTTTGGGGCCGATGCTCACGTTGAGTTTTTCAAGCTCCATGCACGCCGCGTATACGAGTGCATTACTCTATTTGATGCTGGGTACCTTGCGTGGACGCGGCGTGCACGCACTTAAAAAATCGCTTCGTGGGCATCGTCCGTTAGGTATCCACCAAACAAACGCGACGTGACTATCGCCGTCACTTGGTGACTGCGTTTTTGTCGCCGCGCCGTTAGAAAGGAAGCGTGCGTATAAATGAAACATTCCATACGATAGTGTCGCGGGGATAAAATCGCTTAGGTTTGGGGGAGTCTCTAGGTTTCACAGTCTGCTTTTTTAGATTTAGACATCATAATTTTGTTTTCAGCTCGATCTATCGCTTTAAAAGTAATTGCTGTTTAATGAATTTATAATATAGGTTAAAGAATAAATAATTATGTATTTATTTAATTTTAGCACGGGAACAGGTTGTTGAAACATTATCTTCCGGATGCTTCAATATTCAGCCACTGTGTGCTGGCGTTACTTGAATAGTTTCTCATCGGTGAACGAAATCGATCAGGTTCTTTTTGGGTGATGCAAGAAGGACAAGCTATTCCTGCTACCGGTACCGCACTCTGAACTGGTGGTTATCTTTTGATCACTTTGCTTGTGAAACTGAATATCAAAGGTGTGTAAAGTAAGAAATATTTTAAATTATAATAATTAGGTTATAAGCTAGCAATGTGAACTGACTTATTGCAATTTGTATTTTTTGACACTATAGCCGGTTAGTGAATTCACTTTGTATTCACTTTTAACTTTAAGGATTCCGAGAGTATAAGGAGAGACCTGAATGGAATCCTTTGGAATTCCGTTATGAACTCTGGGATTCTGAAATGAATCGTTATGATATTCCGAAAAGAAGCTTTGAGATCTCTAAAAGAATTCTTTTTGGATTCTGAAAGGCATCGGTTTAAGATTCCCAAAGTAATCATTTTGGGCTTCTGAAATGAATCATTTAAGGATTCCAAAAGGAATACATTTACGATTCCGAAAAGAATTTATTTGAAAAGTATTTTTTTTGCGAAAGGGATCTGGGACTGAAAAACAAACCTTTTTGGATTCCTCATTGAATGCTTTCTGGATTCCTGAAGAAATACTTTTGTGATTCTAGAAGGATTTTTTTGGTCTTTATTTTTGTGATTTTTTATTTTATTTGATAAATAAGTTCATCACCACATCTTAAAAGTTCATCATCACATCTTAAAAGAATTCTTCCGGAGTTCCGGGTTCCGGAGAAATACCTTTGGGATTCTCGAAAGAATTCTTTCGGGATTCTGACGGGAATCATTTTGACATTCCGACTAAAATCCTTTTGGGATTTCGATGAGAATTCTTACGGAATTCTGACGGGAATCCTTTTGGGATTCCGACCTCGATTCCGACGGGAATCCTTTTGGCATTCCAGCGAGAATCCTTTTGGGATTCCGACGGGAATCCTTTCGGGATTCCGACGGGAATCCTTTCGGGATTCCGACGAGAATCCTTTCGGGATTCCGACGAGAATCCTTTCAGGATTCTGACGTGAATCCTTTCGGGATTCCGACGGCAATCCTTTCAGGATTCTGACGTGAATCCTTTCGGGATTCCGACGGCAATCCTTTCGGGATTCCGACGGGAATCCTTTTGGGATTCTGACGGGAATCCTTTCGGGATTCTGACGGGAATCTTTTCGGGATTCCGACGAGAATCCTTTCGGGATTCAGACGGGAATCCTTTCGGGGTTCCGACGGGAGTCCTTTCGGGATTCCGACGGGAATCCTTTCGGGATTCCGACGGGAATCCTTTCGGGATTCCGACGGGAATCCTTTCGGGATCCCGACGAGAATACTCTTGAGATTTCGACGAGAATCCTCTCGGGATTTCAACGCGATTACTTTCGGGATTCCGATGGAAATCCTTTCGGGATTCTGACGGGAATCCTTTCAAGATTCCGACGGGAATCCTTTCGGAATTCCGACGGGAATCCTTCGGGATTCCGACGGGAATCCTTTCAGGATTCCGACGGAATCCTTTCGGGATTCCGACAGGAATACTTTCGAGATTCCAACGGGAATCCTTTCGGGATTCCGACGGAATCCTTTCGGGATTCCAACGGAAATCCTTTCGGGATTCCGACGGAAATCCTTTCGGGATTCTAACGGAATCCTTTCGAGATTCCAACGGAATCCTTTCAAGATTCCAACGGAATCCTTTCGAGATTCCAACGGAATCCTCTCGGGATTCCAACGGAATCCTCTCGGGATTCCAACGGAATCCTTTCGGGATTCCAACGGAATCCTTTCGGGATTCCAACGGGAATCCTTTCAGGATTCCGACGGAATCCTTTCGGGATTCCGACGGAATCCTTTCGGGATTCCGACGGGAATCCTTTCAGGATTCCGACGGGAATCCTTTCCGGGATTCCGACGGGAATCCTTTCGGGATTCCGACGGGAATCCTTTCGGGATTCCGACGGGAATCCTTTCGGGATTCCGACGGGAATCCTTTCGGGATTCCGACGGGAATCCTTTCGGGATTCCGACGGGAATCCTTTCGGGATTCCGACGGGAATCCTTTCGGGATTCCGACGAGAATCTTTTCAGGATTCCGACGGGAATTCTTTCGGGATTCCGATGGGAATCCTTTCGGGATTTCGACGGGAATCTATTCGGGATTCCGACGGGAATCCTTTCGGGATTCCGACGAGAATCCTTTCGAGATTCCGACGGGAATCCTTTCGGGATTCCGATGGAATCCTTTTGGAATTCGGAATCTATTCGGGATTCCGACGGGAATCCTTTCGAGATTCCGATGGGAATCTATTCGGGATTCCAACGGGAATCCTTTCGGGATTCCGACGGGAATCCTTTCGGGATTCCGACGGGAATCCTTTCGGGATTCCGACGAGAATCTTTTCAGGATTCCGACGGGAATTCTTTCGGGATTCCGACGGGAATCCTTTCGGGATTCCGACGGGAATCTATTCGGGATTCCGACGGGAATCCTTTCGGGATTCCGACGGGAATCCTTTCGGGATTCCGACGGGAATCCTTTCGGGATTCCACCGAGAATCCTTTCGGGATTCCAACGGGAATCCTTTCGGAATCCTTCCAATATTCCGACGGAAATCGTTTCAAGATTCTGTTGGAATTCTTCCGGGATTCCGACGGGAACCCTTTCAGGATTCGGACGGGAACCCTTTCGGGATTCCGACAGGAAACTTTAGGATTCCCGAAAAAAACCACGAAG
This sequence comes from Armigeres subalbatus, assembly GCF_024139115.2. NCBI lineage: Eukaryota > Metazoa > Arthropoda > Insecta > Diptera > Culicidae > Armigeres > Armigeres subalbatus. Next base: position 35,473,986 of record NC_085141.1, read on the forward strand.
CAAAACCTATTTTTCCGAAGAAAACCTTCAGAAATCCCAAAAAAAAAAATCCAGAGGAATCCCAGAAGGATTTCCTTAAAAATTCCTGATGTTTTTGCTCAGGAGTCCAAGAAAAATTATCTCAGGAATCACAAAAAGATTGCTTTCGTATTACCAGCAGCATTTCTTCGGGTATCCAGAAGGATTATCTCAGGAATCCCAGGGGGATTCCCTCAGGAAAAAAAAATTCTAAGGAACCTAAGATGGAATCGTTTGGGAATCCTATAAGTATTTACTCAGGAGTTCCAGAAAGATTCCCTCAGGAATCCCAAGAAATCAATATCTCAGAAATCCCAAAAAAATACCAAAAGGAATCTCGTAGGAATCCTAAAAGTATACTCTCAGGACTCCCAGAAGGATTCTCTCAGGAATCCCAGAAGGATTTTCTTAGGAATCACAGAAGTATGTCCTCAGGTATCTTGAAAAAATTATCTCAGAAGGAATCCGAGAAGGATTCCTCACGAATTCCAGATGGATTCTCTCAGGAATCACAGAAGTAATCGCGAAGGAATCTTAGAAGTATACTCTCTGCCGAGCTCTCTGCACTCCCTCAAGAATCCCAGAAGGATCTTCTCACGAATTCCGGAAGATTTCTCTCAAGAATCCCAGAACGTTTTTCTCAGAAATCCCAGAAGGATTTGCTCAGGAATCTTGAAATGATTTTCTAAGTAATCCCAAAAAGATTTTTTCATGAATCCTAGCAGGATTCCCTCACGAATTCCAGAAGGATTTTCTCAGGAATCCCAGAACGATTTCCTCACGAAAATATTATCAAAGGAATCCCAGAAGGATTCTTTCAGAAATCCCAGAAGGATCCCCTCACGAATTCCAGAAGGTTTCTCTTAGGATTCCCAGAAGGATTTCCTCAGGAATACCAGAAGTATACTTTCAGGATTCCCAAAAAGATTGTTTCAGTAATCCCAGAAGTATTTTCTCAGGAATCTCGAAAAGATTATCTTAGAAAACCCAAAAGGATTTCCTCAGGAATACCATAAATATCCCCCACGAATTTCAGAAGATTTCTCTCAAGATTCCCAGAAGGATTTAATCAGGAATACCAGAACGATTTTCTCAGGAATCCCACAAGGATTTGCTCAGGAATCTTGAAATGATTTTCTGAGGAATCCCAAAGGGATTTTTTCATGAATCCTAGCAGGATTCCCTCACGAATTCCAGAAGGATTTTCTCAGGAATCCCAGAACTATTTCCTCACGAAAATATCATCGAAGGAATCCCAGAAGGATCCCCTCACGAATTCCAGAAGGATTCTCTCAGGATTCCCAGAAGGATTTTCTTCAGGAATCTCGAAAAGATTATCTAAGGAATCCCATAAGGATTTCCTCAGGAATGCCAGAAGGATTTTCTCAGGAATCTCAAAAAGGTCATCTAAGGAACCCCAAATCCCAGAAGGATCCCCTCACGAATTCCAAAAGATTTCTCTCAAGATTCCCAGCAGGATTTCCTCATGAATCCCAGAACGATTTTCTCACGAATCCCAGAAGGATTTCCTCAGGAATTTCGGAAAGATTATCTAAGGAACTCCAAATGGATTCTTTCATGAATCCCAGAAAGATCCACTCACGAATTCCAAATGGATTCTCTCAGGATTCCCAGAAGGATTTTTTCAGAAATCTCGGGAAGGTTATCTAAGGAACCCCAAAACGATTTTTTAATGAATCTCAGAAGGATTCCCTCACGATATCCAGAAGGATTTTCTCAGGAATCTCAGAACGATTTCCTCACGAAAAGATTATCAAAGGAATCCCAGAAGGATTCTTTCAAGAATCCCAGAAGGATCCCCTCACGAATTCCAGAAGAATTCTCTCAGGATTCCTAGAAGGATTTTCTTCAGGAATCTCGAAAAGATTATCTAAGGAATCCCATAAGGATTTCCTCCGGAATGCCAGAAGGATTTTCTCAGGAATCTCGAAAAGGTCATCTAAGGAACCCCAAAAGGTTTTATTCATAAATCCCAGAGGATCCCCTCACGAATTCCAGAATATTTCTCTCAAGATTCCCAGAAGGATTTCCTCAGGAATCCCAGAACGATTTTCTCACGAATCCAAGAAGGATTTCCTCAGGAATTTCGGAAAGATTATCTAAGGAACTCCAAATGGATTCTTTCATGAATCCCAGAAAGATCCACTCACGTATTCCAGATGGATTCTCTCAGGATTCCCAGAAGGATTTTTTCAGAAATCTCGGGAAGGTTATCTAAGGAACCCCGAAACGATTTTTTCATGAATTTCAGAAGGATTCCCTCACGATTTCCAGAAGGATTTTCTCAGGAATCCCAGAACGATTTCCTCACGAAAAGATTATCAAAGGAATCCCAGAAGGATTCTTTCAAGAATCCCAGAAGGATCCCCTCACGAATTCCAGAAGGATTCTCTCAGGATTCCCAGAAGGATTTCCTCATGAATCCCAGAAATATCCCCCATGAATTCCAGACGATTTCTCTCAAGATTCCCAGAAGGATTTCCTCAGGAATACTAGAACGATATTCTCAGGAATCCCACAAGGATTTGCTCAGGGATCTTGAAAAGATTATCTAAGGAACCCCAAAAGGATTCTTTCATGAATCCCAGAAGAATCCCCTCACGAATTCCAGAAAATTTCTCTCAAGATTCCCAGAAGAATTTCCGCAGGAATCCCAGAACGATTTTCTCAGGAATCCCATAAGGATTTGCTCAGGAATCTTGAAAAGATTAACTAAGGAATCCTAAATGGGTTTTTTCAGGAACCCTAGAAGGATTCTCAAGAATTTTTAAAGGAATTTCTCAGGAATCGCGTAGGAATATTAGAAGTATACCCTGTGGATTCCCTCAGGAATCTCAGAAGGATTTCCTCAGGAATCTCGGAAAGATTATCTAAGGAACCCCAAGAGGATTCATTCAGGAATCCCAGAAGGATTCCCTCACGAATACCAGAAGAATTATCTCAAGATTCCCAGAAGGATTTTCTCATGAATCCCAGAACGGTTTTCTCAGGAATCCCAGAAGAATTTGCTCAGAAAGAAAAGATTTTCTAAGGAATCCCAAAAGGATTTTTCCATGAATTCTAGAAGGATTTTTCCATGAATTCTAGAAGGATCTCCTCACGAATTCCAGAAGGATTCTCTCATGAATCTCAAAAGGAATCGCGTAAGCATCATAAAAGTATACTCTCAGGATTCCTTCAGGAATCTCAGAAGGATTTCCTCAGGAATCACGGAAAGATTATCTAAGGAACTCCAAAGGGATTCTTTCATGAATCCCAGAAGGATCCCCTAACGAATTCCAGAACGATTCTATCAGAAATCCCAAAAGGATTCCCTAATGAATTCCAAAAGAATTCTCTCAAGATTCCCAGAAGAATTTCCTCAGGAATCCCAGATCGATTTTCTCAGGAATCTCAGAAGGATTTCCTCAGGAATCTCTGTAAAGGAATCGCGTAGGAATCCTAGAAGTATACTCTCAGGAATCCCAGATGGATTTTCTCAGGAATCTCGAAAAGATTACCTAAGGAACCCCTAAAGGATTTCTTTCAGGAATCCCATAAGGATACTAACGATTTTCTCAGGAATCATAGAAGGATTTCCTCAGGAATCTTGAAAAGATTATCTAAGGGATCCCAGAAGTTTTTTTTTATGAATCCTAGAAGGATCCCCTCACGAATTCCAGAAGGATCCCCTCACGAATTCTAAGAAAGATGATCCAAGGAACCCCAAAACGATACTGTCAGAAATATCGGAAGGATTCCCTCACGAATTCCAGAAAGATTTTCCCAGGAATCCCAGAAGAGTTTTCTCAGAAATCTCGAAAAGATTATCAAAGGAATCTCAGAAGAATTCTTTCAGGAATCCCAGAAGGATCCCCTCACAAATTCCAGAAGGATTCTCTAAGGATTCCTAGAAGGATTCTCTCATGAATCTCAGAAGGAATCGCGTAGCAATCTTAGAAGTATACTTTCAGCATTCCCAGAAAGATTTCCTCAGGAATCATAGAAGGATGTTTTCATGATCCCAGAAGGATTTCCTCAGGAAGAAATCTAAGGCATCCCAGAAGAATTTTCAGGAATCTCAGAAAGAATCGCGTTGGAATGTTAGAAGTATTCTCTCTGGATTCCCTCATGAATCCCAGAAGGATTTCCTCAGGAATCTTGAAAACATTACCAAAGGAACCCCAAAAGGATTTTTTTCAGGAATCCCAGAAGGATTTCCTCAGGAATCCTAGAAAGAATCCTTCGGATTCTTATGAAGATTCCATTCAAAATTCAAAAAAATACCTTCCGTACAAGGATTCATTAGGTTTAGAAAGATTCCATTCCGAAATCCAAGAGAATTTGTTCCGGAATGCCTGTAAGATTTCCTTCGTATTCAATGGATTTTCTTCAGAATCTAAAAAATCGCTTCGGAACTAACCTAATGCAATAATGAACCGTACCAGATTACTGATATATCTATAGATTTTCTTCCGGATTTCATGAAGTTTTTTTTCATTCCCATGTTGGTTCCATTCGGAATCTAACAATTTCAAACGTAGTTTGCGCTAGGAGGTTTCACATCGAAATACCAAAAATTCGCCTAGCGCCTAAAGAAGTACACCTAATCATCTCGGAACATGGCTCCTACTGGATCCAGATTTTTCTATACCAATTCCTTTGTCGGTCATGTGCATAGAACTGCTAAACATGTTTTACTCATTATTTTCAGCGGTTTTGAAGCGGCTACGGATGCGGAAGCCTACCGTACTATTTTGTTCAATATCACTCCGGCGAAGGTAATGGGCTACCATTGGTCTGCAGATCGATACTGGAACCTGGATTCCGAATAATTCATGAAATGCAGTTATAAACAACCTGTTTTCACCATGGCATGCGCAACCTGGACGGCAACGGGATTTAGGGAAAATGCTCTTTGCAGATCTGCGTCAAGATACCGATGTATTGGACATTTATAAATAGATTATAATAAAAGTATTAAATTAGCAAATCCCTAAAAAACTTGATTAGAAATTATTGAAGTAAGGAAACCACGAAAAAACTCCATGAAACAAGTGCTATGTACGTCGCACTATTACGTTCCTTTATTTTACGTCACCTAGATTACATCGAATAATTTTTACATTGGGAAAAATCACATCGATTCTGTTTATTACACAGCAAGCTCTTGAGTACATCGTGCAGTGTAATATTCAACAATCGATGGAATCGACGGGTTGCAGCGATTTCGATGTAATATTCAACAAAAATTTTTGCTGTGCACGTTCAATACGCGTTCAATTTAAGCGACTTGCTCAATTCACTTGAACTGTGTAAATGCAGCATAACGTAAAAACAACGCTTGCGGTACACAGCACAAGCGAGCTTGCAGGAGCGTTCCAGGACCGCGTGCGTGCTGAACGGTTAAGTAAAATCTATCTCGGTCGGAGAAGTGTTTCGAGATCGGTACGAATAGAATTCATCATACCTGAAGGATTCTATTGGGAGACACTGGAGGATTCCATTAGAAATTTCTGGAGGATTTTGTTGGAAATCGCTGGAGGATTCCACTGGAAGTTCCTGAAGAACTTCATTGGGAATCTCTGAAAGATTCCATTGGGAGACCTTGAAGGATTCCATTGGAAATTTCTAGATGCTTCCATTGAGAGTCCCTGAAGTATTCCATTGGGAGTCCTTGGAGGATTCTGTTGGGAATCCCTGGAGCATTTCATAGGAAATTTCTAGAGAATCCCATTGGGAGTCCCATGAAGATTTCATTGGGAGTTACTAGAGGATTCCATTGGGAGTCCCTGGAGGCTCTCATTGAAGTAGAGTAGAGTGGGGCAAGAGTACGCACTTAGTTTTCAATCGATCACGTGGCCCTTATGAAGCAAGCTTCTGCATATCAAATCTGTGTCGATGGTTCATATACTCTTACTTTATGTTACCCAGTGGAAAAAATATTGAAATTATTGAGATTCGTTTTAGTAGAACCCTTATTGCAAGACAAGTGAAAAACGCACTCTTACCCCACCGGTGGGGTAAAAGTGCGCATTGGGTGGGGTAAGAGTACGCATTTATCCAATCATGTGCTTTAAGTATATATTAACACAAATAAGAGTTAATAACATTTAATTGATGTTTAATGAGCATATATTAGGGAATGTTTAAAGATTACGTAACTCTTAAAGGGGGAGGGGGTCATAAAAATGTGCACTTTCATACGAAAAACCATTGTTTTTTATATATACAAAAAACTACAGAGGTAAAAATATATATCAGGTTTCGCGTGGCGTATACAAAGGCATTTTCCTTAAAGAAAGTCCACCAATCACGTAACGTAAAATTTGGCTATTTCATCACCCCTCCCCCTATGTTACACTATTTGTATAAATCCTCTAAAAATATATGGATCGTCACATATCTTGCAACCCCTCCCAGCTAAACGTTGCGTAATTTATGAATGTTTCTTTTGATTAAATGAAATTATCATTTAGATGAAATTGTGTTTTCGTACTATGTTTAGGTGTACAACAAGTCCTAATACAATTTCATTATTTCGCCTCAATGCTTTGTTCGCTAAGTCCTTTCTAATACCGAATTACTTCAACTTATCCTAAAAACTTGTGATAATTTCGAATTCTGTCCCTTTTTCTTAGTTGTGGATCTTTACGCTTTAGAAGAAGTCTTATTTCGACCGGAGATACGGGTTTGACATCATAATTTAAAAATTCATATGCGTACTCTTGCCCCACCGGTTTCTGCGTACTTTTACCCCACAGTCCCAAAAATTATTCAAGTAATGGTTTTGACTTCTTGGAAAACCAACCGGATTGGTGTTCTGTACCATGAAGTACTCTATACAATAGGTTATCGAAATGGTATAATGTTCACCTGATTGAACGTATATATGGTAATGAAATACTAGTTGCGGAAATCCAATTATTTTTAGCAAAATGACCAAAAAGTTATCTAACTCCATATCTCCCTTGTTGTTTATTCAAATCGTTTACAATTACACATAATAATAGTTGGCCAGAATACCTGTCAAACTGATGCAGTGCTGCTAGTTTATCTTTTTTTATTACTTCAAAAAATCGAAAACGTACTCTTACCCCACGCGCCGCACTCTTGCCCCACTCTACTCTAATTGAGGGTGCCACTGAAGGGTTCCATTCGGAATCCCTGAAGAATTTCATTGGGAATACCTGGAGGTTCCTTTGGGAATCCCTGGAGGATCCCATTATGAGTCTCTAGAGGATTTAATTGGGCTGAAGGATTCCATTTGGAATCCCTGAGAAAATTCCCGTAGAACCCCATTGAGAATCACGGAAGGATTCCAATGGGAACCCTTGGAGATTTCCATTGGGAATGCTTGAAAGATTGTTTTGGAAATCCCTGGTGGATCCCATTCAGAGTCCCTGAAGGATTCCATTGGGAATCCCTGGAGAATCTCATTTGGAATTTTTAGAGGGTTCCATTGAGAATACCTGGGATATTTGATTGCGAACTCCATTGGAAAAGAACACAAGATTTCATTGAAGAACACTTCATTCTTTTCAAGTCGGAAATAGCAAAGAATTTCAGTCAGAATCTTGAGTTCCATTCGACATAGCTGGAGAATTTCGACCCGATTCTATTAAAATCCACGGAGAATCCCAGTCTGAATTAATAGGGAAATTGTAGGCCTTCTTTCGGATCTCTGGGAGGCTCTACTCGGAACCACTAGTGGATTCTATTTTGAATCCATGGAGTATTCTATAAAAAAAAACCCAGACGGAATCACTAGGAACTTCAGTTGGAAATCCTGGAGAACTATTTTCGTAATTATTGTAGGATTCTTTTTGGAATCCCGAAGAAATCTATTTGAAATCTCAAGAGGCATTTTGTGAATCGCTTAAGGATTATATTGAAAAAAAAACCCTAAATGACTGTATTTGGAATCAATACCGAGATCAATACAAATTTTCATTTGGAAAGCCCTCAGGATTATGGTTTGATTCTGTAAGGTTCTATTTTAAAACTCAAAAGATTCTTTTCGGTATCACTCCAGAATTGCATTTGGAATCAGTGGAGAATTTGTCATAACTCTTGCTGGATTCCAGTCGGAATCGTTACAGGATTCTATTCGGAATCCCTTGAAAATTAATCCGGGAATCTCGTAAATTCTAATCGGAATCTCCGAAGAATTCCATACCTGGGAATAATTCCATACCTGGTTTGATCAGTGTGCCGCAAAGGTAACCGGATTGACCGATGAATAGATGTTGACCTGTTGCCATTAAATCACTGTCGGCCGCCACCTGTAGACCAGCAAGAAAATTCATATGGCTCTGCTGGAAATTTGTATTCCACGGTCAAGTCGTACGGGTTGGATGACATTTTGCGGTAGAGGTCACCAATTCCGGAACATCATTCAAACTGATAATGAAAAAAAAAAGTTTTTGGGTAAAACCTGCAGGTCATGACATATTTCCAGTTTTTCTTACCTTTCCACTGATGATCGGACCATCCTGACGCAGGACTTTTGTGTCGTACTCTTCCAGAAGCGAATTAATTGTCCTGCCCTGGCAGCCGACGGAACTTCCAGAGCTAGAACGGCATCTGCGGCACACGCGGCACATTGTTTATGTTTGTTTTTTTTATTCAAAAGTCTCGCCACACTGAAAAAAAACATCCTCAAGGCGAAAAAAATATATAAAAAAGATTCATCCCGCCGAATCATTCTGAATCTTTTCGATTTTTTTTTAAATCTTTTGAATGATTCAAACATTGATTCAAGTGTCTTCCCCCCTGGATTTTCGAATGTATTCCTAAAACAGTGTCCGTAGGAATTCCTGTAGAAATTCTTGGAAGATTTTTCATGGGTAATTTCTAAACAATTCTTAAAGGAGTTTTAGTGATGAACTTATAGATATATAAAAAATCACTTTAATAAAGATATAAAAAAAAATTCTTAAAGGAATTTTCAAAGGAATTCCTAAACAAGTTTTCGAATTCCCAATTCCCAAAGGCTCCGTGAAATAATTTCCGAAGCAATCCGTAAACTAATTTCTTAGGAAATTCCTGAATTTGACCACACGCGTTTTTTAGTTTCCCCACATCTCGAAATCTCCCCGGTTAATGTCCGTACCGTGAATACTTAGTTCCGCGCTTTTTTGGGACCTCGGCGTAACAGTACAGTACCTTCACGATTTTTGTTTTCTCATTTGTTACAGCTTTACTGTTCACCTATGCCATTAAAAGGGAAAAAAACATATTTGGCACTATGAGGCAAATATTGTTATATTGTTTATATGCAATGTAAAGAAACGTTTCAAAAGTTTTCAATGCATGAATCTTATACACGAAAATGTTTCAAAAACAATTTGAAAAATATTTTGTTGTATTGCATCCTTAGTGTGGATACAATCTGTGCAACTACCAAAACACAATATATCCTATTGTATACCGTTCATTGTATGGTAGTTCAATTGTTTTCACTATTGAACCAATACTACATTTTTATTCGCGTAGTTACCTCACAACACGTGTACAACAAAACGGCCTCAACGGGCGCAAGCACCTATCAGAGCATCGCGATCCCCTCTGGTAACCTTGTGACATATGATGCGCTGCTGTTTTTCCGGGAAAATTTACCACAAAAGACGCGGGATTGAAGCAACCTTCACGGATTGGGGAGAAGCGACAGAGAAAAAAACGTAAATTACAGACTACGAGTTCTCCATGCAAAGGCCTGTCTCCTAGATCACAGATTCCCACGGACGTTTACGGCAGCTCTCGGGTAGCTTCTCTAGCAAGCAAAGTGACGATGAGCGCACAACCAATGCACAATGGTAGAAAAAAGACGAAATTTGGCCAACACCAATTTTAATGTGTTTTATCACAACATACAGGCATCATTGCAGTGAAATTGGATCCTTCAAGGATATTAAAACGCTAGCGAACCTAGCGGTGGAAGTCAAGCTTTACTGAACAACGCGCATAAGATAGAGCAGCATCGCATCCCTAGCAGCACACATGTTTCACATAGGTTACTGCAACTCTTATGTGACCAGGTTTAGTTACATTCAAGTTGCTGCAACCATTTTTGGCTGACTTGTGCTGCTTGGGTATATACTTTGTTGTCTCTTTCTTTCACCTTGGATACACGGGAGAGCCGTTCGTCGATTGTTGATACACGAAAAGCCTACTTTGAAACTTGCAGTTTGTTCTATGATTCCTATCTGATTGATTTCATGCTAAATGCAAAGAATAACACTAAAATATTCGAATCACAGCAATTTTAAACTAAAAATATGAATTTTAATTTTCCCTTCATCGATTTTTCTTCTAACACCTTGTAAACAAGCTCTGTGAACTGTCAAAATAAGTGAGGTTAAGTTAGAGTTTGCATAGGTCTATTTTATCCGGGTAACGTTGGAGGAATGCCTCCGAGAAGAACAAGTTGTCAGTCGTCATCAGGCAGCCGTGACGGTAAGGCGTACACCCCAAACGCCACCGTACAGGTAATTGCGCTCACAAACCTAACCGCACAGTTCTGACAACAACTGGTCCTGTTGTTTACGTTTGTGACTTAGAATTTTTTTGATCCAATTTAAATCTGCATATTTCACGATGTTGTATTTATTCCGTATAATCAGCATTCAAATACAGGTAATAATCGAGAAGTTTAGCTAATTATCGATCAGATAATCCGAAGAATGATAAAAGTATATCTAAATTAAAATTGAATCACCTGTAAACAACAGGACCAGTACTTGTCAAAAGTCGTGAGTGACGTCACTGCGCAATGGAACATAGGCTGCGGATCCAGCGACTGACGATGGTTTGGTGAAGGGGCTGGGAATCGAACCCATGACCATCCGCTTGTAAGGCGAACGTGTAGCCAACAACGCTACGGGACCCCCCATTTTGGCACTTATGCTCATATCCAACTATCAGTGCTCTATTTGACTTTTCTTATGTACAATTACCTCGATTCGAATTTGACATTTTTTCCAATTTAGCTCTAACTTGGAAATGTGCAATTCACTGGATTCTGTTTTAACACGATTTCCGCTTTCTCGATTTTATACCCATCCTAAATGTTTAACGCATATTAGTTTCCGTGTCATTTTTATTTGAATTATTAAGGATTTTTTATGCTTCAGTAAAGGTGTAGGCCAAAGACCTCTATGTCTGTATTAGTCGAAAAAATAACCAAAACATTGAGCTCTCCAAGCAGATTCTACCAACACTATCACAGAAGCATTTTTTTCGCGCTGCACACTGAATCAAATTTAAAAAAAATCACTTTCACCTGACGCTGTCAAACATTTCCCGCTCTTATAAAAGCATAGTTTACTTACTTTTTAATCAGATTAATGAAAGTATACAATCTGCAAAATCATATCTTGGTAGTTTTGGCCGTCCCTTCATATGGAGCTGGACCATTGTGCAATGTAAACACATACACGATCCACCGCGCGAGAGCAACCAAATGAGCTTCAGATACCGTGCTAGTTTAAATTCCGAATATGAATCATATTATTTCTAACGTGACTTTAATGCTACGTTTTGACAGGGCAAGTGAATTGCACATCTCAGTTGAACATGTTCAACTTTCTTTTCGTTCAAGTGAATTGAATTAAGGTGTTTACACGTTCAGTTCGCGTTCGATTCAAGCGACTTGCTCAATTCACTTGCCTTGTCTAAACGTAGCATAAAGCATACTCTATACTAGGGATCCTATAATGAGAGATATGCGAAAGCGGCCATTGTAAGCCAATCGAGCATTGAGAACTGTCAAAACGTGAGCCAAATGAACGTTATTATTGTTGCAGATTGAGACGAGGTTGAGAGGTATTGAGATAGATTTTAAGAAAAGTTTCATCGAATAAACAATCTGTTTTACTTTCGCGAATAGAAGTAATATAGTTTTTGTATCGTGTTTCGCCTGTTTGTATTTATTGCATTTTTAGTGATAAAGCTTATTTAAACACTGTTAGTGGCCAGACAAACATAATCCAAATTGTTATCAAATGAAAAATCATATACAAGCTTCAACACTTTGCGCTGCGGCAAGTGCTGGAAGCGTTTGCTAACAAAAGTAACAGCGTTGCTAAATCGTCTGAAAAAGTATTTGCATATCTCTCATTATAGGATCCCTACTCTATACGTAGTTCATAGGACAAATGATCGTAGTGGAAATTCTTGTCGTGTCCGGCATTCGAACCCAAACGGTACCTCAGCGGTAATCACGGCTCGGAAGAAGATGCTAATGAACGAGCCGAGGTGCCACTAAAAGAAGAGTCTGATATGCGCTGGCTGGGCTCTCTTTCTTCGCATGCTGCTTAATTTCTTAATCTGGTTTCGGCCCAGCCTCGTCGGAAGACAGCTGCTGCTTCACACATTCCTGGGCTACCTGAGGCGGATGCAAATTGGTGGCTCGAGACTCTTTTTGTAGTTGCTGTTAGTGTATTCAAATGTGGCGGTAAGAAAAGCTTTTCAATGTCACCGGGTTAAGTTAAGGAGCTGCTCTCAGCTGAGCTGTTTTGAAGTAAAGATAGGAAACTAACCTTTTGTAGAGCATCGCGCCAAAGGTAGGTCATGGGAAAGAGGCTACGGCTTTACATATTTGGTCGGGTACTACAAATTGATAAACAGAGGTTTACTGATAATTAGACACTCGATTTACTTTACTTTTGACGTAGGATTACGTCCTTCTGGAAGATGGGGGGCAATTCTGCAGATTCAAATTTGAGATCGTCACGAAAAGTGTTCAGGAAGTATGGGCCGTCTTCCAACCAATTTTAAAGATTGTGATATCAATTGATCGACGAACTCTATAAGATTTTGCCAAATTTTTTAAAACAATGGATTTAACCCTTTCAGGCCCACGGTGTCATATATGACCACAACACAAAAAATGATATATAAAATCGCACGATGGATAAAAGCTAATATATCTAGACCAACATTTGAAAAGGGCGTGACAGCCAAAATTTATTACGTTTGATTTTCCGTCCACATATATAACTATATATGTAGACAAAGAATCAGAAGGAATAAGTTTTGTCTGTTACGCTCTTTTCAAATGTTAGTCTAGATATTATGTTAAAAATCTGGGTGCTGCGGATAGAACCTCGGATAGAACTTGATCTCAAGTGAGTAGCATTTTCCTAGATATGGTAAAGGGTTGACCAAATTATTATTATTAAAAATGATCTCATTTGGCGAGAATTTTGTAGCAGAATGAATGGACTCATTGTAGAGAGATATTGCCAACCTAACAAGGGTTTTAGTATCAGTATTTGGAAATTTTGTTTTGTTTGAATTTACAATTTCGAACATAGTTGAATGTGTCTTTTCAACCTGTCCATTACATTCCGAACAGGATGCGTACTCTACCCAACAAACAACGACAAGCTAAAAATAAGCATCTAAGTTAAATTATTGTTTATTTGTAATCTTCATAGCTGAATAAAATGGATGCTGAATAAGGCTATCTGACGTTTTATCATCTTTCTCTTGCACGCGCACGGGAAGGATAGGACCCTATCCCGGCTGTGCGCGTGCAAGTGAAAGATGATAAACGTCAGATAGCCTTATAATTCGCTTGACAGATTTCATCTCAGCATTTAATCCAACTAATATTCGACTTGGCCTATTTATTTGTGTACCACCTTTATTTGAGGTCGAACTGACGTTTTAGTTTTATCACATTTCAGCACATTGGGGAAGTTTATCAATGTGCTGAACTAATGATTTTTAAAATTCTCTGTTCGACTATGATGTAGTTCTTGTAGATGGTGGTCGAATTGAGTTTGAATAGTAGATTAATAAGCAAGAATTAGACATCCTTCTTAACCGTTGTCCTTCTTAACCATTGGATTTCACCTTTGCCGGATTTATCGCACAGTGGAAGAAAACATTATAATAGTTTATGCTTTTTCCGTTTGAAAGAAAATCGCGTAGGCTTTAGCTGATGATATTTGGATAGGAAAATAATAATTCATTTTCAAGACATTATTGGATTCATTGTCAAGGACACTCAGGCTTTTTATATTCGTGGGGCAATATACAATTGTTTCGTGATACATAACAAGCAAGATTGATTTTCTAGAGCCTGGTATGCTCTACCCATGACTGCATGCACAAGATCAGCCGTTACCATGTATAGAGTTAGAAAGTGTAAACTGAGAATATTGTTGGATTTTTTTCTGGTTTTGATGCAAGATTGATTTTCTAGAGCCTGGAAAGCTCTACTCATGACTGCATGAACAAGATCAGCCGGTGCCTTTTATTAGTGTTAGAAAGTGTAAACTGAGATGAACTAAGAACATTATTGGAATTTTCCTGATTGTGAATAATAATTGTATTTAGTAACGTTTGATAAGTGTGAATGATATGAAAAATCCAATCCCTGAGAGGTTTGGTGCGTCTCTGAGAGGACGTTGGATCCGGGTGGATCACATGAAAAAGTCCAACCTCCGAGTGGGTTGGTGCGTCTCTGAGAGGACGTTTGATCCGGGTGGATCCAATAGAAACAAATTTAATCTCTGATTGATAAGCTCTGAACATGACTGCATGAACAAGATCAGCTGTTGCCATGTATTAGTGTTAGAAAGTGTAAACTGTGATGAACTGAGAATATTATTGGAATTTTTCTGGTTTTGAAGCAAGATTGATTTTCTAGAGCCTGATAAGCTCTATCCATGACTGCATGAACAAGATCAGCTGTTGCCATGTATTAGTGTTAGAAAGTGTAAACTGAGATGAACTGAGAATATTATTGGAATTTTTCTGGTTTTAATGCAAGATTGATTTTCTAGAGCCTGGTATGCTCTACCCATGACTGCATGAACAAGATCAGCTGGTGCCTTTTATTAGTGTTAGAAAGTGTAAACTGAGATAAACTGAGAACACTATTGGAATTTTCCTGATTGTGAATAATAATTGTATTTAGTAACGTTTGATAAGTGTGAATGATATGAAAAATCCAATCCCTGAGAGGGTTGGTGCGTCTCTGAGAGGACGTTTGATCCGGGTGGATCACATGAAAAAGTCCAACCTCCGAGTGGGTTGGTGCGTCTCTGAGAGGACGTTTGATCCGGGTGGATCCAATAGAAACAAATTTAATCTCTGATTGATAAGCTCTGAACATGACTGCATGAACAAGATCAGCTGTTGCCATGTATTAGTGTTAGAAAGTGTAAACTGAGATGAACTGAGAATATTATTGGAATTTTTCTGGTTTTAATGCAAGATTGATTTTCTAGAGCCTGGTATGCTCTACCCATGACTGCATGAACAAGATCAGCTGGTGCCTTTTATTAGTGTTAGAAAGTGTAAACTGAGATAAACTGAGAACACTATTGGAATTTTCCTGATTGTGAATAATAATTGTATTTAGTAACGTTTCATAAGAGTGGATGATATGAAAAATCCAATCCCAGAGAGGGTTGGTGCGTCTCTGAGAGGACGTTTGATCTGGGTGGATCACATGAAAAATTCCAATCTCCGAGTGGGTTGGTGCGTCTCTGAGAGGACGTTTGATCCGGGTGGATCCAATAGAAACAAATTTAATCTCTGATTGATAAGCTCTGAACATGACTGCATGAACAAGATCAGCTATTACCGTGTATTAGTGTTAGAAAGTGCAAACTGAGATGAACTGAGAATATTATTGGAATTTTCTGGTTTTGATGCAAGATTGATTTTTTAGAGCCTGGTATGCTCTACCCATGACTGCATGAACAAGATCAGCTGTTGCCATGTATTAGTGTCAGAAAGTGTAAACTGAGATGAACTGAGAATATTATTGGAATTTTCCTGATTGTGAATAATAATTGTATTTAGCAACGTTTGATAAGTGTGAATGATATGAAGAAATCCAATCTCCGAGTGGGTTGGTGCGTCTCTGTGTGGACGTTTGATCCGGGTGGATCACATGGAAAAATCCAATCTCCGAGTGGAATGGTGGGTCTCTGAGAGGACGTTTGATCCGGGTGGATCCAATAGAAACAAATTTAATCTCTGATTGATAAGCTCTGACCATGACTGCATAACAAAGATTAGCTGATGCGAGTATTAGTGTTAGAAAGTGTAAGCTGAGATGAATCGAGAATGCTGTTGGAATTTTTCTGGTTTTGATGCAAGATTGATTTTCTAGAGCCTGGTAAGCTCTACCCATGACTGCATGAACAAGATCAGCTGTTGCCATGTATTAGTGTTAGAAAGTGTAAACTGAGATGAACTGAGAATATTATTGGCATTTCTCTGGTTTTGATGCAAGATTGATTTTCTAGAGCCTGGTAAGCTCTACCCATGACTGAATGAACAAGATCAGCTGTTGCCATGTATTAGTGTTAGACAGTGTAAACTGAGAGAACTGAGAATACTGTTGGATTTTTTTCTGGTTTTGATGCAAGATTGATGTTCTAGAGCCTGGTATGCTCTACCCATTACTGCTTGAACAAGAGCAGCTGTTGCCGTGTATTAGTTTTAGAAAATGTAAACTGAGGCGAGCTGAGCCTGGTCTGAGCCTGTTCTAGAGCCTGGTCTGAGCCTGTTCTAGAGCCTGGTGAGCTCTACGTGATACTTGAGGATATATGAAGATATTGGTGTTATTTTCAAATCGGTAGACATTTCAAACGTGTGAAGCCTGAATTACTAATAGAAACTGTATGTAACGTGTATCAGTATCATAGTTTCAAAGATTGTGCTTAATTTCAATTATTCAATTTCACTTTTAATTCATGGTCATGGTAAGTCTCGTTTCACATAATTGCAGTTTTGATACGTTATTAACCATTTTCTCTTTTCAGAACATCATATTAAATCAGTCATCTCAAATATGTATTCAAATAGGATTAAATATATAATAATTCAATTTCTATTGATATTTTACTCTTTACGAAGTTTTTGAACTGTTTAATGTTTTTTTTTACTTTTATAATAAATTTAAATATTATTCGATTCAAAATGTTACAATTGATTAAGAGTAGAGGAGAAGAAGAATGTAGGAAATAGTATAATATCATTTGGTATCCACTTCTGTTCAAGATAATATTAGTTTAAAACAATCGTGTCCTACACGTATTCTAGTATTTCATACTTTGAAATTTGTACGACAAATTATTAGAGTGAAAGAAAACAAACATTCATCTGCCGTGAACGCGAGATATGGAGATCCCCTTGGACAGCAAATAATTCTATTCGAGCGGAGAGTGGAGAGAGTAATCCGCTGTAGGGCTTCTCTCAGTTCGAGGATGATCAGTTTTGTGACGAATATTGCTGAAAACGGATGTTAAAGTGAGGTGACGAAAAAATGAAAAAAAAAATTAAACGAAAAATAATAAAAAGTGAAATTATAAAATTGATTTGTTGTTTGTCAGTGTAACTAATTCCTGATCTAGGTATAAAGCTGTTGGAGATTACAACGAACAAAATTGCTGGAGCAATAAAGAAAAATCATGCATTTTTTTAAAAACTGTGCGGAAACGAACACAAACAAATTCATATAACATCGACCATATTGCATGTCTGTTACAGATTTCATATATACAAGTAGTACTTCTATGTTTAAATAAATTTCAATATGTGTAGTTATTTACTCGCTGCATGTGTGGTATTGATGGCATAATCATATCGCAATCGGTTATTCACAGATTCCGAGCAAGGTCGGACATAAATTCACTAAATTTTCATAAACCTAATGAATATCATTGGGGACAAATTTTATTTTATCGTTTTGACATTATTTTTTATATTTTTCCCAGTGTTGAACGGTTATGACTGGCTGAACAATGATTGAAATAAAAATCTTGTACAGTTATTAACAAACTGTAGTTTGGCAGATTGACTTGTTGATTAAGAGTCCAATTATGATTCGTATTCAGCGATACGATAATTTATATTTCGCATTGAGTAAGCCATAACTTACAAATCAAGGATGGCGCGGATGGCAACGTTACCGGCGGATGATCAAATGTCAGCAGTTCGAGACCCGATTTAGGAAAATTTTAGAATGATTATTGGGAAATACCAATTGCAATACGTTCAATGGAGATCTTGATGATGTTACTTTCAATGCGTTATTTTTTTCGAAGAATTTACATGTAGCTGAATTAAGGCTAAGTAAAATGCTTATTAAAGGTTTAACGAATTAGGTAATAAAGTTGTTTTTCAAAATGAGATGTTGTAGCTGTATAACTTCTCCAAAATTGTGTGAACAATGCCTGAACAGAAGTTGCGATAAGAAATAGTACAGACATAATTCAACACAGTGCTGAACTGAATCATCACACTGATGTTAGTTAAACTAGTAAATGTTTGTTGGGTAGTTCAATGTTTAGAGCATCTAGGAAAATTTTCAATTGCAATGACATTAAAGTTGTTTCGTGATCTGTAATGATTTTCCTAGGTGTGCCATAAACGCTAAAATAGCTCACCAAAGCGCTTTTCACATCTGTTAGATTTTTAGTATCCATATAAACCATTTGCGCATGTTTCGAAAAGGAGTCTACAATGGATAAAAAGTTATGCCTGTTGATTTGAAACAGGGTTTGAATCCAAAGGAGAATAAGAATATCTCTCACTTATCATGTCTGTATACACTCGACGTTTTTCGGTAGCTGTTACGATAATTGACAAATCCAAGTGATAAGAAGAAGAAGACATGCGATGGTGAGAAACAACAAAATCGTTCATGGCGAAGTATACACGGGTAAAAATCCGTTCCCAGAAATGAGAAAATAATTCATGATTCCATGAATCCGTCGTGTTTTCATGCTATGAAAATACACCATGAATATAAATCATGATTTCATGACTTATGTTCGCGTAACGCAACAAATACGTTACAATTTGATTGTTAAGACCGACAGAATGAAAAAAAAGTTCAACAGGGGATTTGAACTTGAGTACACTGAGCGAGCGTCCGGCGTGCTACCTCTCAGCCGTTCTTTCTTCTTGGGAATGGAGTGTTCGAAGTATAACCGGTTATGCATACTGTCGACTGATGAGGATTGCCTAGTACCATGAATATTGTTCCTGAAATCATGAATTATAATCATGGTTTCATGAACTGACCTGATTCATGATTTCATGATTTTTTATTCATGCCTGTGGGTATGCATTTGTTTCCGTGTACGGCGGCGATTTTAAAATGTCCGTATAAAATTAAAAACCGATTTTGACTAACTACTTGGCACATCCCAAGATTTTTTTATGTAGTCGGATAACCTGACTTGTCAATATCCCCAACTCAGCCATCTTGGATTTTTGTATGGAATTTATGCTCGTTTGTGGTTATTCCCATCTACTGACGAAGTCGGATAACCTGTACATAAAAAAAATCTTGGCACATCCTATCTTAGATTGAGACCAGAGATGCCAGATTTGAAGACAGTTCTTCAATTTGAAGACATTTGAATCTCTGTGAAGACATTTCTAGAGTGCTTTGAGAATAGGTCGTAAGTGCAAAAGAGAGTCTCTCTTTGCCTCCATTCTCTTTCGATTATTACAGATCTATAATAAAGTTTACTTCAGATTTCTTGGCAGATATCTAAAGATTATAGCTTTGTCTAGCGTTCTGAAGTGAAAATGTGGCAAAATATGCAAAACTAGCTTATGTACAAGCGAAAGAGAGCGTGAACGAAGAGAGCCTCTCTTTTGCACATACGACCTATTCTTAAAGCAATCTAGATTTATTTCGTGAAGACATTTTGAAGACTTTTCAAAATATTTGAAGACTTATCTACTTATTTGAAGATACTTGAAAACAATCAATAAGCCAGCGATAGAAAATATAATTTTATTTCTTAGTTATAAATTCTGCGACTTTTATATATGGTCGGGGTTCAGCCAAATCACACCAAGCGCCAATGAAATATTTCCTATTTTTTGCCAAGGTTTTCATGTAATAGATTCACTTGGTCAAAAATCGCATCGGACATCGTTCAACGCCATAGCTGAGGATCCCTTACAACAAATGTACGCATGACTTAACATGAAATACTTTCCGTTTGTCTTTTGCGAAAAAAATATCACAAGTTAGTCAAAAAGCCGCTTGGAGCGGTTTAGCTGAATCCCAACCATATGTAAAATATGCAAAAAAAAAAAAAATACAAACGTTATAATAGTCTTTGTCTGGAGCTTAGAATCTCAAACATAAAAATACATTCACACTAGCTGGCTGATAAATGCAACGCATTTCAGACTTCATACGTAAAAAGGTATTTCGATCATTACATTGGAACGCAATTGCCGTTTTATTTTACGGCAAAAATAAATAGCTCTTCTATGACTTGATTTATTCTATTCAATCGTTGAGCTAGAACCTGATCTTTTTCTAAATTCCTTACGAATTCATTTGATCTTTTCGGTATGTCCATGTGACTTTCGTCTAAATATTCGACGGGAAACTCTTTGAATTTTCTGTGAATTTTTAAAAGAATTTCCGATGAAAATTATGAGGAATTTCTTGTCTATATTCAAAAGAATTGAAATTGTAAATTCAGTACAAAATTTATATTTAATAATTTCCGTAAAAAAACATAAAGAAAATCCTCCATAATTTAAACGGAAAATTCTTCTTGATTTCCACAACTCCCACAATAAATCACTTTTAATTTTCACAAGAAAATTGTCTCAATTAATTTTCATTAAAAATTCTTACGAATGTCAAAAAGAAATTGAAATTTTGCTGGTGTTAAATGGGTATTTCTCATAATCTACAGGAAAATCTACCGAAAAGAAATTCAGAGGAAACTTGCTACAAACTTTTGTTAAATTTTTCCTTGAATTCCTATGATTATTCTTCTAGAAATATTTTTGGACATTCTTTCAGTATTTACTCTGCGAATTCCTCTATGAATTTCTTCAAAAAATCGTCCTGGTATTCTTTCTGAAATCCCTCCAGGAAATTGTCCGGAAGTTTCAGGGATTTTTCCGAAAAATCCTCCAGGACTTCATTTGGAAGAAGTTCCAGAAGTTTCTCCAGAACTCCTTCAGTAGCTCCTTCACGAATTCCTCCAGTAGGGCTTCCAGGATTTTTTCCGAAAGTTTTCCCGGAATTGCGGCGGAAGCTCCATAAGGGATCCCTCCAGGACTGCTTTCGGAAATTTATGCATCAATACATCAGGAAGCTCCTCCAAGAATTCACCCAGAACTACCTCCAAGAATTTCTCCAGAAGTTTCTTCAGGAATTCCACCGGAAATTGCTTCAGTAATTCCTCAGGAATATCCTTCAAAAATTCATTTGGAAAATCCTTCAGGCATTCCTCCAGAAAAAAACATCCGGAATTCATCCTGAAGTTTCTACAGGAATTCCTTCTTAAGTTCCTCCAAGAATTCCTCCGGAACTTCCTTCTGAACTTTTTCCGGAGGTTTCTTCAGTAAATCCTTTGGATGTTCCAACAGGAATTCCTCGGGAAATTTCTTCAGGAGACTTCCAGAAGTAATTAGAAGCTCCATCCAAAAGAAGTTATAAGAAGCTCCATCAGGAATTTATCCGGAAGTTGATCTAGAAATTTTACCAGAAGTTCCTTCAGAAAATTCTCTGGATGTTTCTTCAAGTATTTCACAGTTAATTTTGAATCCCAACAGGGTATTCTTTAAAAAGAAATTTGAGAGATTTCCACGTAAAAATTCAGTTAAAAATCTGCCTCAGTACAAAATCCAGGGGAAACTTGTCATAAAAAAATTAAATAATTTTAAAGAATATTCGCTTGAATTCTAACAATTTGTATGTTAAAAAAATAAATATTACATATTCCACATCAGTAAAACAAGAAGATTATTGAATTTACAAATCTATTGGATTTTGAAATTCCCCGCTAATCATCGTTATTTTAATATTGAAGACATTTGAAGACATTTTTAAACGACTGTGAAGACATATGAAAATATCTTCTGGCATCCCTGATTGAGACACGCTCACTCTGTTATTGGCCCTGACGAAAGAGAGAAAACCAAATGGGGGCCGGGTGATGCTTTTTTACACACCAAATTCGAAGAAAATATTTCAGCAAATCATTTTGCTGAAAAGTAATCAGCAATTTTGGTCTTTGCTGAAAATCAGCAGATGATTCGGAATTAACTGAAATTCAGCAAACCGTGTTAGATTGCTAATCATTCAGCATATTTATCCGCAACTGTCTGTCATTTCTTCTTCTTCTTCTTCTTCTTCTGTCACTGCATTGATGAAATAAGCGTCCAGCGGTTTAAGTTCGTCCGAAACTTCAATTTCCTTTTACAAAATTTGAAAAATTGTGTTTATTGTGCTGTGAGAGACGTTTTTGATGGATCCGGAAAATCAAAATACTTTGCAGACTGGCTTGAAGGTTTTCTTTTATTCTATGGATGCAATTAAGAGCGATTGAGTACATACATTTGGTGCTAGTAACAACATGGAAGAAAAGTGGATACGTGGAACCAAACGCTCAAATAAAGGATATCAGAACCTATTTGCTTATATTGTCAAATGGATCAATGTATGATTACCATGCTAACTATTGTAAAGATTTACTTTATAAATATTGATTTTTATATTTCAGCCAAGATGGCATCGTACAACTGATTGTCTGGATATTTAAAGATTAGACAGTCAGTCATGCCTCATAATCAAGATATCGCCATTTGTAGAGGGAGCGTGTGTTTCATAAGGAGTGTGACGTTTTGTGTGCTTTTTTCCCACTTACTCAAATGAATAGCATCTTCCAGTTATGGTTATACTTTGTACTTCCATTAAACCTGAGATAAACATTTACAACAAAATGTTATTCCTTCTTCAATAACTGCTTTTAATTTAAATCAAATATCCATATTTCTTAATATATGAGAGAAAAATACTAATACAAACAAACGTAATTAGCTGGTATTTCAGTAGATTTGTGCATTTTGCTGATTTAATTCAGCAAAGTGCTGTCAAATTATAAGACAGCCCAATTAGCGGAATTTTCAGCAAATTTTGGAAAAAATGCTGATGACTCAGCTAACACCAGTCAGATATGACAGCAGATCAGTTTACTGAATGTTTCGGTAAATAAATTTTGCTGAAATGATTGCTGAACTATCAGCTCGGCAAAATTCAGCAAAAAATTGCTGATTTTCGGCGAAAAAAAAATAGTGTGTATTTCACCCGGCAAGGGATATAGGACGTCAGTTTCAAAATGCTTATTAAAGCGTTAAAATACATTTTACCCGAAAATAGTTTAGTTCAGAATTCAGCCGTGAGGCGGCGCTAGTGTATATGAGTTATTAGTTTGGTTAGATATCTCGGGATCTGTGGGAATTAGTAAGTTGCCGTCTTCTACAAAGTTGTTCGAGGATTGGAAACCAATATGTTGAGAAACTGAATAATTTAGAAATCATCCGCAAGGAGGCGCTACTGTATATGAGAGATCAGTTTGGTTTGATATCTCGGGGTCTAATGGTTTTGGAAAGTGGCTATGTTCTATAAAGTTGTTCGAGCATAAGAAATCAACATGTTGAAAAACTGTTTAGTTCAGAATTAAGCCATAAGGCGACGCTAGTGTATATGTGAGATCAGTTTAGTTCGATATTTTAGGATCTGTGGAATTGAGAAAATTGCCGTCTTCTACAAAATTGTTCGAGGACTGGAAACCAATATGTTCAAAAGCTGAATAATTCAAAATTCATCCGCAAGGAGGTGCTACTGCATATGAGACATGCTATATGTTCTTGGAATCTTGGGAACTGTGGGATTTAGAAAATTGCCGTCGTCTACAAAGTTGTTCGGGGATTGGAGAACAATATGTTGAAATATTTTGAAGTTTAAAATTCATCCGGAGTGTAGTGATAGTAAATGTGAGACCACCAGTTTGCATAAATAAATCCGAATCTGTGATATTAGAGAGTGCTGTTCACAGCTGTTCGAGGATAAAAACCATTATTCTGAAGAACTGTTTAGTTTGGATTACATCCGCTGGGTGGTGATATATGGATCAACCAGTTTTGTTAGATATCGCAGGATATGTGGGATTTGATAGTGATAGTTAACTTCTTGGTCATTATCAGAAATGGTTTAGAAGAAAATCGTTGGTCTACGACGAACTGTACAAAACGACCATTCACGGACGTTCCAGATTCGCGGAAAGACCGTCTTGTAGCAACCTGCGGTCGTTACAGAGTAAGAACTGTGTATTAACACTCAGACCACCAACAAAAATGTCTTAGAAAAAATTGCATTACTCTAGGCCGGACCATCAAAAATGACAGTTTTTACGGATGTTCTGAATTATTCGGAAGGCCGTCTGGTGGCCACATGCAGTCATAGCTGATTATGACTTTGAAATATCTCCTTGATCACCGTCAAAAATGGTTTAGAAAAAATTGCACTGCTCTAGGAAAAACTTTTCAAAATCACCATTTCTACGGTCGTTCCGGATTATCCCAAAGGCCATCTGGTGGTCACCTGCGGTCACAGCAGAGTAATGACTGTGAATTTTCTCCAAAATCACCGTCAGAAATGGTTTAAAAAAATTGCGCTGCTCTAGGACGAACTTCATAAAATGAAATTTTTTACGGATGTTCTGCGGTCATAGCAGAGCAGGAGCTGTGGGGGCAGCATGGACCATGTCCAAGGGCTTGACGACCCCTCCCCAGCTGTCTGCGAGTCAGGGAGAACTGCCTAGGGCGTGGTGGGCTCTAGCAGTGGGCTCTGCTAAAATCCCTCCCAAAAACCACAAGTGCCCGTAATCAGACTCTATCAAAGCGACTGTGGGCCAAGCCCAGGGAGTGCTACTGGCACATCAGGGTTGATACCAGTAAGACCCTGATTATGGCATACTGGTTGCGTGTATTGGTCTTGTATTTGGATATTGAAATATTGTGAACGCGAGGGCTGGTAGTCTGGTTATTCTATTCTCTTAGTAAGGCCGGGTGACACCGACCTGAAACGGCGAATGGGCTAATGGTCAGGCTGTCTACCGTCCCCTAAAACCGTGGCGGGCCTTGTAGCACGCTGTACAATCCTGTGGCTCAGCTGGTAGCTGAGTGGGAGTAGGCTCAGATGCTCCTTCCTGACTAGCGCTGATCTGGCTCTGAACACGAAAGTGTCAACCCTCGCATGGCCTCCCTGCATGCCGCAAGGTATGTATAGATAACCATGGGATCGCGAAGGCGACTACACCAACAGGATTCGACAGGAGCCGCAAGAGGGACCCAATAGAAATGAGTAATCCAGCTAAAATAAAATCTACGAAGGAGGGAGGTGAGGCGAATGGCAACAAGGAGAACCCTTTCGCCAGGCGCAGTGGCCTTGATCGGTCACCCCAAAGGTCGCCGGGGGGAGGCGATGGCGGAGCACGTGGTGGGTCGGAAGAGGTGCCGGTGGATGTTGAGATGGACGGCCCCACTCTGACCAAAGTCAATAACTCGGTGATTACTAACCACGGGGAGGATGGAGTCCAGACGATGGAAGTGATTACGGACGTTTCGGACGTAATCATGTCCTCCCTGGACAACCGAGTAAATTATAGTAAGGACTTGAAACAGGCCGTACTGACCCTCTGCGCTCTAGTCGTGGAGGCGAAGACGGAGTGGAAGTCCTTGCTGGAAGCCAGTAAGGAGGCGGAGCAAAAGATCCGTCTTCTTACTGAGGAGAAGGAATTGGCGGTTAGCCAAGCAGAGAAGGCCTCGAAGGAGGCTGAATCGAAGATTCGGCTCCTTACAGAAGGAAAGCAGCTGGCGGAGAGCCAGACTGCAGAACTTAAACGGCGTATGGCTAACAGCGGAGCAACTCCTAAGCTAAGTAGGGTCACGCAGGAGGCGGACCTGAAAGCAGCTAATAAAGCCTCGGCACGGACCGTAGAAAAGGTCCGAGTGGAGACCGAGAGGAAAATGGTACCTCCACCTAGGAAGATACCAGAGGACCGCCGGGAGGAAGACCTACCATGGACCGAGGTAGTGAATCCTAAAAAGGTGAAAAGAAGCCGTCAGCAGGTCGCAAGGAGTGCGACCAATGGTACGGAACCAGTCACCGCAAAGAAGGGTAGAGCCCGTGCAAAAAAGGGCCCGCCTTCTAATGGCAGTGACAAGCGGAAGGACAGAGGCGAAGCGATCATTGTCAAGGCTGACGATAAAAGCTATGCCGAAGTCCTAAAGACTATGAGAGGCACCGAGAAGCTCTCTAGTCTAGGAGGGGATGTCAACTGCATCCGAAGAACGCGCAAAGGCGAGATGATTCTCGTCTTGAAGCGGGATGCTACTCGAAGGAGTTCCTAGTATAAAAAGTTGACGGAAGAGGTCCTGGGTGACAGGGTCCAGGTTAGAGCCCTGTGCCCAGTCCTGAACATCCAGTGCAAGGGCATGGATGAAATAACCGAAGCCGGAGACCTGGTAGACGCACTGAAGGATCAGTGCAATGTCGAGATCCAGGAATCCGCGATTCGGTTACGCAAAGGCTTTGCGGGAATGCAGGTTGCCTCTTTCCAAGTACCAAGTACCTTATCCAGCACCTTCTTGGCTGAGGCCAAGAAGATGCTGGATAAGGTAAAACTGAAGGTGGGTTGGTCGGTGTGCTCGCTGAGCACAAGCCAACCCAATCAGGCCTGTTACAGGTGCCTTGGCCACGGTCATAAGTCCTATGACTGTAAAGGACCTGACCGTAGTAAGCTGTGCCGTAGGTGCTGAGCCGAAAACCACCAGGCTCGCACCTGCCAGGCTGCATCGAGATGTCTGATCTGTCCTCCGGGGGCAGACAACAGGCATCTCACCGGTGCGCAGGCCTGTCCGGCCTCTAGAAGGGTCCAGACATGCAAGTAACACAGCTAAACTTGAACAGCTGCGAGGCGGCCCAGCTGCTGCTACAACAGTCGGTTATCGAGTGTAAAGCAGATGTTGCCTTGCTATCCGACCCATACCGCATCCCTGCTGGAAACGGCAGCTGGATTGCGGACAAGTCCGGTATGGTGGGAATCTGGACTTGTGGGCGATACCCCATCCAGAAGCTAATATCTTCTCCCGACGATGAGGGTTCCGTCATAGCAAAGGTAAACGGTGTTTACTTTTGTAGCTGCTACTATCCTCCTAGATGGAGTATAGAGCAGTACACTAGGGTAGTTGATATTCTTGCGGCGAAACTAACTGGCCTTAAACCAGTAGTTGTAGCAGGTGACTTCAATGCGTGGGCAGTGGACTGGGGTTCCCGGTTTACTAACGCTAGAGGTTATATCCTGCTAGAGTCACTAGCGGTATTGAACGTAGTTCTGCTGAACGAAGGTCAAGTGCCAACGTTTAGAGGACCGAGCGGTGATTCATGTATCGACGCCACCTTCTGCAGCGCAGGATGGACTGAAGAACCAGGATGAATGGAATGGAATGAATGGAATCAGGAAGTACATTTTATGGTCGAGTATACCCGGAAAACTACGACGAGAAGAGGTGGTGCAACTGATCCCGGATGGCGCACTTCACAGTTCAATCAAGAGCTGTTGGAGGAGGCGCTGCGCTGGGAGAGTAGGACTACAGGACTGAGCGGTAACGAACTGACGGAGGTACTTACACGTGCCTGCGACGTGGCGATGCCAAGGAAGACCCAGCCCCCAGGAAATCGACAACCAGTGTACTGGTGGTCTGACACGATTGCAGATCTTCGTAGAACCTGTCTTAAAGCTAAAAGAAGGTTGCGACGTGCTAGAACAGACGCTGAGCGACTCGATAGACGTGGGGTATTCCAGACAGCGAACAGAGCTCTGAACTACGAGATTAAATGTAGCAAGCGAGCCTGCTTCGAACAGCTGTGCAGGATGGCGAATGACACCCCGTGGAGATGCATACAGGATAGTGATGTCTAGGACCAATAGCACACCTCCTGAAAGATCCCCAGAGATGTTAGCCGGTATAGTAGAGGGATTGTTTCCGAGACATGAACCATCGGACTGGCCCGCTACACCGTACGAGTCAGTTGACGTGGTACCGCTAGTGACTAACGAAGAGCTTATCGTAGCAGCAAGAAAACTTAAGCTCAATAAGGCGCCAGGCCCGGATGGTATTCCAAACCTGGCCCTGAAACACGCCATTCTTGCCAATCCAGATATGTTCAGGAGCTGCCTCCAGAGATGCATGGACGAAGGAAACTTCCCAGATCGATGGAATCGGCAGAAATTGGTGCTATTACCGAAGCCTGGCAAACAGCCGGGGATCCTTCGGCATACAGACCAATTTGCCTACTCGACGCAGCTGGAAAGCTGCTAGAGAGGGTCATTCTGAATAGATTGTCGGCTTATACAGAGTGTGCTGGTGGCTTATCCAGCAACCAGTATGGCTTCCGTAAGGGCCGTTCTACCATCGAAGCAATTCGAGCGGTAACGGATACGGCCAAGATAGCGAGAGGTTTAGACAGAAGAGATATTAGGTACTGCGCGTTGATTACATTTCATTTCATTTATTTAGTTAACATCTAAACAGATAACACTGAATCAACAATTTGACGCCACAATGCACGGTTCGAGGCCGCATCTCTCCATCCTCGGATACGCCCCACGCTCGCCAAGTCGTTCTGCACCTGGTCTGCCCATCTCGCTCGCTGCGCTCCACGCCGTCTCGTACCTGCCGGATCGGAAGCGAACACCATCTTTGCAGGGTTGCTGTCCGGCATTCTTGCAACATGTCCTGCCCATCGTACCCTTCCGGCTTTAGCTACCTTCTGGATACTGGGTTCGCCGTAGAGTTGGGCGAGCTCATGGTTCATTCTTCGCCGCCACATACCGTCTTCTTGCACACCGCCAAAGATGGTCCTAAGCACCCGTCTCTCGAATACTCCGAGTGCTTGCAAGTCCTCCTCGAGCATTGTCCATGTTTCATGTCCGTAGAGGACTACCGGCCTTATTAACGTCTTCTACATGAAACATATGGTGCGGTTGCGAATCTTTTCGACCGCAGTTACTTCTGGAGCCCGTAGTAGGCCCGACTTCCACAGATGATGCGCCTTCGTATTTCACGACTAACGTTGTTGTCAGCCGTTAGCAAGGATCCGAGGTAGACGAATTCCTCGACCACCTCGAAGGTATCCCCGTCTATCGTAACACTGCTTCCCAGGCGGGCCCTGTCGCGCTCGGTTCCGCCCACAAGCATGTACTTTGTCTTTGACGCATTCACCACCAGTCCAACTTTTGTTGCTTCACGTTTCAGGCGGGTGTACAGTTCTGCCACCTTTGCAAATGTTCGGCCGACAATGTCCATGTCATCCGCGAAGCAAATAAATTGACTGGATCTGTTGAAAATCGTACCCCGGCTGTTACACCCGGCTCTCCGCATGACACCTTCTAGCGCAATGTTGAACAACAGGCACGAAAGTCCATCACCTTGTCTTAGTCCCGGCGCGATTCGAACGAACTGGAGTGTTCGCCCGAAATCTTCACACAGTTTTGCACACCATCCACCATTGCTTTGATCAGTCTGGTAAGCTTCCCAGGGAAACTATTCTCGTCCATTATTTTCAATAGCTCTACGCGGTTTATACTGTCGTATGCCGCCTTGAAATCAACGAACAGATGGTGCGTTGGGACCTGGTATTCACGGCATTTTTGAAGGATTTGCCGTACAGTAAAGATCTGGTCCGTTGTCGAGCGGCCGTCAACGAAGCCGGCTTGATAACTTCCCACGAACTCGTTCACTAATGGTGACAGACGACGGAAGATGATCTGGGATATCACTTTGTAGGCGGCATTAAGGATGGTGATCGCTCGAAAGTTCTCACACTCCAGTTTGTCGCCTTTCATGTAGATGGGGCATATAACCCCTTCCTTCCACTCCTCCGGTAGCTGTTCGGTTTCCCAGATTCTGACTATCAGTTTGTGTAGGCAAGTGGCCAGCTTTTCCGGGCCCATCTTGACGAGCTCAGCTCCGATACCATCCTTACCAGCTGCTTTGTTGGTCTTTAGCTGTTGAATGGCATCCTTAACTTCCCTCAAGGTGGGGGCTGGTTGGCTTCCATCGTCCGCTGAACTGACGTAGTCATCTCCTCCGCTGCCTTGACTTTCACTGCCTGTACTCTCAGCGCCATTCAGATGTTCCTCGTAGTGCTTCTTCCACCTTTCGATCACCACACGTTCGTCCGTCAAGATGCTCCCATCCTTATCCCGGCACATTTCGGCTCGCGGCACGAAGCCTTTGCGGGATGCGTTGAGCTTCTGGTAGAACTTGCGTGTTTCTTGAGAACAGCACAGCTGTTCCATCTCCTCGCACTTCGCTTCTTCCAGGCGGCATTTCTTCTCCTGAAAAAGGCGGGTCTGCTGTCTCCGCTTCCGTCTATAACGTTCCACGTTCTGCCGGGTACCTTGCTGCAGTACCGTCGAACCAATCGTTCCGTCGACTTCGACCCATATACCCGACGCTGTTCTCCGCTGCGTCGTTAACAGGCATTGAAAAAAATCAGATCATTAGTAAAAATTGGCTAAATTCATGCCAACTTGATGCTCTACTGCGGCCTAATCGCTGATGCTTTCCAGATCGTTGAAATCTGGCGTTCGTTGATTCAATATTTAAAGATCTTCATCGCTCACCAATGGGAGACAACTAAGCGAAGCAAATCACTTGGTAACCTAACAATGAGTGTTGTTACCATACGCTGTTAGAAAAATCTTTTCAGACATTAGGAAAATTAAGTCCGATATGAGAATGGAACTCTTATAAACTGCATGGGAGGCTTTGATACTTTCTCTTCTCCATCCCAGCTACTTGAAAGCAGAGTGACTAAAGCAGTTTTGGTTTTATTCTAGTAGAGCGAGCGTAACACAAATGCTCCAATCGTAGATTTCCTGGATACCATACCAAGTTTGGCTTGGCGAACTCTGTTGCTCGTTGTTTACGCAGCAACGATCGCTCACAATCATTGTTTGGTATCCATCTGAGCAAGGCTGTTCACTCACTGGCATAGGATGCTATGATTCAATTAGATCAATGCTCGTCCACTTCACTCACGCTTTCAATGCCTGGTCGTTAATGGCTGCTTTAACTGTACTCCAGCAGTCCTCAAGAGGGGCCCCATCGAGCTCCCCCTCTTCCGGCAACGCTGCCTCGAGATGCTGCGCGTATGCAGTGGCGACATCAGGTTGCTTCAGTCGCACTAGGTCGTACCGCGGCGGTCGTCGGTACCGAACATTGTTGATGACGGATAGTTTTGGGCGCAGTTTAACCATCACCAGATAGTGGTCAGAGTCGATGTTAGCGCCACGATATGTCCTGACGTCGATAATGTCGGAGAAGTGCCGTCCATCAATCAGAACGTGGTCGATTTGTGATTCTGTCTGCAGTGGTGATCTCCAGGTGTACCGATACGGGAGGCTGTGTTGGAAGTAGGTGCTACGAATGGCCATATTCTTGGAGGCGGCGAAATCAATTAGTCGTAGGCCGTTTTCGTTCGTCAGCCGCCCCTAACATGGAGAACAGACGCTGTTGTGAGCCGATCCTGACATGGAGAACAGACGCTCAATAAGATTTGCACCTCCGGAGAGGAGCAAACCCCCCCTTCCCTGTCAGCATACGACCATAGTTCCCACCGGGGTTGGTTACCCGATCTTCCCTAAGGTTGCTCGTATCCCGGCCAGCACCGCGGGGAGGTAGGGATAGGATTTGCTGGGTAAGAGGCTAAGGACCGCGAGATGGGGTCTATTTTATTCCTTCAGGTACGCGAAGTACCAATGGTACGCTTTACCCAGCATTTGCCGTGCCGCGCGTTGATTACACTTGATGTAAAAAACGCGTTTAACAATGCTGGCTGGGCAGCAATTGGTGACTCCCTGCACCGATTGAGAGTTCCGGATTACCTGGGCAGGATACTGAAAAGCTATTTTCAGAATAGGGTGCTGTTATACGACACTGATGCTGGTCAAAAGTCGATCGCGGTGTCCGCGGGTGTTCCACAGGGATCGATCCTCGGACCGGTTCTGTGGAATATTATGTACGACGGAGTATTACGCTTAAGTCTCCCGGCCGGTGTGAAGATAGAAGGCTTCGCGGATGACGTAATGCTAGAAGTAGCAGGTGACACTCTCGACTGAAGGCTTCATACGCGATAGGCAGAGTGGAGGAATGGCTCAACTCGAGACGGTTATCCCTTGCACACCACAAGACGGAAGTCGTGGTAGTGCATAACCGTCATGGGTTGCAACAAGCGAGGATAAGAGTAGGGACCTGCACAGTTAACTCCGTGAGGTCTCTCAAGCATCTGGGCGTGATGATCGATGATAAGCTCAATTTTACGAGCCACGTCGATTATGCATGTCAGCGGGCTTCATTGGCGATAAAATCTTTATCACGAATGATGTCCAACAGATCGGCGGTGCATAGTCAAATGCGTAGGCTGAGAGCTGGCGTAGCATTGTCTATCATCCGTTATGGCGTGCCGGCATGGGCCGTATCACTAAAAGCCGAGTACAATGTAAAGAAATTGATCAGAGTACACCGGCTGATGTGTTTACGTGTCGCGAGCGCATATCGCACCATATCACATGAGGCGGTGTGCGTTATAGCTGGAATGATGCCGATCGACATACTCTTAGAGGAAGATGGGGAGTGCTACAACGAAAGGGACTCGGTGCAAGTGCGACGTGTCAAGAGAGCAGCTTCGTTGCTTAAATGGCAAAGAGCATGGGACACCGCAGTCAAAGGTCGTTGGACCCACAGACTGATTCCAGATGTGTCCAACTGGGTTGATAGGAAGCATGGTCAAGTCAACTTCCACCTAACTCAGGTGTTGTCTGATCATGGCTGCTTTAGAAAATTCCTACACAGGTTTGGCTTCGCAGATTCTGCGGAGTGTCCTGAATGTGTAGGTGAGGTAGAATCGGCAGAGCATGTGATGTTTGCATGCCCGCGATTCGAGGTAGAACGCAATGCCATGCTGCTTATTAGTGGTATGGATACAACCCCGGACAACCTCGTCGAGAGGATGTGCCGGGAGGAAGCTACATGGAATGCGGTGAACACAGCATCTCAACAGATTATGTCGAAACTGCAGCGGTGGTGGCGTCTTGAACAAAACCAACGTGTGCAGTAAGGGCACCTGTGATGCAGTGAACACTTTGCTCACCCCGACAACCAACATGTCGCGGGTGGGCTGCGGGGACCTCAGTATGTAGATATAGAGGTCATTGCGGTTCAAGAGTTACATGACATACCCATCCCCACACTACCTGAGTACCTCCTCAGGTGTCTGGTTGCAGATTTCCGTTTACCCTTGCTCAAGAAAAAAAAGAGTAGGAGCTGTGTATTAACTCGAATATCACCGTCAGAAATTGTTTACAAAAAAATGCGCTGCTCTAGGATAAAGTTTTCAAAATTATCATTTCTACGGACGTTCCGGATTATCCGGAAAGCCGTCTGGTGGCCACCTACGGCCGTAGATGAGTGAAAACTGCAAATTAACTCCAAGGGTATTGTTGGCGTACGGCCAACGAAGAATAAGAATTCCAGGTTTTTAATACAACGTATATTAAAAACTTTCTGCAAAGGATAACAATGGCTCATTCAGAAGTATGCAGTATAGTTTTGTCAAAGAAACTTACGTTTAGGGTTCTTACTCTTTCCTATGCTATTCCCCAACTCCTACTCTGGTTGAAATATTACTCCTGTAAGAACACTTCATATAGTTAATGTTTCACCTTCGTGGTTTGTTCTAATATTCACCCTCGCTTCAGGCTACGAATATCAGCAGTGCTCACTGCTCACTAGCTTAAATCCTACAAAACGAATTCAGCTATCAACCGAATACATTAATTATTTTAGTTATTTAACGCATGATCAATTCGGCTCACCGTGAATCCTAATATCTAACTCTTATCCGATTTGAATATAGTGTAAGTATAGGTATAGTTTAGGTTAATTTCTACGAATGGAAAAATATTTAGGTAATTTAGGCACATATTCAATATTCGTAATACACTTCGCCCTACCCTAATATTAGAATAGCAAGGAGAATTATAATTTACTTATACACTATTTAAATAAAGAAAAGAAAAACTAGTTTTAAACTGAATTTTAAGTTTTACACATTCGTTTGCAGGCACATTTCATAGTTTTCAGCATACCAATTCCTCTGTTTATCATCCAAACTATTGTCAGCGAAAAGTGGTCCCGTCATCCCGTCCGAGAGCCCAGTGTTTGACGTTTCACGCTTGACGTTCCGTTGTCAATCCCAGATGAAGCGACGCGCCGACCGAGGGGTCGTGACACTCCCCCCCACATACGCCTATGTCCTGGCTTACTGATCCATCGCGTCGAACATCAAGTACAGCTATCTTTGTGGCTGGTCGTTCATAGATTCCCGTTCGGGTCTGCACGGCTGCCGATCTTACCTGGCCATCTTTGCTGTCTTTCACCGAAATAACACGCCCCATAGGCCAACAGTTTCTGGGTAGGCCGGCGTCTACTATTACGACTACGTCGTTCACACCTATCGGTTTGACCTTACCGAACCACTTTGAGCGCTTAGTTAGTTCCGGAAGGTAGTAGCGTATCCATCTTCGCCAGAAAAGGTTTGCCTCCGCTTGAGAAGCACGCCATGCTCGTCTTAGTACACCGCAGCTATCGTCGAGAGGTGTTGCAGGTTTCAGTCCGTTCGACGATCCCATGAGAAAATGATTTGGAGTGAGAACAGGAGCATTGAAGTAGACCTGTGCGCCGCCGCGCCACGCCGCCGCCGCCGACACTAATTGACCTACGCCGACGCCGGTCAAGGTGTCGGCGGCGCGCCATACGCCGGTTGGCTCCACGCCGCCGAATTTCGTATTTCACGCCGATGTTTGGCCAACACAAAAATCACATAGTGCGTTCGCATCTACCGAACCAAGGCAACCTATCAAGCATTAATTCAATAGCTATTTTACCTTTAGCAGATTTGCTTACTTTTATCCCTGTCACTTTAATCCGGTTTGGCGTGTTAAATGTTAGGTCATCCAAAAACTTCTACAGATCTACAAATCAATGAGCGTTTCGATGAACTTCTAATCTCATATGTAACTTCATGTGGAATAACCTCATTCTGGTCGCATTGGGTGGTTCATCATCTTTTTAGATGTTTGAATGTCACATATCTTAAAAGGCCCAGTGCTTATAAACGCGGCTACAAATCAACACCATAATGAATGTTGGATTTGGATTCCCAGTCTCGTAGGATTGTTTTAGCTTCCCTGGACATGGAGTATCATTGTGTTAGCCTCATGATATGCGAATGCAAAACTGATCTTTTGGCTTCTGGAGCTGGAGCACGATGGGGCACGTGACCCACCAAATTAAACATTTCCTTCTTTCTTTTTGTAATTGCTAGAATTGTTCTGAAAAAAAAATGTTTCGATTTATTTCGATAAACAATTCCCAAAGAAATTTTTTGGTTTTAATCTTGCGTTTATTTGGAAGGCAAAAATCAATCAAAAAAAATGCCATTTGGTGTTACGGAGCAGGATTTTTTTTGTACAACTCATTTTACAATTTCTGCTAATCTTCTTATAACTAGAGTTAGTTTGGGTAACCGACGTACACGCGGCTGACTCGAGGTTAGGGATTACAAATATTATTTTTTGGTTTTCTTGAAATAATTTCCAGGAAGTCCTGGAGGAAGTTCTGAAGGAATATCTGAAGAAAATTATTAGAGCCTTGAGGAATTTCTGGATTTATCTCCGTTGTAAATTCTGGAGGATTATCTGAAGGAATCTCTGGAGAAAATTCTGAAGGAATTCTTTGAGGAATGTCCAAAGAAATTCTTTAAGAAATTTAAGAATGTCGGTAATTCCTTTAGGAAGTCCTCTAGGAATCTCTAGGAATTCGTACGGAGATATCTGAAAATTCGTCTTAGAGTTTTGGAAGGAAATGGCGTTGGAAATTCCGAAAGAATTACTAGATTAATTTTCGAGGGAATGGAATGTCTTATGGAATACCTGGAAAAATTCCAGTGGAGTTGTTGAAATAATGTCCAAAGGAATTTTGTAGAAATTTTTAAAAGTATGTATGTGTGTATGTTGTTATCCATCACCCTGGCTTGAGTCTTGCTCTGCATGCGGCTCCACCCAATAGTACAATCGAATTTAATTACCATTCTGCTTTCAATGCACTTCTGTGTGAAGGAGGTGGAAGTGGCGGACCCGTAAGCAGAGACACTTACGCGAAGCCCACGGGATAGAAAGAAAATCCTTTCAGCAATGTAATCAAACAGACTAATAAATAGATTCGCAATCCTTTTTGAGCTTTCCGAAGGACGGCTTCTTTGAGGGTCACGTCGAATCCATTACAACTGTGGGGAAGTGTACCCATCTACATGAGTAGAAATTATTAAAAGTATTCCAAAAAAGAATTTCTGAAGGAATTCCTGATGGAATAGTCAGAATGAATCTTATAAGAATTTTTGAAGGACTTTCCAGAAGAATTTCTTAAGAGATTTCTTAAGGTCCTAAGAAGTTCCGAAGCAATTCGTGAGAGGAATTTCAAAGAAAAGCCTGGTTTCATTTGTGGAGATTTTTTTTAAAGGACCTCCTGAAGAAATTCTCGATCGGATTCCTGACGGAGTTTTTGAAGGTATTTTAGTATGAATTTCTTGATGACTTACCGAATTAATATCAGAATATTTATCCTAGGGAACTATTTAAGGTATTTATAAAAAAAAAATCTGTAGGAATTTTCGAAGAAACTCGTGCAGTAAATTCCCAAAGAATTCTTGAGAATACCGAATATCTGGATATTTTGGGAGTTTTGCTTGGCATGTAGTCTTGATTTTAGAGCCAAAACTGAGTTTGTTTTACTGCTTACCGAACTTTCGAAGAAATTCCTGGAGAAATATAGGAATTTCTGTGTAAATACTAATAGCTATTTGTTCGGAAAATCTATTAAACATTTCTTCGTAAATTACTTTCAGAATTCTTTCGGATATTCTTTCAGAAATTCATCTTTTTTATTCTTTATTATAGAGTTGATGTGACACATGTTGTGCTCAATTTTGTTTGACTATTATCGGCTCTTTCAGTCATATAAAGCAGCTAAAACGTTGTTGCGTCAATTTTCCGACGTTTCGGTGTATATTTCACCTTCTTCAGGGACTTAGAGCCTACTTTTTGTTATATATATGTGTGTCCTGTATGACATAACGTTGTCAATTAAACAGATAGATACGACATCACTAGTGCGCGGGCGATAAATTTAGAGAAGCTTTTATCGAAAGTGTAGGTGGGAAATAGCTTGAAACATTTCAGAAGCCACAGTGAAGTGCAAAAAAAAATAGACGTTTGAACCTTAGTGAAACGCCATTGTTGATTGACAACGTTATGTCATACAAATAGAGGTAATAAACTATAGAGGACGGTTGTCGTTGAGGGGTACATATCTGTCAAAACGTACAGTTTTTCTTTAATGACATTTAGCACCCTTTCACCACCAGCAAAAGATGTTTCGCCAGTGATAACAGCGACAGTCTTCCTCTACAGCTTATTAGCTCTATTGTCATACAGGGCACAAACATACCCATCAAAACCTCTAAATCGCTGAAGAAAGTGAAATATACACCGGAAAATAGACACAACAACGTTTTAGCTGCTTTATAAGACAGAAAGAGCCGATAATAGTAAAACAATCTTTATTATAGAGGTTTTCAGCCCTTGATTGGTTCACCTCTTTGAAATTCATTTAAAAAATCGGTTAGAAAATCTTTTTAGGTTCTCTTTCGGTTATTCCTTCATGAATTGAGTCCAAAATTCCTCCATGAGGTAATTTTTTTCAGAAATTCCTCCAGGGGGTCATTAGGAAATTCCTTCAATAAACCATACAAAATTGATACAGAAATAATTCCGGAAAGAATTCTTATTTGGAGGAATTCTAGAAGAAATTTCCTAGGTTATTTGAGTGTTAAACTTATTTTCAATTAAAAAAAACACTTTAAAAAGGGTTCAAAAAATTAAAAAAATTTACAAACGAAATTTCCGAAGATTTCCCAAAAGAATTTCTGAAGATATTCCGAAAGAATTCTTAAAGGAATTTTAAAAGAAATTTTTGAAGTTCTACCGGAATTTCTGGAAGAGTTGCCAAAGGAATTTCCGGAGGAATGTCCGAAGGAATTCCTATAGGAAAGTCAGAAAGAATTCCTGGAGAAAGTTCTAAATAAATTCCAGAGGAAAATTTCGAAAGGATACCAAAAATATCTTCTTAGAGTTTCCGAAGAAATTCTTTAAGGAATTACTGGAAGAATTTCTAAAAGAAATTCTTGAAGGAATTAAACAAAACTAAATCAAATTCCGAAGGATTTCGCCTAAAGAGATTTCCGGATATATTCCTATAACAGTGTCCGTAGGTATTCCGATGGAAATTCATGAAGGAACTTTTGGAGAAATTTTGGAAAGAATTTCCGAAGCAATATTCAAATAAATTTTCAAGGGAATTCTTGGGGAGAAAGTTCTGAAAGAATTGATAGGGTAATTCTAAATTAGTTTTCCGAATTTCTTTTTCGAATTTTCTGAGAAATATCTTAAGGAATTTCCAAACGAATTTCTGGATTTATATCTGAAGTACTTTCCAGTGAACTTATGTGCTGTGATGCGGCAATATCCTAGTGGAGGATGTAATGTAAACTTTTGCTGTGGAGATACAAGCTATAGCTATTAGCATGTTCACCCTATCAGTCTGTCTGTAGCTAGCAATTGTACAAAAACCCTAAAATTCAATAAAAGCATGATAGGCCTTGCTGCGTGATTTTTTTTCTCATCTTAAAATTATTCACGCCGATTCACGCCGCCGCCGCCGCCGCCGAACATTGCTGACGGCGTGACGCCGCCGACGCCGCCGCCGCCGGTGTAAAAATGGCCTTACGCCGCCGCCGTTCACAAATACTTCGGCGCACAGGTCTACATCGAAGTCCTCGGCAGGAACAAACGTCAGAGGACGCGAATTGACAGTATGTTCAATTTCGATTAGTATGTTGCGCAATGATTCATCTGTCGGGTTACGTTGAGGTTTCATCTTCTGCAGGTTGACTTTGACGGACCGCACTAATCGCTCCCAACTTCCTCCCATGTGTGGAGAGGCAGGGGGAATAAATTCCCAATCAGTGTGAGGGCTTACAATCTCCCGTATCACCTGGTCTTGGTCCATGTTTTTCAATGCTGCTTCGAGTTCTTTACTACCTGCTACGAAATTCGTGCCTCTATCGCTGAAAATACGTATTGGTACACCTCGCCTAGCCATAAAGTTCCTCAGAGCCATGATACACGAGTCGGCATTTAGAGAATGCGCAATTTCCACATGAATAGCTCGTATTGTTAGACATGTTATCAGTACCCCCCATCGCTTCTCGAGTCTTCGTCCAACTGCCACAGAAATCGGGCCAAAATAGTCAACCCCGACATACGAAAATGGTCTAGCGAAAGCCGCAAGTCTCGCTGCTGGAAGATTGCCCATCAACGGAGGGTTTGGTACTGCTCGTTGGTTTTTACACTGTTGACAGCTTGCTCTTACACTTTTGCACAGAACTCTTATTTTTGGAATGTGATAGAGTTGACGTATCTCGTTGACCACCGTTTCATTATTGCAATGATGATACTTGACGTGGTAGTCTAGTACAATGAGTCTTGTAACGTGGTGATCCTTCGGCAGAACGATAGGATTTTTTGTATCCATTGAAGCATATTCACAGTTGCCAATTCTCCCTTGCATTCGTAATACTCCTAGCTCGTCCAAGAATGGTGTGAAGTTGAATATAGGACTAGCTTTCGCTATTTCTCGTTTACCGCTTGCAAGAATCGCGATCTCCTCAGAATATGCCTCGATTTGCACCTGTTTGTAGAGATAAACTGATGCTCTTTGTAGTTCTGCCATGGATAGCGCATTGTTGTTTCGTGTCTGCTGTGCGACAGTTTCCCGAAGATTACTTATGTAACGAAATACCATCGCTGTGACGCGAAGAAGTTTTCTCCACGTTCCGTAATAATTCAAATCAATTACTTGAGTTATTGTAGCGGCGTGATAGTTAAGATGGGCTCTCAATTCCTCTTTCGTGCTATTGTTGTGAAACGATTCTTTCGGCCAACTTTCAGGGTCTTTCCAAAGAAAATCTGGTCCTCTAATCCATCTGCTGTTGCTTTCGAGATCAGGCTTTCGGTTCCATTTGGTCGCATCGTCAGCAACATTGTCCTTCGTTCCAACCCACCGCCAGCTCGAAACCGTAGTTGTTTCCAATAGTTCGCTAACCCGAAATGCAACGAATTGTGAGTAACGTCTGTGATCCGATCGAATCCAACACAGAACATCTCGGGAGTCCGTCCAGTAGATTCGTTCTTCTATGTTGAACGAAAGAGAGTGTACTATTGCTTCCGCCAGTCTGGCACCTATAACTGCAGCCTGCAATTCTAAACTGGAAATAGAGATGAACCTCAGCGGTGCTACTTTTGCTTTTGCTGAGACGATTGAACATTCCACATAGCCATTCTCTTCGAAACGAAGGTAGACGGCAGCAGCGTAACCATACTCGCTGGCATCTACAAACGTGTGTAATTGAACTTTTGTGCTGTCTCCTAAGCTTGTTGTAGTGCGATAACATCGTGGGATTCTAATAGACTGTACCTGGGGAAGAATCAGTAACCAGTGCTCCCACTTATCGTTGAGTGTATCTGGAATTTCTTCATCCCAACTTATTCCTGAACGCCAGATCTCCTGCAGAAGAATTTTCAACAGAATGAGAAGGTTGGAAATCAGTCCTAATGGATCGAAAATTGCCATTAACGTGCGTAACATCTCCCGTTTTGTTGGTTTCCGCATTCCAGCTAGTAACATACGATCGTGTTTCGGAGAAAGCTTATAAGTAAACGTATCGGTTGTTGTACACCACCACATGCCCAGGATTTTTTCGGTTGCTACTTCGGAGGTAATATTGAGACTCATCTCGCCTGTGCTATCTACGCCCAATGCTTTGAGAACAATTGGAGAGTTAGAAAGCCAATTTCGCATCTCGTAGCCAGCTTGAGCGTGCACGTACCTCACATCTAATGCTAGTTTGATCGCTTCATCTTCCGTTTCAACGCTGGCAAGCATATCGTCCACATAATGCTTCTTCGTAATCGCTTCAGCTGCCGCAGCAAACTGTCCTTCGTGCTCCTTTGCGTTCAAATTTTTTGCATACTGTGCACAACTTGGCGAACAAGATGCACCAAACGTCATAACCTGCATGACATATGTACTGGGCTCCGTATCGGTTGTTCTCTCTTTCCAAAGAAAGCGTTGACAGTCCTGATCTTCAGCAGCGATGAGTGTTTGGTGAAACATTTCACGGATGTCTCCGCAAATGGCCACCTTTCTTTCACGGAATGTTTGTAGCACAGAGTTTAGGGATGTTAACTGGTCTGGCCCTTTAAGGAGCATAGCATTAAGGGATACACCTTGAGTTTTAGCAGCTGCATCCCACACAATCCTTATCTTCCCGGGTTTATTTGGGTTACAAACAGGAAATATTGGGAGATACCACACTCGAGATTTCGGCTGTTTTACTTCGGCCGAACTAAATTTACGAATATAACCATTCTTGACATAGTCCTTGATTTTTGCCTGTAAAATCACTGCTAGCTTAGGTTCTCGTTTCATTCTAGCTTCCAAACACTGAAAACGTTGGAGCTAATGGCTTGCTGTTTGGAAGCCGGAATTCATCAAACTTCCACAAAGACGAGTTACAAAACGACCGCTTGAAGATCGCGTCATTGTTCGCAAAATTGCATATGCTCGTTGATCCTCGGTTGACAAGACGAGATGACTTGGCTTAGAGATTCCTATATTTTCGAACGAGAAATATTCCAGCATAGCTCGCTGCAGTTCGTCGTCGTTATTTTTGCAACAAGTGTGCGCGTTCCAGTTGTGGTGTCCGCTAAATTCACCACCATCCGAGCCACCATGGATAATCCAACCAAGGCGGGTTTTTGTAGCGACCGGCTCGAACATTTTTCCTTCCCGACCTTTCTGTGCATAGCCGAGATTAGCGTTATTGCTTCCGATTAGTAGTCGAGGTTGAACGTTGTTATATGACTGCGCTGGAACTCCTCTGAGGTGACTATATTGACGAACTAGCTCTTCCATACAAAGGGTTTGGTGGAAAAGTCCAAGATTCGGAACAGTGTGTACTTCTCTCAAATGATACCTTTTTGAGGTTTCAACAGCTCCCGAAATTCCTAGCTGCACCCTTCTTGAGCGCACTAGCCTAGTCCTGGTGTTGGGTGGGACTTTAAACAAATTTGACCCGACTGATCGAGCGTCTGTCCACCAAGGAGGTGCGGCTCCAACAGCGTCTGTTCTGGCATCCAGCGGCTGAGTATGAAATGCTATTCCCCGGAAGCTATACCTAAGATGGCAGCCCCATCCCGGTGGATAGGGAACCTTGGGCCAACAACCTACTGTTCCCGAAACATCAATTTGTTCGAGAATCCGATAATGAAAGAATACGGACTGATACGACGACTCTTAGCGCGAAACAACGGACACGAATAGGAACATGGAACGTTTTAACCCTAGCCCAGCAGGGTAAATTGGCACAACTTGCCAATGAGGCACGCCGCATGAAGCTTGAGATCCTGGGACTGAGTGAAGTCCGTTGGCCAAACTTTGGAGAACACAGAACGCCGTCGGGACAAGTTCTGCT
The DNA here is from genome assembly GCF_024139115.2 of Armigeres subalbatus. Classification (NCBI taxonomy): domain Eukaryota; kingdom Metazoa; phylum Arthropoda; class Insecta; order Diptera; family Culicidae; genus Armigeres; species Armigeres subalbatus. Next base: position 35,516,590 of record NC_085141.1, read on the forward strand.
ATACTCTGGTTTACGAGGTGAACACGCTCCCCGGCATCGCGGAGTTGGCTTCCTACTAAGCGCTCAGGCACACTCTGCGCTTATGAAGTGGGAACCTATAAGTGAAAGGATAATCGTTGCCAGATTTAGAACACGGGTCCGAAACCTTACTATAATCCAATGTTATGCGCCAACCGATGCTGCCGATCTGCAAGACAAAGAGAACTTCTACAGTCAACTCAATGCCGTCGTAGATAGAATTCCGAAGGGTGATATCAAGATCTGTTTGGGCGACTTCAATGCGAAGATCGGATCCGACAACTCGAACCATGAGCGCATTATGGGACGCCATGGTCTCGGAGAAATGAGCGAAAACGGAGAGCTGTTCGCAGAATTTTGTGGTAATAACGACATGGTGATCGGGGATCGCTCTTCCCTCATCGACCGGTTCACAAGGTCACGTGGGTCTCCGTGACGGCTTTACAGAAAATCAAATCGACCACATCTGCATCAGCAGAAAATGGAAACGGAGCCTTCTTGATGTACGGAATAAACGTAGTGCCGATATCGCGTCTGATCATCACCTCCTCATCGGCGAAATACGCCTGCGCATTGCGCGGATTCGTCGGCAGGAGGAAAGAGTTGGACGACGATTCAACACACGCCGACTGGAAGATGCCACGGTGAAACGGTCCTTCGTTGAAGAACTGGAGACGCGTGCTGCAGATATTCCGGAAGGTGGCAGCGTGGAAGACCAATGGACCGCCATCAAGAATGCCTTCATCGCCACCAGCGAGAACATTCTGGGTGAACTACGCACCCAGAGAAAACAATGGATCACCGATGAGACCTGGAGGAAGATAGAGGAGCGAAGAGAAGCCAAAGCCGCGATAGAGCGATCGAAAACCAGAGGAGCCAAAGTCTTAGCCCGTCAACGATACACGGCTCTTGAGAAGGAAGTAAAACGCTCATGTCGACGGGACAAGCGAGCGTGGGCAGACTCTCTGGCCGACGAAGGAGAGAGCTGCCGCAACCGGGGACATTCGCCTCCTCTACGATATCTCACGACGCTTAAGCGGGGCGAGGATGAATGCAACGATGCCTGTGAAAGACGCGAATGATCAGTTATTGACCGACCCAACTGACCAGCTGAAACGCTGGTTCGAGCACTTCGAACAACTTTTTCAAGTGCCAACCAGGCCATCACCACCTCGGCATGATCTGCCTAGGATCCGACGTATAACACGTGTCAATACCGAAGCTCCATCACTGCTAGAGATTCAAACAGCCATCCAAAGCATGAAATCGAATAAAGCCCCAGGGTCGACCGCATATCAGCCGAGATGCTCAAAGCTGACCCCATGACATCCGCTCAACTACTGCATCGTTTATTTCGTAATATCTGGGACACCGCAACTTTCCCGGTCGACTGGATGCAAGGTATCTTAGTGAAGGTGCCCAGAAATGGCAACCTGACTGTATGCGATAACTGACGAGGCATTATGTTGCTGTGTACCGTTCTCAAAGTTCTGTGCAAAATTATCCTAGCCCGGATTCAGGAGAAGATCGATGCGACTCTCCGGCGGCAGCAAGCCGGATTCCGTGCCGGAAGATCCTGTGTGGACCATATTGTCACGCTCCGCATCATTTTGGAGCAGGTCAACGAATTCCAAGAGTCCCTTTACTTGGTATTCATTGACTACGAAAAAGCTTTCGACCGTCTCAATCATGAGAATATGTGGGGCGCCCTGAGACGCAAGGGGGTTCCTGAGAAAATCATCGGCCTCATCGAAGCACAGTACGAGGCCTTTTCGTGTAGAGTGCTGCACAATGGGGTCCTGTCCGACCCTATCCGGGTCGTAGCTGGTGTCAGGCAAGGATGTATTCTATCACCGTTACTGTTCCTCATCGTAATCGATGAGATTCTGGTAGATGCGATTGACCGTGAACCAAACCGCGGGCTGTTATGGCAGCCTATAACCATGGAGCACCTAAACGACTTCGAATTGGCGGATGACGTTGCACTACTCGCGCAACGGCGCTCTGATATGCAGAGTAAGCTCAACGACCTTGCCGATCGCTCCTCCTCGGCAGGTTTAGTCATCAACGTCAACAAAACCAAATCGTTGGATGTAAACACGGTGACTCCTTCCAGTTTCACAGTAGCCGGGCAACCAGTGGAGAATGTTGAAAGCTTCCAATATCTCGGTAGCCAAATGGCGTCAGACGGCGGTACCAAGATCGACATAGGCGCACGGATCAAGAAAGCAAGGGCTGCCTTTGCGAGTTTAAGAAATATCTGGAAAAACAGGCAGATAAGTGAACGCACCAAAATACGAATTTTCAACTCTAACGTGAAATCTGTGCTGTTATACGCTAGCGAAACATGGTGTGTATCAGTGGAGAACACTCAACGGCTGCAGGTGTTCATTAACAGATGCCTGCGGTATATAATTCGGGCCTGGTGGCCTCACAACTGGATCTCAAACAACGAGCTCCATCGTCGTTGTCACCAGAGGCCGATAGCAACAGAAATTCAGGATCGGAAGTGGGGCTGGGTCGGCCACACTCTACGTAGGAGCGGAAACGAAATCTGTAAGCAAGCATTAGAGTGGAACCCAGCGGGACATCGCAGCAGAGGCAGACCCAGAGGCTCATGGCGGCGAAGCCTCAATAAAGAAATAAAAGAAGTCGACCGAAATCTAACCTGGCAACAGGTTAAAGCAATAGCCGGGCATCGCTCAGGATGGAGATCTTTCAAGTCGGCCCTTTGCACCACCGGAGGTGTACAGGATCCATAAACCTAAAAAAACCCTTCTTGATTTGTTCTCATATCTTTGGTTATCTCCCGTCCATCTCAAACAAATGGGCTCGATTTCACCCTCCAAGTTGAGCTCTGTAGCCAATTTCTCATCCATTAGAGTAAATGCTGATCCATCGTCTAGAAAGGCATGGGTTTTAAGTACTTTATCACGACCGTACAACATGACTGGTACAACGCGGAATAACGTTCTAGAAACGGATTTATGATGAGCATTACATTCACGGTCGTTGGGTTTCCTACCAGTTGCTGGAGGGTTCAAGTGGTGTTCTTCTCTAAGATTCGGATCCTTGTTGACTGTCACGACACGCTGAGTATTGTGAAGCAGAGGGTGATGTTTGAATGTACAACCGTTTTGTCCGCATATTTTTTGGAATTTACATGCTCCTTTGTGTCCCTTCAAACACTTCCTGCATATTCCATTTTCTTTAATAATGGTCCACCTGGAATTGTATGTGCAATCCAAGAATCGCTGACATTTAACGAGTTCAGTACAACGGCCTCCACATGCGAGGCACAGTTTCACGGTCGGACCTTCTTGAGTAGCAGTAGTTTCGAGAGTTGGAGAGAGTGTTGTATTCTGTTCCTCACTATGCACATTTAGAAACGCAGATCCATTTTTGCCGGAGCGGGCGCTCTGCAGCGATGCAATAGGGCAAACAGTTTCTGCAAGATCGTATAGCCAATCAGCGAACACAGATAGGTGCACTACCTGAATAGAACGACGATGCTTGGCCCAATCAATCTTTATTGGAGGCGGAAGTTTATCTACCAGCTCTCTGAGAAGAACCATGTTATACGAATACTCTTCCAATTCGCAAGCATCGATTGTTGCGCAAAGATTTTGCACTGTCAATGCAAACTCGATGATCGTATCCAACCTATCCACCTTCGGAGCAGGAGCGGCACTAATCTTCGCTATCAGGTTGTGCACTATTACTTCAGGATTACCATATAGCATTTTCAACGTAGAAAGGATTCCAGGCACATTGGAAGGATGCATAAGCCTGCATTTCACTGCCTCAAATGCTTTCCCTCTAAGGCACTTTTGAAGGCGTAATAGATTTTCGTCCTGCGTGAAACCGCAGAGTTCAGTTGTTGAGTTGAACGTGGAGTAAAATAGCGGCCACTCTTCTGGGGAACCGCTGAAGACTGGTAGTTCGCGAGAGACAGCTTGACGTGCGGCTACGTGGCTTTGTGAAAGATTGTATTCAGGCTCGGAATGAATCTGAGGCCGCCTTGGCGTGGATCGTCGAACTGGGTCAAAATCGTGTACAGTAGAATGAGCGAATCTGATACTTCTAGGTGCTCGACTATTCTCGTCAACGCTCTGTTGTCCTGTGAACGGTCTGCGAATATCACGGGACACGGTGAAATCGGCAGCATTTAATGGTACAGTTGGGGCTCGTCGTAAAATAGCAGAGTCCATTGGGCAAGATGTAGTAGATTTTGCTGGTACTTCTTGGATCATCGAATTTTCGCGTTGCAACCAATTACTGACCTTTTCGTTCGACGTTTCTTCTTCGACGTCGTGCTCGGTAGTCGACGATGTTTCGCTGGCAAACTCTTTCAATAACTCGAATCTTTTTGCAGATATTCTCGTTTATTTGCTTCCTCCTTTTCCTGTAGTTTCCGTTCTTCATCCAACTGTTGTAGTTCTAACTGTATCCGTTTTGCCTGGTTGAGGATCTGGAACTAGCCCCCTTTGAAAGCCGACTCCTGTTGTCCACTGAACCTTGAGACTTGGTGTTCAGAGGATTAGTCGGACGCGGCAACGATGGTGCTATATTTGCTTCCCCAGTAACAGCAGTTTGCGGAGTCGAATGTGGTTGATTTACAGACGGTAGCGGAGGAGGATCACAATGAGACGGTAGAGGTTGTGCTATCGATGACCCGGCAATGGATGCGACAGCAGCTGGTAATACACCTTGCTGTACAAAGGTAGGTTGACTCAACGAGGGAAACGGAGGATGACGAATCGGTGGTAGAGCCTGAGCGAGATTGGACAACGTTGGGAATGCGCTCGAGGCCGCCAGATGACTCGAATGAGCTGGCGTAACATATGGAACCGATGGTGCAATCGGAGGTCTAGGCATCATGGCATACGGATATGTAACTGTGCTTGTTGGTATATACATCGGCGTTGAAGCGGTTGTGACGGGAGAGATTTGTGACCATGACATGTTTACATACTCCAGAGGAACTGTACTTACAGGAACCACAGTAGCGGGGGCGTACGTCTTTTTAAGAGCCCCAGTTAGTGGCTGGCATGATGGACACACGAATCTAGCGTTTTCGTTGTCCGAGGGGATTCCAACGCAAGCGGGGTGGTACCAATTTTTGCAAAAATTGCATTGCCATTGGTGGCCGTCGTCTGCACTACAGACTTTACATAGTTTCGTTGGTGTGGAACTTGCGATGCCTTGAGCTCCTGGATGATCCTCGCGTTCGTGAGAGTTGTTGGACATGTTCACCGGAATCTGGCGTCCGTATAAACAAAGTTTTTAAGATGTTGGCGTACGGCCAACGAAGAATAAGAATTCCAGGTTTTTAATACAACGTATATTAAAAACTTTCTGCAAAGGATAACAATGGCTCATTCAGAAGTATGCAGTATAGTTTTGTCAAAGAAACTTACGTTTAGGGTTCTTACTCTTTCCTATGCTATTCCCCAACTCCTACTCTGGTTGAAATATTACTCCTGTAAGAACACTTCATATAGTTAATGTTTCACCTTCGTGGTTTGTTCTAATATTCACCCTCGCTTCAGGCTACGAATATCAGCAGTGCTCACTGCTCACTAGCTTAAATCCTACAAAACAAATTCAGCTATCAACCGAATACATTAATTATTTTAGTTATTTAACGCATGATCAATTCGGCTCACCGTGAATCCTAATATCTAACTATTATCCGATTTGAATATAGTGTAAGTGTAGGTATAGTTTAGGTTAATTTCTACGAATGGAAAAATATTTAGGTAATTTAGGCACATATTCAATATTCGTAATACACTTCGCCCTACCCTAATATTAGAATAGCAAGGAGAATTATAATTTACTTATACACTATTTAAATAAAGAAAAGAAAAACTAGTTTTAAACTGAATTTTAAGTTTTACACATTCGTTTGCAGGCACATTTCATAGTTTTCAGCATACCAATTCCTCTGTTTATCATCCAAACTATTGTCAGCGAAAAGTGGTCCCGTCATCCCGTCCGAGAGCCCAGTGTTTGACGTTTCACGCTTGACGTTCCGTTGTCAATCCCAGATGAAGCGACGCGCCGACCGAGGGGTCGTGACAGGTATTGTCAGAAATGGTTGAGAAAAAAAAGCGGACGTTTTGGATTATAATGAAGGCCGTCTGGTGGCCACCTACGGTTATAGCAGAGTAAGAACTGTGGAATATCTCAAAAATCACCATCAGAAATGGTTTTAGAAAAAAATGCGCTGCGCTAGGACGAACTTCACAAAATGACCATTTTTACCGATGTTCCGGATTTTCCGGAAGGCCGCCTGGTAGCCACTTGTGGTCATAGCATTGTGAGGAATGTGTTTTAGCTCAAACATCCTCATCAGAAATGGTTTAGAAAAAATTAAGCTGCTTTCGGACGAACTATCCAGAATGACAATTTTTACGGACGTTCCGGATTATCCGGAAGGCCACCTGGTGGCCACCTACAGTCATAGGTGAATGAGAACTGCGAATCAACTCCAAGGTTATTATCAGAAATGATATAGAAAAAATCGCGTTACTTTAGGAGGAATTGAACCGGTACCAGCGAAAGTGGTACATAAACCATTTTTGTCGATTTTGTGTTTTTTACACCAACGGCTTCTATTAGCAAAGATCTGGTTAGGGAATGGCGAAAAAGTGATTTTTGACAACTAAATCTGGAGATATGCACTTTTTATTTTCTGGTATATATCACAATGGCAATTTCGTTGACAGGAAAAGTGGTACATGTACAGTTCTACCCACTAAAATCAGCTTATCGAACAGAAAATTTAACAACAAAGATGTTTCCGCAACATATTTTAACTCTATTTTGAATTTCAAAATGGTTTACTGTTGTTTAGAATGATTTTATAAATGAACATGTACCACTTTTACTGGCAACGATATTCGGTTTCTGTTGCATTTTGTTCCCATTAATAGTGGTACATGCGCATTTTGTTCAAATAAACTTGAAGTTTGTCAAGAAACTTCGCATATTTCTCATTACTACCTTTAGGCACACCAGTCATAACACGTTGGTACAGTTAAATTGCAGAAAATAACTAATTCGAATTTTATTTTTAAGGTTTTTGGAAAAATGCGTCTCCTGTAAAATTTACTCAATGTAATATGTACCACTTTCGCTGGCACCGGTTCAATTGTTAATGAAAAAATAAATAATTCATTAGATACTGGTCACTTTTCCCTGTGCACCTGAGCCTTTTATTTAGCTATATTTACCCGAGCCTTCTATCGAATCACTTTTATTATCTTTTCAATTGATGAAGAACTAATGTTTTGGGGAATACATAATGGTTTGCTGCAAATTGGTCAACTGACTATAAAGATATCTCATTTTTACTCAATGTGTTGTACTTTTTACAACGGTGCGAGTCCCGGAAGGTTAATTCTAACACCCTGTAAACAAGCTGGTGTGAACTGTCAAACAAGTAAGATTAGGTCAAAATCTTGCATTGCTCTATAGGTAGTTCCAGTTTCTGACTAATTATTCCAATGGGAGTCTAACTACACAGTAGAGTGACAGCACAGACAAACAAACATAACACATTGAACATTTACTCATCAAATTCATCGTCGTTCAAACAGTAACGACATCTGTTGATTTCAGTTAGTTGGGCAAATCACGAACTAGATGGCGGTAGTGAGCAAACGTCAAACTCGAGCAAAAACGATGCGCGCGTCACGAGTGATCGATTGGCCAACTAATGATTATTTGAATTGACCAGTAAATCAGTGAACGATGGAAATTTGTCGAGTGGTATGTCTGTTTGTCTGTGCTGGCAATATCTCGAAATACAAGAAAACTAAAACCCGCCACCATCATATTTAACGCAGTTTTCTTTTACATGAAATCACCCATCAAGCCATTAGCTGACGACCGCCACCGCTCCAATCCATAGATCAACCGAGCAGGGCGATTAAAAGCGAAAGATCGTACTTTCGACTTTGTTCCAGATTGGTGTCTCTGTTTTGAATTAGCGTCGCGCGCGCAATCTGAATTTCTCCCCCGCATCATCGCATCGTTGGATTCAGCACCGTCGCGTAGTAGCTCGTGCTCTGCGTGCGAAAAAAAATGCAGCCAAACCAACAAGTTCGAGTTTTCGCGGAACCATTGACTGGTCCAGCGGAGGAGATAACCACAGCAGCACCCCTTCGGGGGTTGACTCAACTGATCTCGATGCACCTGTTTGGCGTATTATTTACGGCCAATTTGATGCAGCTAAAATTGACATTCCAAGCAGTGCCAGCTACTACACAGTCTTGCTCGAAGATGCAAATTGCCCTTCCTATTTTTTGCCTGAGTCGGCAGCATCAGATTACATCGAAGCACAGGGTATGCATGACTTTCCATTTCGATATCGCAACTCTATCCTCTTACGCACGAGCTGTTTAATCCCGATTTGAAAGAGCAAGCTTTAGCATTTAACACTATGGATTCATTCGTTCAGAAAATTGTTGCAACTAAATTTTTAATTGACTATATCTTAGTGGTTTTTCAAACGACTTTCTAAAGTTTTTTACCTACGGTTTTCAGGACAATCATCTCGGGATCCAAAACAAAACTCACTTGCGTTTTAAAGGGCACACCACTAAATATGAAAGCATCGCACAACTGTCATTTTCATTATTCCACGCATGCTGCGTCATAGCAAAGCTGAAATAATTTATTATTGGGGTCGCAGCCTCCGTATTGAAGGGTGTGCCCTTGCAAACGCGAGTGCATTTTGTTTTAGATTCTGTGATGGTTGTCCTTAATATCTTCTAGTTTATGGACATTACAAAATATTGTGTATATATTATATTAGCATCATCGTTTTTATATTGGCATCATGCGTGTTCACTGCTGAAAAAATCACAAGAAATAAGAAATATTTCGAGCAGAACACAGCACTGAATTATTAGTAGGTTAAATACTGAATGATTTTTGGCACATCCAAGCTCTAGAACTTTAATCAGATGATTTTGAACTGATCGTCAGCCAACTCTACTGATCATAAAATTCAAGCAAGTTGAATGTACGTTATAGAACCCCCACCTTAGAATCATTCAATTGACCTTTCCCGTCGTTTTATTGTCTCAGTCAATTCTTCGGCTTATTTGTAGGCAATGTCGTGGGGTAACCAACTTGATTTGAACCCCTACAGATTTTGGACCCTCCTGTTGACATTTTCTTGAATTCTGATCCAAAATCAATGCCGCTGCTAAGTCCATCAGTGGCTTCAAGAGATTAATGTTGTTCTACATTTGTTTAACTAGTTTTCTGTGCGAAAATAACGATATTCAGATGAAATTTTAATGAAATCAATTAGGGCGAGTACTACCCGAGAAATGGTGGAGATACGTGGACGACATTTCAGCATTATCAACCGGAAAGATCTACCCAGGATTTTGGAAGCGATAAACAACGTGCATAAAGACATCAAATTCACCCACGAGGAGGAAAAGGAAGGTAAATTACCTTTCTTGGATCTACTGGTTATCAAGGGAACAAATGCAATATTAGACTTCGAAATCTACAGGAAGCCCACCAACACCATGAGAGTCATCCCATACACATCAACTCATTCGTATCAGCATAAAATGGCAGCTTTTCATCACATGATCCACAGGATGCAGACGATCCCCCATCATGGAAACAGCGAAGATCAACGGATACAAGGGAAGAACAATACAAGCAATCACAAGACAAGATGCAGAGGAACCTACGGAAAAACGAACTGACAACACTGACACCGATCGATGAACCGCTGAAAAGGGTATCGGTCCCCTATGATCAACACATCACCCAGCAGTTACGCCATCGACTGAGGAAATTCGGCATCGATTTAGGATTCTCCAGCAGAAGCAATCAACTGAAGACACTGTTGGGCTCCACGAAGGATTCGCGAAGTCGAAGCAAATTCTGCTCTTCCCTCCTATGGGAAATCGCATTGCTATCTGTCAGAGTTTGAGTGAAACATGGCCGCCATCTTCTCCTCTCTGTTGCTCTACTGTAAAAACCCATAAAGAACTGTCATTGTTTGTGTGAAGAATTTTGCTTCGACTTCGCGAATAGAGTTGAAATGTTAACTAAGGCAGGAGTTTATCAAATTAATTGTTCACAGTGTGATAAAGTATATGTAGGTCAAACAAAAAGATCGTTAGATGTAAGGTTCAAAGAACATATTGCGGAAGTAAGTAAGGCTAAGAGGGAAACTTATAAGGGATTAAATTATGAGTTTAGGTCTAAGGTAGCTGAACATGTATATCAGGGAAATCATTCAATTATGAAATCAAACATTAAAATTTTAAGAAATGTCTCTCTCAAAACATTAAATAATTTTTCGTTGACATGCGTCTGCGTACTTCCTCTATTTTAGTAGGGTTACTGCTCCAAGACTTATTGTTGTGATTTTTGCAGCAGTAAGCACGCATGTTAGTAAAAAGAAGCAACGAAATTGGTGCTGCATTTCTTTGTTTGGAAAACGGGACAGTTCCCCTAAATAGCACATTTTGCCCAAGTCTGAGCAAGTTTGTTAATAGAATATAGGGCTTAATTGTTAGAAACAAAGCAATTCTAATTATGTATTGATTTATTAGCTTCATTTCCAGAAGTTTTGAATAAACAAATTGCTAATAATTCTACACAGCATGGAAGTTGTCGTTTCCAATATCAATACCTATAATCCATAAATCCAAAAGTTAGAAGTTAAACGTAAATACGTTACGTTTATACAAGTCCTACGTCTATTCGCGGTTATGTTAAACACATTACCCATTGTTCGTTTTTTTTTTCATTGATTCTCCTAGCCGGATGTTTCTTGGAAACATTGGTTTTGGTCAACAGCGGGAATGTCTTGCTGCAACATGGATCCAAAGGAGCAGTGAAGACAGGTTGCTTCCGGATTTTAAATAATCCCCCATTGTCTTTAGATTTGGGCAAGCTTTTATGGATGACTTTTGATTTCTTACGGCGCGATCCCGGGGAGACGGTGGCTTCCTTTTTTCGGGCACGTGTACCATTGGCACGGCAAATGCTGGGTAAAGCGTACCATTGGTACTTCGCGTACCTGAAGGAATAAAATAGACCCCATCTCGCGGTCCTTAGCCTCTTACCCAGCAACTCCTATCCCTACCTCCCCGCGGTGCTGGCCGGGATACGAGCAACCTTAGGGAAGATCGGGTAACCAACCCCGGTGGGAACTATGGTCGTATGCTGACAGGGAAGGGGGGGTTTGCTCCTCTCCGGAGGTGCAAATCTTATTGAGCGTCTGTTCTCCATGTCAGGATCGGCTCACAACAGCGTCTGTTCTCCATGTTAGGGCGGCTGATCATCGTCCGAGTGCCAGCGAGGGACTCTAAGTGAAACTGTGCACCATGGTCCACCGGAAATAAGGAGGAATGGTCCTCCGGAAATTTAGGGGGTTTGGTGTCAGGCCCTGCAAGCCAGCCTTTAAAAATCATAAGCAACGAACAATCAACAAGAGAGTACGGACCGGAACCATCGGCGAAGACCACTGCGACGAAAGGTACTAGCGATTGGAAACTCGTTTCGTGGAACTGCAAATCTCTCAACTTCATCGGGAGCACACGCATACTCGCCGATGTGCTCAAGGACCGTGGATTCGGCATCGTAGCGCTGCAGGAGGTTTGTTGGAAGGGATCAATGGTGCGAACGTTTAGAGGTAATCATACAATCTACCAGAGCTGCGGCAACACACACGAGCTGGGAACAGCTTTCATAGTGATGGGCGATATGCAAAGGCGCGTGATCGGGTGGTGGCCGATCAATGAAAGAATGTGCAGGTTGAGGATCAAAGGCCGGTTCTTCAACTTCAGCATAATCAACGTCCATAGCCCACACTCCGGAAGCACTGATGATGATAAGGACGCATTCTACGCGCAGCTGGAACGTGAGTACGACAGCTGCCCAAGCCACGACGTCAAAATCATCATAGGAGATTTGAACGCTCAGGTTGGCCAAGAGGAGGAGTTTAGACCGACTATTGGAAAGTTCAGCGCTCACCGGCTGACGGACGAAAACGGCCTACGACTAATTGATTTCGCCGCCTCCAAGAATATGGCCATTCGCAGCACCTACTTCCAACACAGCCTCCCGTATCGGTACACCTGGAAATCACCACTGCAGACAGAATCACAAATCGACCACGTTCTGATTGATGGACGGCACTTCTCCGACATTATCGACGTCAGGACATATCGTGGCGCTAACATCGACTCTGACCACTATCTGGTGATGGTTAAACTGCGCCCAAAACTATCCGTCATCAACAATGTTCGGTACCGACGACCGCCGCGGTACGACCTAGAGCGACTGAAGCAACCTGATGTCGCCACTGCATACGCGCAGCATCTCGAGGCAGCGTTGCCGGAAGAGGGTGAGCTCGATGGGGCCCCTCTTGAGGACTGCTGGAATACAGTCAAAGCAGCCATTAACGACGCAGCGGAGAACAACGTCGGGTATATGGGTCGAGGTCGACGGAACGATTAGTTCGACGAAGAGTGCAGACAGATTCTGGAGGAGAAGGACGCAGCGCGGGCGGTCGCGCTGCAGCAAGGTTCCCGGCAGAACGTGGAACGTTATAGACGGAAGCGGAGACAGCAGACCCGCCTTTTTCAGGAGAAGAAACGCCGCCTGGAAGAAGCGGAGTGCGAGGAGATGGAACAGCTGTGCCGTTCTCAAGATACACGCAAGTTCTATCGGAAGCTCAACGCATCCCGCAAAGGCTTCGTGCCGCGAGGCGAAATGTGCCGGGATAAGGATGGGAGCATCTTGACGGACGAACGTGTGGTGATCGAAAGGTGGAAGCAGCACTACGAGGAACATCTGAATGGCGCTGAGAGTACAGGCAGTGAAAGTCAAGGCAGCGGAGGAGATGACTACGTCAGTTCAGCGGACGATGGAAGCCAACCAGCCCCCACCTTGAGGGAAGTTAAGGATGCCATTCAACAGCTAAAGACCAATAAAGCAGCTGGTAAGGATGGTATCGGAGCTGAGCTCATCAAGATGGGCCCGGAAAAGCTGGCCACTTGCCTACACAAACTGATAGTCAGAATCTGGGAAACCGAACAGCTACCGGAGGAGTGGAAGGAAGGGGTTATATGCCCCATCTACAAGAAAGGCGACAAACTGGAGTGTGAGAACTTTCGAGCGATCACCATCCTTAATGCCGCCTACAAAGTGATATCCCAGATCATCTTCCGTCGTCTGTCACCATTAGTGAACGAGTTTGTGGAAAGTTATCAAGCCGGCTTCGTTGACGGCCGCTCGACAACGGACCAGATCTTCACTGTACGGCAAATCCTTCAAGAATGCCGTGAATACCAGGTCCCAACGCACCATCTGTTCGTTGATTTCAAGGCGGCATACGACAGTATAGACCGCGTAGAGCTATGGAAAATTATGGACGAGAACAGCTTCCCTGGGAAGCTTACCAGACTGATCAAAGCAACGGTGGATGGTGTGCAAAACTGTGTGAAGATTTCGGGCGAACACTCCAGTTCGTTCGAATCGCGCCGGGGACTAAGACAAGGTGATGGACTTTCGTGCCTGTTGTTCAACATTGCGCTAGAAGGTGTCATGCGGAGAGCCGGGTGTAACAGCCGGGGTACGATTTTCAACAGATCCAGTCAATTTATTTGCTTCGCGGATGACGTGGACATTGTCGGCCGAACATTTGCAAAGGTGGCAGAACTGTACACCCGCCTGAAACGTGAAGCAACAAAAGTTGGACTGGTGGTGAATGCGTCAAAGACAAAGTACATGCTTGTGGGCGGAACCGAGCGCGACAGGGCCCGCATGGGAAGCAGTGTTACGATAGACGGGGATACCTTCGAGGTGGTTGAGGAATTCGTCTACCTCGGATCCTTGCTAACGGCTGACAACAACGTTAGTCGTGAAATACGAAGGCGCATCATCTGTGGAAGTCGGGCCTACTACGGGCTCCAGAAGAAACTGCGGTCGAAAAAGATTCGCCACCGCACCAAATGTGTCATGTACAAGACGTTAATAAGACCGGTTGTCCTCTACGGACATGAAACATGGACAATTCTCGAGGAGGACTTGCAAGCACTCGGAGTATTCGAGAGACGGGTGCTTAGGACCATCTTTGGCGGTGTGCAAGAAGACGGTGTGTGGCGGCGAAGAATGAACCATGAGCTCGCCCAACTCTACGGCGAACCCAGTATCCAGAAGGTAGCTAAAGCCGGAAGGGTACGATGGGCAGGACATGTTGCAAGAATGCCGGACAGCAACCCTGCAAAGATGGTGTTCGCTTCCGATCCGGCAGGTACGAGACGGCGTGGAGCGCAGCGAGCGAGATGGGCAGACCAGGTGCAGAACGACTTGGCGAGCGTGGGCGTATCCGAGGATGGAGAGATGCGGCCTCGAACCGTGCATTGTGGCGTCAAATTGTTGATTCAGTGTTATCTGTTTAGATGTTAACTAAATAAATGAAATGAAATGAATGAATGTACCACCGCAGACTGGGCTGCTAAATGGTGGGTTGACATCAGGGAAGGAGCGCCCAACAGAGCTCTGGTCCCGACAAGTCCCTATCTCACGCTTCCACGGGGCGTCCGATGACAAAAGACCGCCACTAAGGGTTGTGTACTTAGCTGGTAGTGCAGCCTGGGCACTGTTGTCCTTCTGACATCAGCTAGAGTGAGAAGGTACGCCTCGAGCGTCTGTTCACCAGGAGGTGCGGCTCAAACAGCGTATGCCTGGTACCCAGCGGCTGATTAACGACATGCTGTATCGCGTCAGCTATACCTAAGGTGGCAGCCCCATCATCGCGATGTAGGTAACGCGACCCTAGTAAGGTAGCTTACTGAAGCCTCTCATATACCACGAAAAATGGAGATAGAAGAAAAAGAGAACGTTATTTTTGGCAACCGACCCGGCAACGCAATAAGGACTATGATTGGAAACTCGGTACCTGGAATGTCAGGACTCTAAATGAACCTGGACGAGTGAGCCTCCTGGCTCGTGAACTGCAGAAGGTTGGAGTGAACGTGGCTGCTATTCAAGAATTCCGATGGCCTAGATCCGGAGAACGTGAATTCCGAGCCGTGGACCCCACGACCAATACTGCATTCAAGTATAACATCTATCACAGCGGCGGTGAAAAAGCAGAGCATGGAGTTGGTTTCGTAGTGATGAAGCAGATGAAGCGAGTGATGCGGTAGAAACCCATTCTGTGTGTCTGTGAATCTGTGTGTTGAGGATACGGGGCAAATTCTTCAATTACAGCCCAATCAACGTTTACGCACCGACAAACGATAAATCCGACGACGTGAAGGACGTTTGATGAATGTCTTGATAAAGCCTATGGAGAGTGCCCAAAGGATGACGTGAAAATTGTAAATTGTAAATGCTTTTCTGCAATCGACAAACTAGGTTTTCCATCCCTTTCTTTTCCCAGCCAGGTGGCTGGCGCATGAAGACCTCCTCTTCTAGAACTCTGTAGAGATATGCGGTCTTTATGTCCAGGGGCTTCGCCGTCATCTGTCGCTTCGCCGCCACTGTCAGAAACGTCCGGAATGTCGCGTGTCGTGTAACAGGAGCGTACACCTCCTCAAAATCTTCACCGAATCGCTGTGAGTAGCCTTGCGCCACAACTATGGCCTTGTGCTTTACTACCTTGCCTTCCTCGTTGCGTTTCAGCTTGAAGACCCACTTTGATCCTACGACCTTCTTCCCCTTCGTTAACGGTACTTGCTCCCATGTATGGTTACGCCGATGCGATTCTAGCTCGTCTTCCATAGCAGCTCTCCAGTCGGCGTTCTCCATTGCATTACGATAATTCACTGGTTCTTGATGTACACACGCTGCGGTACCTGCCGCGTAATCCAAGACGTATTCCTCGAAATGTCGCGGTACTACACCGCGGGTTGCTCGTTGTGAACGGCGCATGGTCTCTCCTCGTGTTGGCATATCGTCCTCAGCATCTTCGAAATCTTCTGCATAAGAAGCAGCGCTGTTCGGAAGCAGTTTAATCTCCTCCTCGTCGCGAGTCGTATGTTTGTCTTCAAGTGGCTTCTCAGGCGTCGATATTGGGAACTCGATGGTAGATGTCCCATTCCCTAACTCGAGAAATCGCGCATCACGACTAACTGTTATCAAATCAGTTGCACAGTCGATGAATCGATTAGCTTTATGCTCCATAGAATACCCCACAAACCTAAGCTTTCGGGACTTGCTATCCAACTTGCTACGCTTTGAATCCGGAACATGTACGTAGGCCTCAGCGCCAAACATCCAGAGATGTACCAGATCCAGTTTACGTTCCCACCATAGTTCGTACGTAGGCCTCAGCGCCAAACATCCAGAGATGTACCAGATCCAGTTTACGTTCCCACCATAGTTCGTAAGGAGTATTCTGGATCGACCTTGACGGTAAGCGGTTCTGCAGATATGTTTCTGTGAGCACCGCCTCACCCCAGTACCGCTTCTCCATACCAGCATCAATCAGCATGCAGGTAGCCATTTCTGTTGTAGAACGGTTCTTCCGCTCCGCCACGCCATTCTGCTGGGGCGAATACGGCGCGGTAAACTGTGGCTTAATCCCTTCAGCACGATAGAAGGCCTTCAACTCCTTGTTGTTGACTTCGCCTCCTCCGTCAGAGCGAATCACACGAACTTTTCTGCCAAACATCAGATCCGTCGCTTCGGATTTCTGCTTCAACAGGTAGGTGACTGTGAAGCGGCTGTAATCATCGATGAGATGCATAGCATAGCGATTGTCACTGGGAGTAGTAGTCTTCATTGGACCACATAAGTCCGTATGGACGATGTCGAGCACTTGATCCGCTTTTCACTCGGTGACAGGAGGAAAGGGCTGTCTGACCGACTTTCCTTCCATGTAACACTCACAAACAAGACGTAAACCACAGTCACTTACCTTGATGCCTGTTGCAAGACTCTCCTTGACGACTCGTTCAGCGGCGGCCCAATCTCTATGGCCCAACCGTCGGTGCCACTGATGTTGGCAGTTCACGTTGTGCTCACCCGTCGATGCTTTGTGGGATTCCTCGATTGTCCGCCGGTAGTGCAGGCCACCGTAACGACAGCCTCCGTAACGACAGCAACGACAACTCCTCCTGCATCCATGATTCGGCAACCTTCGTTGTTGAAAAACACTTCAAGTTTCTCCTCGGCCAACTTCACTACCGAAATCAAACTGGTTGCAAGACCAGGAACGTATTTCATGTCACTCACTTCGATTCTTACCGGTTCACCGCGATCGTCCACTCCTCAAATCACGCCACTCCCCTCACCAACACGTAAAAAATAACCTTATATGTTATGGCAAAAAACCATTCGAAAATACTTATACTCTTCATTATGCCACCTAATGAATAATCCCATATCAAAAAGCTAATAACATTCATAAGTTAATGAAAAGTATAAGTTTCCGAATGTATGTGACTAATGCGATGTATAAGTTTTTTTTATACATGTCATTAAGCTCCTGCTTTGGCAAAAAAGTTTTAGAAATATTAATAATGAACAACATTAATTTTTTTTACGTGAAGGATCTCAGTTTTCTTACCGTCGGCGAGTGTGATCCACCCACTGGAAAATTGTTTCAACAAATCAAAGAATCAGCGATCGTATGTCATATGGGCACTTGCCCCACTGTCCACGATCCAAGAACGCGGTTTGATTTCAGTTCCACCGGTAAACGCCACATTCCGGCCTTCGCTATGCACTGCCTTTGCTTTCGGGTTTTCTTTCCCTTTCCTATAACTGTTTTCTTCCTTCACCGAAGCTCGGTATTTTCGACAGCTACTGCGCAAATGTCCCGGTTTCTTACAAAAATGGCACACGCGGGTCTCCCTGGACCTTTCTTCCGAACGCATCGCTTTCTGGTTTTTCGAGCCGCCACTTTCACGTTCCAAGCGACGATGGGACTCATCCATTAATTTGGAATTCACAACTTCAATCGAAATATCGTCATCAGCCCGATTGTCTAAAATGGCCACTATGCCGTCAAACGAGGGGAGTAAACTACGCAAAATCATGCAGATTTTCGTACACTCAAAATAATTGTCACTTAATTTCCACTATAAAAATCAGGTAGGCTTTAAAAATCTACATTTATGACGACCTTACTTGTGTCTAATAAAACTTACTCACATGTCCTATGCATACCAGAAAGAAATGTAGTGAAATTTAAATGAAAACGTAGAAAACAATATCTATATTCTTTTCTAGTGAATACTACTTGTCACTAGAAATACTAGAATAAGAGATCGGCGAAGACGCCATCTTGTTTCCATTCGAACCGTCAAAAGCGGTTCCAATTCGACTTGTTTACTTTTTGCCTCCATAAGAAGCAAGCAAAAAGTTCAAGTGCTGCCAGCATTATTTTCGCGATTTCATGCATTTTCATACGTTGCCAATTCGACAGTTTTTCACTCCGCCGGTCTCTGGTTATAGGGTTGCTACTTGTCACGAATGTATGAAAAATATATGAGTGGGGTACTCAGACCGAAGTCTATGTTTTGCATCAATCGCTAATGAAAAATTGTGCAGAAACATCATGAGAACAATTTACAAAAATAAGTGTTGAGTATGAAATAATTATTTCATAACTCTATTTTTGGTCCCGTCCGCCTCTAGTGGACGGGAATTATCATCACTCACACGGGCATTGCGCAAACTATTATTCCAATTCACTTAAAATCTATGTGTTTGTTGAAATTTCAATTCACTTAAATTGTTCGGTTCCGAACGTGTAATTTTTGTTTATACTTTTGTGTTTTATCTATATGTATGAAATTTGCGATAATTGATTCGAACCTATGTTTAGTTTAGTCTATAGATGTACATTAAAATAGTATCTTTCCCTTAAACCGAAAACAAAAAATAAATTTGAATTCAATCTTGCAATTAACAAAGCAAGCTCTGCCCACCAGGAACAGTTAGGTTTTGTTGTATTGGCGTTGCCATGGTAATGGGTGGAGCTTGGAGATTAGTTTAATGTCCATCTGACACACACACATTCAAACAATTTAACTATAAATAACCAGGCACTTTCGTGCAATTTTTGAATTTTGTATTTGACTGTCAACGAATATACATCGAGAGGAAAAGCGAACCCGGAGTTTTATTCTGCTACCAGACCACCATCCAGTTTCTACTGCGCTGCTGCAAGAGAACCGATTGCTGCTGCTGATCCACTACCATACAGTCCACCCGTTCTGCCGCTCATCGGAGCATCGTTGGAGGAATCAAACAGTCAAGAATTGTCCGTTCGATACGATCCACATTAGACCTCACCAGTGGTAATCTAATGTGGACACCGTTTCGACTGCACACGGACAATCTGTTGCTTTCCTCAGTCAAGATCCCCGCTGCTGGAGCCTCAACAAGAAACAACATTGTATCCCAGCGAGCCGATCTTGACTGAGGAAAGCAACAGATTGTCCGTGTGCAGTCGAAACGGTGTCCACATTAGATTACCACTGGTGAGGTCTAATGTGGATCGTATCGAACGGACAATTCTTGACTGTTTGATTCCTCCAACGATGCTCCGATGAGCGGCAGAACGGGTGGACTGTATGGTAGTGGATCAGCAGCAGCAATCGGTTCGCCTTGCACATGGATTACATGTTGTTCTCTGGCCTGTTGAGTGTTAGCCAGTAGCAAAATTTTGACTGCACCCCCGGAAGGAAGAGTCCATTTCCCGTTTCCGTTTTTGACGTTGTGCACCGCACATTGTTGGGTCCGTTTCCGTCTCATTCGTGACGTTGTGCACCGCACATTGTTTGGTCCAAACCGAACCGGATAGCAGCATCGGTGCCTTGCAGTTGCAGTTGAAAGTTTCCTCAGTGGCTCTGGTAGAGAATCAAGTAGTTCCGCCGTGAATCGACCATCCGGTCGGCGGCTTTCGCGTTCCGAAAGTACAGTCGCGCAAGTTAAGTGAAAATTTGAAATACGTCCGAACAAGTTTCGGCCAACACGGGCATTGCGCAAACTATTATTCCAATTCACTTAAAATCTATGTGTTTGTTGAAATTTCAATTCACTTAAATTTAATTACATTTTTTAGTGAATTGAGAGCAGTGAGTACCATCACTAACAAATCATTTAACTTCTACAAACGAAACTAGATGGAAAATATCCGCATATGTTTTCATGTAACTCTTAAGTGAAAATTATTTTGAGTGTATCTTTATCTAGTTCGGTACCCGCTGCATCCAACCCATCCAACCGGTCGAAAAGTTCACCGAGCTCGCGCAAATGCTCTTCCAAGTTTCCGCACCGACCGTGTTGTTTTTTGGTGGTATGGTTTCAGGGCTACGAACCAGGCGGGTGCTTAGCTGTCAAATATTTGTTGCTTCCAATCGAGCGAATGCCGACGGCACTAACACTACGCCGTAGTCTATCTTCTATCTTCTTCTTCTATATCTATCTATATCTATCTATATCTATATCTATCTATATCTATATCTATATCTATATCTATATCTATATCTATATCTATCTATCTATATCTATATCTATCTATATCTATATATATATAAAACGCAATGTTTGTATGTTTGTATGTATGTTTGTATGTATGTTCCAGCATAACTTCTGAACCCATTGACCGATTTCAACCAAATTTGGAACACACATTCTTTATCTTAAGGAGACGACGATAGGGGGGTTAGGCATGCTCTTTGGAAAAGGGGGAGGGTGTGGGGGGAGGTGTATTGCTTAGTTATCGATCTACTCAGTGTAACTTCTGAACCCCTTGGCCGGTTTCAACCAAATTTGGAACACAAATTCTTTATCTTAAGAAGGGGACGATATGGGGTTTAAGCCTGCTCTTTGGAAAAGGGGAAGGGTGTGGTGGGAGTGGTATTGCTTAGTTATCGATCAACTCAGTGTAACTTCTGAACCCCTTGGCCGATTTCAAACAAATTCGGAACACAAATTCATTATCATAAGGAGACGACGATAGGTGGTTAGGGATGCTCTTTACAAAAGAGAGAGAGAGAGTATGGGAGGAGGGGTATTGTTTAGCAATCGATCATTTTAATGTAAATCTTGAGCCTCATGACCGATTTGAACCAAATTTGTATCAAATATTGTCTGTCCTAAGGAAGAGTTTTAGTGTATATGAGTAAGTCATTTAAAAAGGGGGAGGGTGTGAAAGAGGGGTATTGTTTAGTTATCGATCAATTCAGCATGACTTCTGAACCCATTTATCGATGTCCACCAAATTTGGAACCCATATTATCTGTCTCTATCTGCTCCGAAAACAAATTGGCCGAATACCTTAAAAATAGCAAATCCTCGACAATAACATTTTCCCGGTAATAACATTTCCCCAAAAATGACTTTTACGAAAATGATATTTCCCAAAAATGATTCTTACCGATACACATATTCCAGAATATGACATTTCCCTGAAAATGACATATCCCTGAATGCGAGCCTGAATGTAGCAGGCCATTAACATAACACTATTTGGCCTAAGGTTATTCGTCATGAAGGACATTTGGGATAATTAAGAACAGCATCAGAAAAATCTTGCATAGCATTTGCATTTGCTGGGTATAAAACAATGATAATTGTTTCCCTTCATCGGAATAATGGTATGCCCAGTGAAAAGCAATGATTAATGTGTTTCCTTCTGAATGGTGGATGTGATTGCTTCTTTAAAAGTAGGCATTTGCCCGGAATAAGGCAATGGTGGGTGTTGACACAGTTGTCAAGCAGGCAACACTTTTCACCGACCACAAGCGGAGCGTCAAAGCGCCGACGAGCGAAGCAACGCGTCGCTGCGCTGAGGATCGACGCGACGCGTCGCAGAGTTTTTGACAGGGCGTTTGACAGTGACAGGATCGTTTCCAGCAGGGATGCCAGATTTGAAGACATGTCTTCAATTTGAAGACATTTGAATCTCTGTGAAGACATTTATTTCATGAAGACATTTTGAAGACTTTTTAAAATATTTGAAGACTTACCTTCTTAATTAAAGATACTTGAAGACAATCAATAATCCAGCGAATAGAAAATATAATTTGATGACTAACTTATAAATTTTGTGACTTCTATATGCAGATCACATAAATATTTCAAAAGTTATACATAATACACTAATGTCTCGGACTTAAAATTTCAATTTATCTTAAATTTTCAATATTATTAAATTTACACTAGCCGGTTGATAAGGTTGTCAACTGAGCGATTCCAAGTAACAGCATCAAAATTTAAGAAAATTTTTAATTCATGATTTTCTATTGAGTTGAAACTTTGCACAGTTTTTCAATTTCATCTAAATCGTCATTTTTCGATATCAAATCTTCATATTGAGTCACGACTAACTTTTCAAAAGGGTGTATGTGAAAATGGTTCAAAATATTTAAAAAGCTGCACAGCAAAAACGGAATGTTCGATTGTTATGATTTTTCAGCAAAGTTAGACAACTAAATGGTGATTATTAAGAAAATGTGCACAGTAAAAAAAATTTTTTGCCTTTAAAATATCATTTTGTCACAAAAACTCAAATATCTCAAAACCCTATCTTTTTTCGAACGTAATTTTTAGGGAAAACGGTCCATTATATTAGCTATCTACCATAAAAATTTGGTGATGGTAAACTAATAAGCAACAACGTTATGACATTTCAAACATTTCACAATTTTCACCTATAGTAAAAACAAAAAAATTCCCGAGTATTTTTTTTTCCCGAAACGCAGGTTGATGCTGTTTTTATTGTTAAGGGCCTTGCGTGAGTTAAACAAGTTGTTTGTATGATATTCCATATTTATGTATTCATCGTTATTATGTATATTATATGTATAAATATTATATGTATAAATAAATAAATGAATTAATATTATCCTAAGTATTAAATTAAATGTGGCAGTTACACAATGTTGTTATAGAAACTCTAAGAGTTTTGGGTTTGAATTTTGGTATGGGTTATGATATCATGAAAACAGTTTATTAATACTTATTTTTTATTTATTTTTATTCAAATTTTTTAAAATATCGAACACTTTTGAATTATTATCAGCACAGTTTGAGTATAGTTTTGCTTTAATTTTATTTTCCGACAATGGAATGAAACAGTGAAATTTTTGGGTTCCTTGGATCGTTTTCGCGTTATTAAATTGCTCGCTGAGCTCTGAAGCCTTTATTTCGTACTCTTCAGTAGTAGTAAAACAAAATGATAATTTGGTTAAATCTTTTCTTTTCTACGATTTGCCCAAGCAAAAAGTTCTTTCGCAGTTTTAATTGGATGCTCACGTTCTTTGGCTAAACTTGCTCTTGTGGCCATGCGCTTCATTGTTCCTCCAATAGCATCACAAGGACCTTTGCCATGTGATGTAGCAAAAATGCCATTCTGCATCAATTCCGTACATTGATTTAAATTGACATAGGCTCGAAAATTCTTACGATTTTTGTACTGCGACGCTGCTCCATCAGACATGAAATATATCTTTTTGACTTCTTTATGCTTATCAACGCGTAAAAGTTAATCATTTTTTCAATGAACAAGTTTACGGATACTGAATCGTGTCTTAAATCTTCGGAAATTATAATAAAACTTAAGTGTTCAATTTGCGTACTTCCATTGAAATAAATAACGAATGGATGAATTGTAGCTTGTTGTACGTTCCAGTGATGGGACTGCACTTCATCTTGCAATACAAAGCTGTAATTTTCAGAAAAATCACAAATGACTAAAAATTCACCATTTTGTAATGTATTTTTCGTATTTTTGAAAAAGCTGGATTGTTCTGTTGTAATGAAATCGTGAGGGATTAAACTTTCTAATTTCAAGCAAAAATATGACACAAACTCATCTACAGGTTTTACAATAGTTTCTATGTCACACCTATCCGTGGTCACCCATTGCTCAAATGATAACTGATCAATATATTTTTCTTCAAACTCAGCGAATAAAGTATTTTCCAATGATGAAGAATCTGGACAATCCGAACAAGATCGTAGATAGCAATTTGATGTTGTATTTTCACACAAAAGACTACCAGTTAACATTTTAATATCCTTTGTTAAATTGATTCTTTTCAAACTATGTAAAGTAAGATTAATATTCTCATTGGTTGTGCACACACACATTATGTGTTCCTGAATTGGAAAGAAGCTTACATTGCCTTGGCCGAAGGCTTGCAAATGAGGAAAAACCTATTTTAATATTATCGTGAATTTCCTTGAAGCGTGTGTACGCTTCTTTCAAAGTCGTCATCATTAATCGTTTTGCCTTTCTCGTATACTAAGTATACGGTAAAGGCTATATGATCGCTCCAAAAACAAACTTTTTATAGAAGGCCCGGAGACCCATAGTGTTATATACCAATCGACTCAGTTCGACGAATTGAGGTGATGTCTGTGTGTGTGTGTGTGTGTGTGTGTGTGTATGTGTGTGTGTGTGTGCGCGCACAAAACGACGCAAAAAATGTCACTCATTTTTCGGGCACTTATCCTCAACCGATTTGCTCGCAACAAATTGCATTCGACGCAGAATCCTTTCCCATTGTTTCCTATTGAAAATTGGCCAGGTCGGACTATGATATCGGGTGTTATGGCCAAAATACAAATTTATACGTAAAAATCGCGTAAAAAATGTCACTCATTTTTCGGGCACTTATCCTCAACCGATTTGCTCGCAACAAATTGCATTCGACGCAGAATCCTTTCCCATTGTTTCCTATTGAAAATTGGCCAGGTCGGACTATGGGACCGGAAGTTATGGCCAAATTACAAATTTATACGTAAAAATCGCGTAAAAAATGTCACTCATTTTTCGGGCACTTATCCTCAACCGATTTGCTCGCAACAAGTTGCATTCGACGCAGAATCCTTTCCCATTGTTTCCTATTGAAAATTAGCCAGGTCGGACAATGGGACCGGAATTTATGGCCAAAATACAAATTTATACGTAAAAATCGCGTAAAAAATGTCACTCATTTTTCGGGCACTTATCCTCAACCGATTTGCTCGCAACAAGTTGCATTCGACGCAGAATCCTTTCCCATTGTTTCCTATTGAAAATTAGCCAGGTCGGACTATGGGACCGGAATTTATGGCCAAAATACAAATTTATACGTTACAATCGCGTAAAAAATGTCACTCATTTTTCGGGCACTTACCCTCAACCGATTTGCTCGCAAAAATTGCATTCGACGCAGAATCCTTTCCCATTGTTTCCTATTAAAAATTGGCCAGGTCGGACTATGGGATCGGAAGTTATGGCCAAAATACAAATTTATACGTAAAAATCGCGTAAAAAATGTCACTCATTTTTCGGGCACTTATCCTCAACCGATTTGCTCGCAACAAATTGCATTCGACGCAGAATCCTTTCCCATTGTTTCCTATTGAAAATTGGCCAGGTCGGACTATCGGATCGGAAGTTATGGCCAAAATACAAATTTATACGTAAAAATCGCGTAAAAAATGTCACTCATTTTTCGGGCACTTATCCTCAACCGATTTGCTTGCAACAAGTTGCATTCGACGAAGAATCCTTTCCCATTGTTTCCTATTGAAAATTAGCCAGGTCGGACTATGGGATCGGAAGTTATGGCCAAACTACCTTTTTGCCTTTCTCGTATATTAAGTATACGGTAAAGGCTATATGATCGCTCCAAAAACAAACTTTTTATAGAAGGCCCGGAGACCCATAGTGTTATATACCAATCGACTCAGTTCGACGAATTGAGGTGATGTCTGTGTGTGTGTGTGTGTGCGCACAAAACGACGCAAAAAATGTCACTCATTTTTCGGGCACTTATCCTCAACCGATTTGCTCGCAACAAATTGCACTCGACGCAGAATCCTTTCCCATTGTTTCCTATTGAAAATTAGCCAGGTCGGACTATGGGATCGGAAGTTATGGCCAAAATACAAATTTATACGTAAAAATCGCGTAAAAAATGTCACTCATTTTTCGGGTACTTATCCTCAACTGATTTGCTCGCAACAAATTGCATTCGACGCAGAATCCTTTCCCATTGTTTCCTATTGAAAATTGGCCAGGTCGGACTATGGGACCGGAAGTTATGGCCAAATTACAAATTTATACGTAAAAATCGCGTAAAAAATGTCACTCATTTTTCGGGCACTTATCCTCAACCGATTTGCTCGCAACAAGTTGCATTCGACGCAGAATCCTTTCCCATTGTTTCCTATTGAAAATTAGCCAGGTCGGACAATGGGACCGGAATTTATGGCCAAAATACAAATTTATACGTAAAAAACGCGTAAAAAAATCTCGCACATTTTTCAAGCATTTATCCTCAACCGATTTGTTCACAACAAGTTGCATTCGACGCAGAAACCTGACCCATTGTTTCCTATTAAAACTTAGCCAGGTCGGACTATGGGACCGGAATTTATGGCCAAAATACAAATTTATACGTTACAATCGCGTAAAAATGTCACTCATTTTCGGGCACTTACCCTCAACCGATTTGCTCGCAACAAATTGCATTCGACGCAGAATCTTTTCCCATTGTTTCCTTTTAAAATTGGCCAGGTCGGACTATGGGATCGGAAGTTATGGCCAAAATACAAATTTATACGTAAAAATCGCGTAAAAAATGTCACTCATTTTTCGGGCACTTATCCTCAACCGATTTGCTCGCAACAAATTGCATTCGACGCAGAATCCTTTCCCATTGTTTCCTATTGAAAATTGGCCAGGTCGGACTATCGGCTCGGAAGTTATGGCCAAAATACAAATTTATACGTAAAAATCGCGTAAAAATGTCACTCATTTTTCGGGCACTTATCCTCAACCGATTTGCTCGCAACAAGTTGCATTCGACGCAGAATCCTTTCCCATTGTTTCCTATTGAAAATTAGCCAGGTCGGACTATGGGACCGGAATTTATGGCCAAAATACAAATTTATACGTTACAATCGCGTAAAAAGTGTCACTCATTTTTCGGGCACTTATCCTCAACCGATTTGCTCGCAACAAATTGCATTCGACGCAGAATCCTTTCCCATTGTTTCCTATTGAAAATTGGCCAGGTCGGACTATGGGATCGGAAGTTATGGCCAAAATACAAATTTATACGTTACAATCGCGTAAAAAATGTCACTCATTTTTCGGGCACTTATCCTCAACCGATTTGCTCGCAACAAATTGCATTCGACGCAGAATCCTTTCCCATTGTTTCCTATTGAAAATTAGCCAGGTCGGAGAATGGGATCGGAAGTTATGGCCAAACTACCTTTTTGCCTTTCTCGTATACTAAGTATACGGTAAAGGCTATATGATCGCTCCAAAAACAAACTTTTTATAGAAGGCCCGGAGACCCATAGTGTTATATACCAATCGACTCAGTTCGACGAATTGAGGTGATGTCTGTGTGTGTGTGTGTGTGTGTGTGTGTGTGTGTGTGTGTGTGTGTGCGCACAAAACGACGCAAAAAATGTCACTCATTTTTCGGGCACTTATCCTCAACCGATTTGCTCGCAACAAATTGCACTCGACGCAGAATCCTTTCCCATTGTTTCCTATTGAAAATTAGCCAGGTCGGACTATGGGATCGGAAGTTATGGCCAAAATACAAATTTATACGTAAAAATCGCGTAAAAAATGTCACTCATTTTTCGGGTACTTATCCTCAACTGATTTGCTCGCAACAAATTGCATTCGACGCAGAATCCTTTCCCATTGTTTCCTATTGAAAATTGGCCAGGTCGGACTATGGGACCGGAAGTT
This sequence comes from Armigeres subalbatus, assembly GCF_024139115.2. Classification (NCBI taxonomy): domain Eukaryota; kingdom Metazoa; phylum Arthropoda; class Insecta; order Diptera; family Culicidae; genus Armigeres; species Armigeres subalbatus. Next base: position 35,544,338 of record NC_085141.1, read on the forward strand.
ATGGCCAAATTACAAATTTATACGTAAAAATCGCGTAAAAAATGTCACTCATTTTTCGGGCACTTATCCTCAACCGATTTGCTCGCAACAAGTTGCATTCGACGCAGAATCCTTTCCCATTGTTTCCTATTGAAAATTAGCCAGGTCGGACTATGGAACCGGAATTCTATGGCCAAATACAAATTTATACGTAAAATCGCGTAAAAATGTCACTCATTTTTCGGGCACTTATCCTCAACCGATTTGCTCGCAACAAGTTGCATTCGACGCAGAATCCTTTCCCATTGTTTCCTATTGAAAATTAGCCAGGTCGGACTATGGGACCGGAATTTATGGCCAAAATACAAATTTATACGTTACAATCGCGTAAAAAATGTCACTCATTTTTCGGGCACTTACCCTCAACCGATTTGCTCGCAAAATTGCATTCGACGCAGAATCCTTTTCCATTGTTTCCTATTAAAATTGGCCAGGTCGGACTATGGGATCGGAAGTTATGGCCAAAATACAAATTTATACGTAAAATCGTGTAAAAAATGTCACTTATTTTCAGGCACTTATCCTCAACTGATTTGCTTGCAACAAGTTGCATTCGCCGCACAATACTTTACCATTGTTTCCTATTGAAAATTAGCCAGGTCGGACTATGGGATCGGAAGTTATGGCCAAACTACCTTTTGCCTTTCTCGTATATTAAGTAAACGTGAAGGCTGTATATTTGCTCCAAAAACAAACTTTCAATAGAAGGACCGGAGACCCATAGTGTTATATATCAATCGACTCAGTTCGACGAATTGAGGTGATGTCTGTCTGTGTGTGTGTGTGTGTGTGTGTGCGTACAAAACGACGCAAAAATGTCACTTATTTTACAGGCACTTATCCTGAATCGATTTGCTCGCAACAAATTGCACTCGACGCAGAATCCTTTCCCATTGTTTTCTAATTGAAAATTAGCCAGGTCGGGCTATGGGGTCGGAAGTTCTGGTCAAAATACAAATTTATACGTAAAAATCGCGTAAAAAATGTCACTCTCTTTTCGCGTACTTATCCTCAACTGATTTGCTCGCAACAAATTGCATTCGACGCAGAATCCTTTCCCATTGTTTCCTATTGAAAATTGGCCAGGTCGGACTATGGGACCGGAAGTTATGGCCAAATTACAAATTTATACGTAAAAATCGCGTAAAAATGTCACTCATTTTTCGGGCACTTATCCTCAACCGATTTGCTCGCAACAAGTTGCATTCGACGCAGAATCCTTTCCCATTGTTTCCTATTGAAAATTAGCCAGGTCGGACAATGGGACCGGAATTTATGGCCAAAATACAAATTTATACGTAAAAATCGCGTAAAAAATGTCACTCATTTTTCGGGCACTTATCCTCAACCGATTTGCTCGCAACAAGTTGCATTCGACGCAGAATCCTTTCCCATTGTTTCCTATTGAAAATTAGCCAGGTCGGACTATGGGACCGGAATTTATGGCCAAAATACAAATTTATACGTTACAATCGCGTAAAAAATGTCACTCATTTTTCGGGCACTTACCCTCAACCGATTTGCTCGCAACAAATTGCATTCGACGCAGAATCCTTTCCCATTGTTTCCTATTAAAAATTGGCCAGGTCGGACTATGGGATCGGAAGTTATGGCCAAAATACAAATTTATACGTAAAAATCGCGTAAAAAATGTCACTCATTTTTCGGGCACTTATCCTCAACCGATTTGCTCGCAACAAATTGCATTCGACGCAGAATCCTTTCCCATTGTTTCCTATTGAAAATTGGCCAGGTCGGACTATGGGATCGGAAGTTATGGCCAAAATACAAATTTATACGTAAAAATCGCGTAAAAAATGTCACTCATTTTTCGGGCACTTATCCTCAACCGATTTGCTTGCAACAAGTTGCATTCGACGCAGAATCCTTTCCCATTGTTTCCTATTGAAAATTAGCCAGGTCGGACTATGGGACCGGAATTTATGGCCAAAATACAAATTTATACGTTACAATCGCGTAAAAAGTGTCACTCATTTTTCGGGCACTTATCCTCAACCGATTTGCTCGCAACAAATTGCATTCGACGCAGAATCCTTTCCCATTGTTTCCTATTAAAAATTGGCCAGGTCGGACTATGGGATCGGAAGTTATGGCCAAAATACAAATTTATACGTAAAAATCGCGTAAAAAATGTCACTCATTTTTCGGGCACTTATCCTCAACCGATTTGCTCGCAACAAATTGCATTCGACGCAGAATCCTTTCCCATTGTTTCCTATTGAAAATTAGCCAGGTCGGAGAATGGGATCGGAAGTTATGGCCAAACTACCTTTTTTTAATTGATAAATCACAAAAAAAAATGTCACCTATTTTTCGGACACCTAACCTTGATCGATTTACACGCAACAAGTTGCATTCGACGCAGATTCCTGTCCCATTGTTTCCTATTGAAAATTGTCCAGTTATGGCTAAAATGCAAACTTTTACGAAAAAATCGCGTAAAGAATGTCACTCATTTTTAGGCGTTTATCTTCAGATTATTTGCTCGCAACAAGTTGCATTCGACGCATAGATAATCCTGTCCCAATGTGTCCTATTGAACATTGGCCAGATCGAAATATGGGATCGGAAGTTATGGTCGAAACACTATTTTTGCCTTTTGTCTGCAAAGTATACGAAAAGGCTATATGTTCGCTCCAAAACCAAACTTTTACAGAAGGCCTGAAGACTCATAGTGTTATATACCAATCGACTCAGCTCGACGAACTGAGATGATGTCTCTGTGTGTGTGTATGTATGTGTGTGCGCGCACCAAAAGTGCGAAAAATTTAGCTCACTTTTTTGGTGCTTATCCTCAACCGAACAAGTTCCATTCGACGCGGGATCCTATCGTATTGTTTTTTATTGAAAATTTGGAATCGGACACATCGGACTATGGGCACAAAAATTATGGCCAAAATACTTTATGTTATAAAAAAGCGCGTAAAAAAGTCTAGCTCATTTTTAATGCACTTACCCTCAATCGATTTACACACAACAAATTGCATTGGACGCAGAATCCTATTCTATTATTTTCTATTGAAAATTGGCCAGCTTGGACTATTACCTTAGAAATTATGACAAAAATACTTTTTGCCTTTCTTGTGCTACAAAGTTGTACCGAAAGGCTATAATTTCCCTCCGAAAACGAACTACCGGATGCTTCCACACTGATACACTTCCCTCCCTCTTCATCCAAATGTGATATCCTTAAAATATATTACTGGGCAAAATAAAACAGGGGTATGTACATCAAAAAGATTGAAAAAGGAAAAAAAATGTCGACATTCTTATTAGCATATTTTAGATCAAGTTGAAAACCGAACCGAGATCTCGCGTTTTCAACTGGATCTAATATCTTGCTTGAAATAATCCGATTTTCATAGAACGGACAAAGAAGTTTCTTTTTTACTTCTAACTACTAGCTCATCTACTTTCAAGCAAACACATTTTACGAAGGTCGAGAAAGGCACCATCACCACTAGGTGGATTAATCTGGGTTTTTGGATTGCTTAACGCTTTCCATTTTTTTTTACTGATACATAATCTTTTTGACCAGGCATAGCTCGACTTACTTCATCATCTTCAAAATGTTGAACTACTATTTCTTTTGTCTCATCTGTTAATGCAGTACTAGACCTAGTATTTTTGGTTGAAAGACAGTTATTCTTCAATTGTTTTGCCTCTTTTACTGTATTTCTATTGGTTTTGAACTCATCAATGGCATCCTGAATAGACCACGAACTTGGCAGCATCGACAAAATCAATAATTTTTCTTTCCTTGTCGTGGCTGCATTCGAGAACCTTTCCTTCATATTTATAATTACCTCATCGTAGTCTGTATTTTCCACATCATCAGGTCCTAATTTGAAGAGGTTTCTTCGTACAGCTTCGTTTATTTCACGGTATTTTTCTCCGGGTAATAAACGTAGTCCATCTTACTCCATTTAATCAGGTCACTTTTATCCCAGCTATGCCCTCGTTAAAGCGTTCGATGTTGACCTTTTGGATACACTCATCTTCCGATTGATTTGTTAAAACAGATTTCGCTGATGGTACGGTGGCAAGGCTCTCAGCACTTAATACTTCTGGTAATTCCTCAGTTGCTGTCGATACATCTGGCAATTCCTCAGTTGCTGTCGTTTTCGAACTTCCTGCGCTCTGCTCAACCGATGATATACAGATTGCTCTTTTGTCAACGTTTAGACGGCAGGACGTGCAAATGCGTAAATTTGTATTCAATGTGGACATTGGAGCATAACCAGTCGCTTTCAGTTTATCTATGGTGCTTTCGGTGAGATTTCGTAACTCTTTTGAACACTTTTTTCCATCAAACGGCCTACAACAGTTGAGAAAGCGGCTACTCATACCCGTTTCCTCCCGATCATAAAGTCTATTCTCTAAGAGGTATATTTTTTGCAGGTAAACTATAGACGTACACGTGTATATAAATCTTTGATTTTGCAGCTTTTGTCTTAAAAATAACATTTCTGATATGTTTCTATCAACGTTATTATCAACAGGTTTCAACACTATTAAAAGAATTTTTCGCCAGTCACGTGCAATGAAAATTATGACACTATCAATACTTTTGATCACAACACTGGATCGTGTCTAAGTTTCTTATAGATGCTATGAATATTTAAATCAAAATATCATGAAAACAACTTGTTTAAATCACGTCCCTTAACAATAAAATCTGCATCAAACTGCAATTCTCGAAATAACTTACACAGAAAAAATTTTTTACTAAATGTGAAAATTGTGAAATGTTTGAAATGTCATAACTTTTTGTTTATTAGTTTACCATCACCAAATTTTTATGGTAGATAGCTAATATAATGGACCGTTTTCCCTAAAAAATTACGTTCGAAAAAGATAGGGTTTTGAGATATTTGAGTTTTGTGACAAAATGATATTTTTAAAGGCAACAAAAATTTTTTTTTTACTGTGCACATTTTCTTAAGAATCACCATTTAGTTGTCTAACTTTGCTGAAAAAATCATAACAATCGAACATTCCGTTTTTGCTGTGCAGCTTTTTAAATATTTTTGAACCATTTTCACATACTCCCTTTTGAAAAGTTAGTCGTGACTCAATATGAAGATTTGATATCGAAAAATGACGATTTAGATGAAATTGAAAAACTGTGCAGAGTTTCAAATATTTTCGAAATGGTCGCTCAGGATCGACTGACATGCCCCCGTGGAATGCCTCAACTGCATCACATTTTAGTTATTGCGAGAAGATAGAAAAATTCGAACGAGGGTCCGACGGTCGACCGTCGGAAAGCTGTTCCGCAAACGTCAAATCACTTGATGCACGGAAAATAATGTTGGTTGATTTTTTCGGTGTGAATGTTCATTATTGAAATCGAAGAAAATATGTAACTTTAAATGAGTGTTACATGCCGCTATATATTTTAAATAAGTTTTATGGTACTTTCAAGGCATTTCGGAGCGTATTTATGCGATTTTGAAACATTTTAGACTTCTTTAATATTCTTGATATCAAGGAATATCAACACTTTTCGCACAGTGCATGTCATTTGAAGTTTCCGACACTCAGTCTTCTTCTTCTTCTTTGCTCCGCAAAATTAGAAGTTTTCTCTGTTCTCGCAATATGTGCTGGTTAAAAAATTCCCGATGGCAGCATTCGTTTAATGTTTTCTTGATAGCGGTGGCGTTTTCGACGTGTCTGCTAAAATATATTTCGCTCATTGTATCAGAACGCAATGACCGATCTAATTTATTTCAAACGGAAAAAAAGACAGAATTTTACTATGAGTTGTTGGGCTAGAGCCATTTTTTTAAATTTATTCATAATTCATCTGATCTTTTCGGTATTCCCAGAATACCCGCTGAGAAAGAGAATAAATTTTGAAGAACTCGATGAATTTTCCATGGATTTTAGAAAAAAAAATTCAATGGAAATTCGTTTTAAAAAAATAATTCGTGTAAAATAAGGATATTTGGGTCCAAAAGCCCTACCTCGTTTATGTTTGCAAACGATAGTGCATCGGTCGGGAATACTTGAACCGAAGTTATAAAAATTCTGGTAAAAGTCTTAATCAGTAAAAATATTTTTTTATTTAAGATATATTAAGGCAAATTTTGGGCTGTGCAACATTTCAGAACGAATGAACCATCAGCCCAAAACGTCAGCCCCATATTTTAAAAGGTTGAGTCAAGTGCCCTATGGTGTTTGGATAGTGCGTTTGAATCATATTATTCCGTACGTCAAAGAAGACCGAAAATGTCGAGGTAGCATTTTTCATCAATTTTTAAATTTTAAATTAAACAATGTTCCTTTCAATTTTTGATTCAAATGGAAAACTGACGCGTTCAGGATGATTAACTTCATCGTTCTAAGAAAGAAAATGAATATCGATTCTTCATTTTGGGACCCAAAAAATCGTGTAAAATAAAGAAAATTTCCCATTAATAGTCCGAGGAATTTCTTATAAAAATTCAAGAGAATTGAAATAGGAAATTCTTTTCAAATTATCTTGGAAATTTATAATAATTCCAGTATGGGCAGTAAAGGAATTCCCCCAAAATGTAAACGGGAAATTCATCTTAATTTCCACAAAATTAGTTTTTGCAGGAAAATCATCTGAACTCCTACAAATAATTCATGTTTATTTCCACAAGAAATTTGTCTAAATTCCTGTGGGATGTACTCCGGATTTGTATTTGAAAGTTAAGGGATGTCTCTTCGGATTTTCCATGTACCACATTTTTACGAATTTCATAGGAAATTATTTTCATTTTCTCAGAAAATTTTCTTTAGTTTCCTTAGAAAATTCTTACGAATGTCAACAATTGATATTGTTCTGGAGTTAAATGGACATTTCTCAGAATGGCCACCGTAAATTATTTTTAATTTGTTCAGGAGAATATTCTGAAAAGAAATCAGAGGAATTTCCTAAAAAAAAATCCGCCAGAGTTTTTATTAAAGACTCAGTAGAAAGTTCAGGGTAAACTCGTTAGAATTCCTTGTTGAATTCTTCCTTGAATTCCTTTAATATTTTTTCAAGAAATATTTTTGGGCACTCTTTCAGTATTTTAACTGGGAATACCTCTAAAATTTCTCCTGTAAATACATCTCTGGAATTCTTTCTGAAATTTCCCATGAAATTCCTCCGGGAATTCGTCCAGCAATTCCTTCAGAGATTTTTCAGAAAATTTCTCCAGAGTTTCCTTCGGAAGTACCTCTAGCAGCTCCTCCATAAGTTCATCCAGAAATTTCTCCATTAGATCCTCCAAGAATTCCGTCGGAAGTTCCTCCAGTCGCTCCTTCAGAAATTTCTTAGTTTGTTTCTTTCACGAGTTCCTCCAGCAGATCTTCCAGGAATTGCTCTCGAAGCTCCTGCAGGCATTTGTTCGGAAATTCCTCTAAGAATCCTTTCGGAAGTTTCTCCACCAGTTCCTCCTGACGATGCTCCGAGAATCTTGCCGAAAGATTCTCCAATAATACCTCTTGAACTCTGGAATTTCTCTGTTATTTCCTCCAGTAATTCTTCCGAAAATTCCTGCGCAATATTCCTGAGAAATACCTCAGGAAGTTCCTCCAAAAAGTTATCCAGAAGTTCCTCCGGAAGTTTCTTCAGACAATATTTTCAGAAACCCTTTCAGTAATTGCTCAGGAATTGCTAAAAAATCCTTCAGGAAGTTCGCAGGAAAATCCTTCAGGAATTCTTCAGAAAAATCCTTCAGTAATTCTTCCAGAAAATCCCTCCGGAATTTCTCCTGTAATTCCTCCGGAAGTTCCATTAGCATTTCATCCGGAAGTTCTTTCAGAAATTTATCTGAAAGTTCCTTCAAAAAATCCTTTGGATGTTTATCCTTTAGAAAGTCTCCAAAAAATCCATCAGGAATTTATCCTGATGTTTCTTCAGAAAATCTTATGGAAATTTCTTCAGGTATTTTAGGTATTTCAGGAATTTTTCCGAATCCCTACAGACAATTCTTCAAAAATAAATTCAGAAGAATTCCACAAGGAAATTCAGTTAGAAAAATCCGTTGGAATTATATTTAAAGACTCATTAGGAAATCCTAGGGAAAGTCATTTCCCTTACTCATGAAGATTTAAAAGAATATTCTCTTGAATTCTAACAATTTGAGTGTTAAAAAATAAACGATACATAAAACAAGGAGATGATTGAAATTACAAACCTATTGGATTTTGAAATTTGTTCTCTGATAATCATAATTTTGATATTGAAGACATTTGAAGACATTTTTACTCGACTGTGAAGACATTTGAAAATATCCCCTGGCATCCCTGGTTTCCAGGGTCGACTGGCTCGACCATTCAGCACAAGCTAGTCAATGTGGCCGGTTGGGCATAAAGTTAAGTGCTATGAATAGTGAATTTCTAGTGGTAAATTGAATAGAAGTGAATTTGTTGTTTATTTCGATTGATCGTTTAGACCAAATCGCAAAAATAGCCGCCGTGATAATCCTTCTACACGCTTAGTTCAGTTCACCCAAATATGGGTGAACAGTACCTAAAATCCTCAAAAAGTGCACATACCTAGATATGGGTGAAATGGTCATCACCCAAATATGAGTAAACTGAGTTTACCCATATATAGGTAGTTGAATGGAGATGATTTATTGGTAAACTTTACCCAAATTTGGGTGATTTTATTTTGTTTGAAGCCATTCTTACTTTTTCTAATAAGAACATATTACTTTTAAAAATTATCATAATATCTGTCATTTTATTATAACAAAAAAATATAATTTTTAACAAAATAAATATAATACAATAATAGTTGGTCTGCACCAACATAAGTTCGCTCACTGCAGGAGCCGGAAATTACACCGTGGTAGGAGTGCTTCCGGATACTCAGGTTTGCTGCTTGTACATGGGTGTGTTTAATCACGGTTGTCGGTAGTTCCTGTTAAAAGAGAAAGGAATTTAGACATTGTAAAAATAGAGTTGTGGACCAAATACTCATTTGGTGAATATCGGATTCTTCTCTATTGCGATTTTACGATTAATGGTACTACTACCGGAGTAAGAATAATTCAAAAAAAAATTGTGAAAAAGCTTCCCAATTCCAGAATAATTCACCGAAACTTACCTCAACGGTACTTGGTGGGTCCGGGGGTTGAATACTGATAGGAGGGTATCGGTGCAAGGATACTGATTCAAAGATTATAGGCTAACATTCGCATTTCACTGTGTTGAAGGTCCGGGGGCTAAAGTTCTGTTTGATGGTGGCATTGTGAGTTGTCCACTTCACTGAGGAGCACACCGGCTGCGGTTACATCACCGACGCAGTTGTATCTGCGGTCCCGACTGCGCGCTGGCTTGAAGCAACAAAAAAAAATAGCCCACCTTCTTCCCGTATTCCTAGAGTAGACCGCAAAAGGTTTGGAATGCAGCATCTAGACAGGTGTCTCATTGTCGGAGCGGTCGCAGCTGGAGATCCGGCAGGATTTATTTGCGATGTTGTCGAAGGTGTCCGTTTCCGCGGCTGGAAGAGGAGAAGGAATAATATATTTGTTACGGTGTTACTGTGAGGAAAGCATGGATAACAAATTGGCTTACCTGTTTATGCAACGGGTGCAGATACTCCATTGGTTCCCGGGAGGTTCAGCTTGGTCCGAGCCTCTTGTGACTTCTCATGCTCAGTACCTTTTAAACGACAAAATGCAGAATAAGACAAATGCAAATGCAGTTAACCATTATTTAATAAGCCTGAATTTACTCACCGTCATAATGTTCAGCCAGACGACCGAAATAAATTCAATCTGGACATGTTTTATGTTTTCTTTAGTTTTATGAAAACGATGAAAACAAACACGCGAACACTAATTTTTTTTCACCCAAATATGGGTAAATATTTTTACCCATATATTGGTAAAACCACTTTATCAACAATATGAGTGAAATTTACTGATAAACTCCGTACATTTCACCCATATTATAGGTAAATTAAACATTACCTAAATATGGGTGATTGAAGGGTGTTTGTTTCCTGAGTGTGCATATTTTGGGGGCAGCTTGGGGACCCCAAAACATGAAAAAGTGCCCATGGAACATAGGGTCGGAAATCACTGCTAAGTGAGTTATTCAAAATTCTATGTTTTAACTTTTGGTCAACTTTACCAACCTCTATCTCATTAACCATTGATCGTATAATCTCAGTCAGCACACAGAACGAAAGCTTAAAGTCTAAGCTTTTTTAGCTTCGTTGACCTTATGTTAATAAAAGTGGTTTTAAGTACAGTAATTATGCAAACTTTCGAAAAAGTGTCAAAAATAACGTGCTTTTTTCTTATAATTTAGTGATTTTTTCATCAATACATTCGATATTATGAAAAAATTTCTTCTAAAACATTCTTATGCTTCTTTGCTTCCAAAATGTCCTTTGGTGGAACATTGTATGGTTTGTAGTTTACCCGTAATTTTCAATTTAAAATAATTAAGAAAAATCATCGAACAGCAATTTTCATCGCGATGTTTGCTTCAAAATGTTGGTTGGCAACCCTACCTGTTCGGGCGTTCGTTGCTTGCACGTGGTGCGATCGTTTGTAAACACCATGCATGCCACTAATGCCGTGCAGAAGTGAGGTTCAAAAAACAATGGATCAGCTGATAGAAAAATTGGTTATTTTTTAACCAGGGCGTAAATTGTTTAAATAAATCGCACGTTTGTGTGATTAACTTTGAAGAGCATAAGTGTTAAATTTGCAAACTATCCACGCTGTCTGATGTAAGGCTTATCTGTTAGAAGCAGCCATAATTTATTTACAGATAATGCTTTTTCATCAGTAATTAACTATCATTTTTATTTTGTTTTCGCCCAAATCGGATGATACCTTGATAATAAAATCCGACGCATGTAGGCAAACGATTGACGAATGACTTCGTATTTGACTTGGTTGCTTCTGGTAGGGGGGTGGTAAATTTTCATTCAGTTGTAGTCGTCCTGCGGTGACGATATGGCATGATTTGTTTATGCGGGTGCTTTACTTTTTTGGAATTATTTTAATTTCAGTGATTCCGGGTCATGGACATTTTAGTGTATTCTTAAACTAAACAAAATGGTATTTATGGGAATCCGATTAAGAGTCGTCCGTGGGTACTTTCGGGAGGAGTGATGCATGAGAATTCGACTAATCAATTTATTTTTAAAATTTCTATGAATTTGTGGGGTTTTTTGGGCTCTGGTAAATTTCTGTGAATTCGGTTGTTCTAATGAAACTACAATCCGCCTTTTAGAAATACGATTGAATTCCTGAGAGTCTTTGTGGGTTTTGGGAATCCGGGTGCATGTGGATAGATTTATAAGGCTCTGGATGGATTCTGGAGAAACCTGCGTGGATTCGTAATAATCCGGAAACAATGAGTTTTTGGTGACATTTTCATTTTAAAATTTCCGCGTTCAAAAATCCCGGAGGATTCTAAGGAATCCCGGAGGATTCTAAGGAATCCGGGAGGATTCTAAGGAATCCCGGAGGATTCTAAGGAATCCCGGAGGATTCTAAGGAATCCCGGAGGATTCTAAGGAATCCCGGAGGATTCTAAGGAATCCCGGAGGATTCTAAGGAATCCCGGAGGATTCTAAGGAATCCCGGAGGATTCTAAGGAATCCCGGAGGATTCTAAGGAATCCCGGAGGATTCTAAGGAATCCCGGAGGATTCTAAGGAATCCCGGAGGATTCTAAGGAATCCCGGAGGATTCTAAGGAATCCCGGAGGATTCTAAGGAATCCCGGAGGATTCTAAGGAATCCCGGAGGATTCTAAGGAATCCCGGAGGATTCTAAGGAATCCCGGAGGATTCTAAGGAATCCCGGAGGATTCTAAGGAATCGGAGGATTCTAAGGAATCCCGGAGGATTCTAAGGAATCCCGGAGGATTCTAAGGAATCCCGGAGGATTCTAAGGAATCCCGGAGGATTCTAAGGAATCCCGGAGGATTCTAAGGAATCCCGGAGGATTCTAAGGAATCCCGGAGGATTCTAAGGAATCGGAGGCTTCTAAGGAATCCCGGAGGATTCTAAGGAATCCCGGAGGATTCTAAGGAATCCCGGAGGATTCTAAGGAATCCCGGAGGATTCTAAGGAATCCCGGAGGATTCTAAAAAGGAATCCCGGAGGTTCTAAAGGGAATCCCGGAGGATTCTAAGGAATCCCGGAGGATTCTAAGGAATCCCGGAGGATTCTAAGGAATCCCGGAGGATTCTAAGGAATCCCGGAGGATTCTAAGGAATCCCGGAGGATTCTAAGGAATCCCGGAGGATTCTAAGGAATCCCGGAGGATTCTAAGGAATCCCGGAGGATTCTAAGGAATCCCGGAGGATTCTAAGGAATCCCGGAGGATTCTAAGGAATCCCGGAGGATTCTAAGGAATCGCGGAGGATTCTAAGGAATCCCGGAGGATTCTAAGGAATCCCGGAGGATTCTAAGGAATCCCGGAGGATTCTAAGGAATCCCGGAGGATTCTAAGGAATCCCGGAGGATTCTAAGGAATCCCGGAGGATTCTAAGGAATCCCGGAGGATTCTAAGGAATCCCGGAGGATTCTAAGGAATCCCGGAGGATTCTAAGGAATCCCGGAGGATTCTAAGGAATCCCGGAGGATTCTAAGGAATCCCGGAGGATTCTAAGGAATCCCGGAGGATTCTAAGGAATCCCGGAGGATTCTAAGGAATCCATGATTATAAGGAATCCCGGAGGATTCTAAGGAATCCCGGAGGATTCTAAGGAATCCCGGAGGATTCTAAGGAATCCCGGAGGATTCTAAGGAATCCCGGAGGATTCTAAGGAATCCCGGAGGATTCTAAGGAATCCTTGAGGATTCTAAGGAATCCCGGAGGATTCTAAGGAATCCCGGAGGATTCTAAGGAATCCCGGAGGATTCTAAGGAATCCCGGAGGATTCTAAGGAATCCCGGAGGATTCTAAGGAATCCCGGAGGATTCTAAGGAATCCCGGAGGATTCTAAGGAATCCCGGAGGATTCTAAGGAATCCCGGAGGATTCTAAGGAATCCCGGAGGATTCTAAGGAATCCCGGAGGATTCTAAGGAATCCCGGACGGTTCTAAGGAATCCCGGAGGATTCTAAGGAATCCCGGAGGATTCTAAGGAATCCCGGAGGATTCTAAGGAATCCCGGAGGATTCTAAGGAATCCCGGAGGATTCTAAGGAATCCCGGAGGATTCTAAGGAATCCCGGAGGATTCTAAGGAATCCTGGAGGATTCTAAGGAATCCCGGAGGATTCTAAGGAATCCCGGAGGATTCTAAGGAATCCCGGAGGATTCTAAGGAATCCCGGAGGATTCTAAGGAATCCCGGAGGATTCTAAGGAATCCCGGAGGATTCTAAGGAATCCCGGAGGATTCTAAGGAATCCCGGAGGATTCTAAGGAATCCCGGCGGATTCTAAGGAATCCCGGAGGATTCTGTGAATCCCGGAGGATTCTAACGAATCCCGGAGGATTCTAAGGAATCCCGGAGGATTCTAAGGAATCCGGAGGATTGTAAGGAATCCTGGAGGATTTTAAGGAATCCCGGAGGATTCTAAGGACTCCCGGAGGATTCTAAGGAATCCCGGAGGATTCTAAGGAATCCCGGAGGATTCTAAGGAATCCCGGAGGATTCTAAGGAATCCCGGAGGATTCTAAGGAAGCCCGGAGGATTCTAAGGAATCCCGGAGGATTCTAAGGAATCCCGGAGGATTCTAAGGAACCGGAGGATTCTAAGGAATCCCGGAGGATTCTAAGGAACCCGGAGGATTCTAAGGAATCCCGGAGGATTCTAAGGAACCCGGAGGATTCTAAGGAATCCCGGAGGATTCTAAGGAATCCCGGAGGATTCTAAGGAATCCCGGAGGATTCTAAGGAATCCGGAGGATTCTAAGGAATCCCGGAGGATTCTAGGAACCCGGAGGATTCTAAGGAATCCCGGAGGATTCTAAGGAATCCCGGAGGATTCTAAGGAACTCGGAGGATTCTAAGGAACCCGGAGGATTCTAAGGAATCCCGGAGGATTCTAAGGAATCCCGGAGGATTCTAAGGAATCCCGGAGGATTCTAGGAAACCCGGCGGGTTCTAAGGAATCCCGGAGGATTCTAAGGAATCCCGGAGGATTCTAAGGAATCCCGGAGGATTCTAAGGAATCCCGGAGGATTCTAAGGAATCCCGGAGGATTCTAAGGAATCCCGGAGGATTCTAAGGAATCCGGGAGGATTCTAAGGAATCCCGGAGGATTCTAAGGAATCCCGGAGGATTCTAAGGAATCCCGGAGGATTCTAAGGAATCCCGGAGGATTCTAAGGAATCCCGGAGGATTCTAAGGAATCCCGGAGGATTCTAAGGAATCCCGGAGGATTCTAAGGAATCTCGGAGGATTCTAAGGAATCCCGGAGGATTCTAAGGAATCCCGGAGGATTCTAAGGAATCCCGGAGGATTCTAAGGAATCCCGGAGGATTCTAAGGAATCCCGGAGGATTCTAAGGAATCCGGAGGATTCTAAGGAATCCCGGAGGATTCTAAGGAATCCCGGAGGATTCTAAGGAATCCCGGAGGATTCTAAGGAATCCCGGAGGATTCTAAGGAATCCCGGAGGATTCTAAGGAATCCCGGAGGATTCTAAGGAATCCCGGAGGATTCTAAGGAATCCCGGAGGATTCTAAGGAATCCCGGAGGATTCTAAGGAATCCCGGAGGATTCTAAGGAATCCCGGAGGATTCTAAGGAATCCCGGAGGATTCTAAGGAATCCCGGAGGATTCTAAGGAATCGGAGGATTCTAAGGAACCCGGAGGATTCTAAGGAACCCGGAGGATTCTAAGGAATCCCGGAGGATTCTAAGGAATCCCGGAGGATTCTAAGGAATCCCGGAGGATTCTAAGGAATCCCGGAGGATTCTAAGGAATCCCGGAGGATTCTAAGGAATCCCGGAGGATTCTAAGGAATCCCGGAGGATTCTAAGGAATCCCGGAGGATTCTAAGGAATCCCGGAGGATTCTAAGGAATCCCGGAGGATTCTAAGGAATCCCGGAGGATTCTAAGGAATCCCGGAGGATTCTAAGGAATCCCGGAGGATTCTAAGGAATCGGAGGATTCTAAGGAATCCCGGAGGATTCTAAGGAATCCCGGAGGATTCTAAGGAATCGGAGGATTCTAAGGAATCCCGGAGGATTCTAAGGAATCCCGGAGGATTCTAAGGAATCCCGGAGGATTCTAAGGAACTCGGAGGATTCTAAGGAATCCCGGAGGATTCTAAGGAATCCCGGAGGATTCTAAGGAATCCCGGAGGATTCTAAGGAATCCCGGAGGATTCTAAGGAATCCCGGAGGATTCTAAGGAATCCCGGAGGATTCTAAGGAATCCCGGAGGATTCTAGGGAATCCCGGAGGATTCTAGGGAATCCCGGAGGATTCTAAGGAAGCCCGGAGGATTCTAAGGAATCCCGGAGGATTCTAAGGAATCCCGGAGGATTCTAAGGAATCCCGGAGGATTCTAAGGAATCCCGGAGGATTCTAAGGAATCCCGGAGGATTCTAAGGAATCCCGGAGGATTCTAAGGAATCCCGGAGGATTCTAAGGAATCCCGGAGGATTCTAAGGAATCCCGGAGGATTCTAAGGAATCCCGGAGGATTCTAAGGAAACCCGGAGGATTCTAAGGAATCCCGGAGGATTCTAAGGAATCCCGGAGGATTCTAAGGAATCCCGGAGGATTCTAAGGAATCCCGGAGGATTCTAAGGAATCCCGGAGGATTCTAAGGAATCCCGGAGGATTCTAAGGAATCCCGGAGGATTCTAAGGAATCCCGGAGGATTCTAAGGAATCCCGGAGGATTCTAAGGAATCCCGGAGGATTCTAAGGAATCCCGGAGGATTCTAAGGAATCCCGGAGGATTCTAAGGAATCCCGGAGGATTCTAAGGAATCCCGGAGGATTCTAAGGAATCCCGGAGGATTCTAAGGAATCCCGGAGGATTCTAAGGAATCCCGGAGGATTCTAAGGAATCCCGGAGGATTCTAAGGAATCCCGGAGGATTCTAAGGAATCCCGGAGGATTCTAAGGAATCCCGGAGGATTCTAAGGAATCCCGGAGGATTCTAAGGAACCCGGAGGATTCTAAGGAATCCCGGAGGATTCTAAGGAATCCCGGAGGATTCTAAGGAATCCCGGAGGATTCTAAGGAATCCCGGAGGATTCTAAGGAATCCCGGAGGATTCTAAGGAATCCCGGAGGATTCTAAGGAATCCCGGAGGATTCTAAGGAATCCCGGAGGATTCTAAGGAATCCCGGAGGATTCTAAGGAATCCCGGAGGATTCTAAGGAATCCCGGAGGATTCTAAGGAATCCCGGAGGATTCTAAGGAATCCTGGAGGATTCTAAGGAATCCGGAGGATTCTAAGGAATCCCGGAGGATTCTAAGGAATCCCGGAGGATTCTAAGGAATCCCGGAGGATTCTAAGGAATCCCGGAGGATTCTAAGGAATCCCGGAGGATTCTAAGGAATCCCGGAGGATTCTAAGGAATCCCGGAGGATTCTAAGGAATCCCGGAGGATTCTAAAGGAAACCCAGAGGATTCTAAGGAATCCCGGAGGACTCTAAGGAATCCCGGAGGCTTCTAAGGAATCCCGGAGGATTCTAAGGAATCCCGGAGGATTCTAAGGAATCCCGGAGGATTCTAAGGAATCCCGGAGGATTCTAAGGAATCCCGGAGGATTCTAAGGAATCCCGGAGGATTCTAAGGAACTCGGAGGATTCTAAGGAATCCCGGAGGATTCTAAGGAATCGGAGGATTCTAAGGAATCCGGAGGATTCTAAGGAATCCCGGAGGATTCTAAGGAATCCCGGAGGATTCTAAGGAATCCCGGAGGATTCTAAGGAATCCCGGAGGATTCTAAGGAATCCCGGAGGATTCTAAGGAATCCCGGAGGATTCTCCGTAGGCGTAGTAGCGGACACCATCCCTCATAACCGGTACCAAATAGTTTTTCATGAAAAGTTCCTAATTTTGAGAAAACCAGCGTTAGATGTCTTTCGCCATACAAATTTCTGGCGGTTAACTCTTGCTGGCTATTTTGTGCATATACTATAGCGCCTGGATGTGGCTGCGGCGGGTAGAAAATCAGCCACTGCCAATAATTCATTATTGGCAGTGGCTGATTTTCTACCCGCCGCTGTCACATCCAGGCGCTATAGTATATGCGCAAAATAGCCAGCATGAGTTAACCGCCAGAAATTTATGGCGAAAGTCATTCATCGCGGGTTTCTCAAATAAGAAACTTTCATGAAAAACTATTTGGTACCGATTATGTAGGAAGGTGTCCGCTACCATGGCTACCAAATATTTTTTTGATGAAAGTGCTTAATTTTGAGAAATCGAACCTTAGATGCCTTTCGCCATACTGATTTCAGAAAGGTAACTCCTAGTGTGCCGCTGTAACCACGTTCAAAGCAGGCGATTCATTACATTTTGTCTAGAATTTATTATAGAGTAGAGTGGGGCAAGAGTATAATACGCACTTAGTTTTCAATCGAACACGGGGACCTTATGAAACAAGCTTCTGCATATCAAATCAATGTCGACGATTCGTACACACTTAATTTTTATTACCGGGCTCGGTTGCCAGATTACCGAATTCTCAACAGCTGAGCTCTCGGTAGTCACCTCGGTAAACCACACCGAGAACCGAGTGCTCGGTACTGCATTCTATCGAATGAAATGTCAAATTTTACTGAAATGTTCTGTAAAATGTACTGAGCCCTCGGTCATATAATACCGAGTACTCCGATAAATCACTTGTCAAAAAAATTAAGTATTACCGATTTCTCAGTACTTTTTTAACTGTTGATCCGTACTTTTTTTGCGGATCACCTGTAAAAAAAATACCGAGCGGATTGTATCTGTGTTTTTTTTTTCATTCCAGACGTAATTATTCAAAAATCTTCAATTTATACATCATTTTTATTTTTCAGAAGTAAATGCTGAAATGCGCATAGTATTTTTGTTGAACCACGTTGCCACATCCCGGGAGATCCAAAAAGTCTTACTCCTTTTAAAACAGAACCCGATTCTTTTTGGGATGAAAATCCTAGCGTGAAAATCCAAGTTGTGATTCGGCATTCTTATCGTAAAAGTAGGGAAAATGAGTACGTTTTCCGAGTCCCAGCTGCATAGACGATAAGCTGAAGTTAAATCCGGCAAACATAGCGTCCTTTTAGCGATCCTCCTGTAGGTGCCATATTGAGAAAAATGTATCTCAAAAGGAAAGTTCTAAGAATATAATGAAAATGCTATTTAACTATGAACAACAACACATTATAGCCTAATTACTTACCACACAAAACGATGATAATATCCACTTATCTGGATAATTTGTTTCACTTCATTTATATGAACCTGCTGTAGCCTGATGTGCTCGCTCAGGCATTTGAACACGACACACAAAATGGCGCCTCACCAAGCATCACGGTAGATGATACTGAGAGCTCGGTTTACATTTAAACGACATTGGTAAAATGGATTACAGAACACGGTATAACAATGAATCGATATCTACGAAAACCGAGAAACTCGGTAGCTAACATTATTGACATTTCAGTTTACAGATATATCGGTGAACAATATAACAGAAGTCAGTAATTTTCCTAAGATTAACCGAGCTCACGGTAGAAATTATTTTTTACTGAATAAAACCAGTAAAAATAATTACCGAGCTGGGATTATGAATTTAAGTGTGTATACTCTTCCTTTATGTTACCCAGTGAAAAAAATAATGGATATAATGAATTATTGGCAGTGGCTGATTTACTACCCGCCGCTGTCACATCCAGGCGCTCACGGATACAAATTTCATCCATTTGATTCAAAAATATTCATGTTTGTTCACAAACTGATAATATGTTTGAATCAAACAAATTTATTTTGAAAATTAAATTTAATGCCTGTTTGTTTTATGCGTGCACTAGTGGGTAGCCCCTCGATCGCTCTTGCAAAAGTAAACAAAAACTTCAGTTCAGGTCAGGTCCGATTGGATTCCAGCAAAGAAAGGGAAGCAAGTTTTTTCTTGCTTCCAAATTGCTGATGAGGATGTTTTTCAGTTACAATAAGGTACCCAAGTAACCATGAAGCTATATATGCTTGTAAAAAACACAGCCCTAAAAGTTGGCTTAAAGTGGAAAAGGGCAATTATAAGACCGAATTAATGGTTCATTACTTTGACATGTTGAAATAAAGCATCAATAATGCATCGCTGCATTCGTAATGCTGATTTAGAGTATCGTTGTCTGACAGTTATTGAATAAATGCAACTTCACATCGTTAAAACTGATCTAATGCAATTAGCATTTAGCATGCCGATTTGTGATTGATACATGTGCAATATTGTAATGCTTGGTGTTACTTGGGTAAGTAAATGAAATATGAATGTTAGAAATTGTGGAATCTGGTAGTCAAATGCTACCAGAATATAAATATTGCAATAATTGATAGGAAAATATTTTTGCGGTCGAACCAAAACAATAATATCCATGTTTGATTCAATAATTTCGATGGTTGAAGCAACTTAAAATGCATATTTGATTTAAAAATAGTTTTCGATTGCTTTAAATGTAACATTATGTTTGTTTCAAACGTATTTATGTTTGGTGCTAGAACAAACTGAACTTTTGTTAGAATTTACCTCAAATATGTTTGTTTGTACCATACTTTTTTCTGCGTGCTATTGTATATGCCAGCATGAGTTAACAGCCAGAAATTTGTATGGCGAAAGACATCTAACGGAGGTTTTCTCAACAGCAGGAACTTTTCACGAAAATCTATTTGGTACCAGTTATGTAGGACGGTGTCCGCTACTACGCCAACCAGATATTTTTTTGATTAAGGTTCTTATTTTCGAGATATTAAACATTAGATGCCTTTCGCCATACTGATTTCCAAAAGTTAACTCCTAGTGTGCCGCTGTAAGCACGCTCAAAGCAGGCGATTCATTGAATTCGTTTTAGCAGAGCATAAAAAAATGCATGGATCGTTATACATCTCGCAACCCCTCCCCCGCCCAACCTAAGCGTTGCGTAATTTATGGATGTTGCTTTTGATAAAATGAAAAAATAATTTTTGAAATTGTGTTTTCAGACTATGTTTAGATGTGAAAAAATACCTAATACAATTTCATGACTTCGATTCAGCGCTTCGTTCGCTAAGTCGCTTCTAACACCAAATGACTTCAGCTTATCCTTAGAAGGAGAACTTAATTAATAATTTTTGATTTCTATCCCTTTTTTGATTGTTGTGGATCTTTACGCTTCGGAAGCAGTATTATTTCGGCCGAAGATACGGATTTGACACCAGAACTTGAATATTCATATGCGTACTCTTGCCCCACATGTTCCTGCGTACTTTTACCCCAATGCCCCAAAATTTATACAGTTAATGGTTTTGACCTCTTGGAAAAACAACCCAATTGGTGTTCTGCACCATAAAGCAAGGATGTTAACGATCATTCAGTAATTTGCGTTCGATCATTTAGTAGTTCGTCAATAACACATTCCAGAAGCTGAATTTCAAAATATGTTGTATAGTGGACTTCTAGTGCGAAGGTTTTTCTTCAACTTTGCCGAATGGTTCATTATTAGAATTCAACTAATAACGGAGTTAGAGCGCTAGTTGCAGTAACTCAAACTAAATGGTTGGAATTTTGTTATCATTTAGTTCAAGTTACTGAAACTATAGCTATAACTCTGTTACTAGTAGAATTCAAACAACGAACCATTAGGCAGAGCTTGAGCTTGAGCTTGCTT
This sequence comes from Armigeres subalbatus, assembly GCF_024139115.2. NCBI lineage: Eukaryota > Metazoa > Arthropoda > Insecta > Diptera > Culicidae > Armigeres > Armigeres subalbatus. The sequence goes on from NC_085141.1 coordinate 35,565,151, forward strand.
GAGCTTGATTGACTGCTCGTAGTTGCTACTCCATTATGACCAGATCAGCTGTTCTTGCACAGCGAACCAACAGATGTTTGCTTGGGACTAACACACATCTTCAATGTACAAGTACTGGTGATCTCATTTGCTAGGTCATACTGGCGCCTGCCACGTCAGAATGCAAGTCACTCGCCCACTACAAGTCGAATATACCTCTGCACTTGCCACGAGTTCATGCGGAATTTGTTGGAATTTTTGGGTTAGGTTCGAGAGGCAGAGGTCCGTCTTGGTTAACGAGCTGCCAATGTGATAGATAGGAGAAAGCAACTGATGGAATTTCTAATTGGATGTAGGAAACGAGCTTTATAGCTCATTTCCAATTCTAGCAGATTACTGCTAGAATATTCAAGTTGAAGGTATTGGAATAGAAATGGAAACGGTATGGAAGTCCATTTCCAGTTCTAGCGATTGCTAGAACATGAGAAATATAGAGAAAGATACAAAGTAGGAGAATGGAACGGACCTGAGTTTGAACCCACGAAGCAGTAGCCATATGACTGCCAAGCCCGCTGGAAATACATCATCAACAAGTGAATTAAAAAATATATTATTCATTAGTATTACAAGTACTTAATGGATAATGGACAATTCCTTGAGATTTTCAAGTTTTTCCGGGGTTTTGTTAGTAATTGTTATCTAAATTGAGCGTATGATCTTAACCTTCCTAACTAATACCAATCCTAAAAGCTGCAGCGCATTTTAATTATCACTGTAGGCTTCTTGAGAAAGATTTGGTAAAACTCTTAGATTTCAAGTAGAGGTAACTAAAAGTTCAATAAGAAAGAACTTTGTATTCTTTCGGATGTATTTTAGAAACTCCGCATACTATTTAATTCTCTAAACTCCTATTGTCGCAGCAACAATGAAACCAGTGAAAATGTCTCAGTAGGCGTGAAGCAGATCTACTGAGAGAAAAGATGAGTTAAATGTTCCTATGTGTTAACAAATGCTTCTTTAAGTTAATTTGTTGCAATTTTTTTTAAAACTAAATTAAAAACTAACGACCAATAAGTTGTATTGGGATGTAAAACTGATTTTTTTTTTAAATCATCCTAGAAGTTATTCTAACAGAAAAGAAAGGTTAGTTTGTTGTAGTCCGATCGCCGTTTGAAGGCTCGTAGGAATTATCAGGCCACTTAATTGAAGATTGGCGAAAAGAGTTTAACTAACTAATTTATCCAATATTTAATTTATAATGTATCCTAGGTTTCGAAGCAAATCAAAAAATCCTTTAAAAATCAGGATTGTGCTTCACATTCTATTTACGGCGAGCGCAACACCAACACCTATGGTTTTCTGAACCTATCAAGGATTTTGGGAATCCAACGAGATTTCTAGATTTTTGTAACAGGGCTGAGCGTCGATGAACATCATTTGAAATCAGTTGAATCGAGCGAAAATGGTAAACTTTCTGTGTTATGAGAGGTTATGAGTGTTAAAATGGAAAAGTTAAAAAAAAAAGTTAGAATATTTTTTCGATCTATAATCAAACTAAAATTTAGCAATTAATGGGAAAATATGTTCCATTAACATAGTCAAGAAAAACAATACAATTCCTGCTATTTTACCATGAACGTATGACAAATGATCCATAAATCTTTGGAAAATGATCAATAAAAAACTATATTTTGATCCATAAAACTTCAAATTTGCGCATTTTTTTTATCGTAATGATGATCCATAATTTCAGTAATATGATCCATAAATTTAGTCATATGATCCATAACTCTGGCCATTTGATCCATAGCTTTGTTCAAATGATCCATAGTTTTGGTGATATGATCCATAAATTTTGGCAAATGATCCATAGATTTTATAAAATGTGTGGATCAATTAATAAAGTTTCATTGGCCTTCTTTCCAAGCATTATGGATCATATAAACAAAATTATGGATCATATGACCAAAATTATGGATCATATTACTGAAATTATGGATCATCATCAGGATAAAAATTGCGCAATTTTGAAATTTTATGGATCAAAATATAGTTTTTATGGATCATTTTTTAAAGATTTAAGGATCATAAAATTATTTTTTATGGAATCTCCCGAACTATTTTATGGATTTATGGTATCGTTTTATGGAACATTCAGATGTTAGTTACGGATCGTTTTTCATTCTTTTATGGATCGTTTTTGCACATTGAACGGTGCAAAGTAAGGGCTGCAGGTACCTATTTCATGAGAATTCATTGTTGAACTGTAGCTTGCGTCTTTCCAATCGACGTGATGGTAAATTTGTTTCAATCTTCGATGTTTGTTTATCGATTTTCCAGTGATCACTACCTATTAGTGGGCAGACCTTTCTTTTGTTGTGCTTGAGGAAGCTAGGTAGCTCAGAAGCGTAATTTTCGGGCAATTTTTTTTTTCGCAAAATGAGCTTTGAATTAAGCCCAATTCAGCATGCGTTCTGTTGAGTGTTTGTAGTTAAACACCTAATTTATTTATCGCATGTTTGAAATAGCTAAACTTCAGGATAAAACAATGTTGCCATGCACTGCTTCATAATAAGAGTGATTTCAATACTTCAAAATAAGTTGCATTTGACAAAATTTATCGAAAAATTTGATAAAGTGGTGGTTTAACTATGTAAGCATATGCGGTATTTCGAAAAATTTCGTTTCAGGTGGTTCGAAACGAAATTCCGCGGAATTTCGCGGAATTTGAGCATGGCGAAATCTGATTTCTTAATTTCGATTCGTTTCAAAAAATTCCAAAAATTTCGCTAGAAAAAACTAGCTTCAAACGAAATTTAACGGAATTCCGCGGAATTTCGAAACAAATTTAAACTTAAACCATACTTTATATTATCAAAAATTTTGGCTGCGCCGCTGAACTATATCGTAAAAAAAAACGGATTTTTGAAGGAATTTCTTTGGATTTCTACAGGAAATTTGTTGTATTGTAGAAATTCGTCAGGAAAATTCAAAACAAAAATATTAAAAAGAAGAAGGGTCGTTTGACCGAAAATCATTTGGCGAAAACCATTAAGCCGAATAATACGTTAAGTCAAAAATCATCCAGCAGAATTGTATTTGATCGAAATGAACGTTTGGGCAAAACGGTTATACAACGAAAACCAGTTTGGCCAGAAATTTCATTTGGTCAAAGCACTCTTCCCCAATACGTCATTTGGCTGATATGGTCATTTGGCTGAATAGGTTATAAGGCCGAAAATGTCGTTATTCCGAAATGGATGTTTGACAGAAAAGGTCATTTGATCAAAAATGTTGCTTACTGTACGGTAATATGGTCAAACATATCCAACAGTTTATTTAGCTGAAAATGTCATTTTGCCGAAATGGTAGTTTGTCCGAAAAATACATTTGATCGACTAGATCATATGGCCGAAAACGTCATTTGGTGGAAATGAAAATTTCTGCAAAACAAACATTTCAGCCAAACAGCATTTTCTGCCAAATGACCAATTCGGTCGAGCGACACTTTCGGTCGAATGCTTATTTCGGTCATCGGTCATCTGTTTTTTTTTCAGCCCAAGGAACTGTTCGTCCAAATGACATTTTCGGCAAAGTAATTTTAGACTAGATGTTTAGCCAAATGTAGTATATTAAGCCAACCAACTTTCGGACTTACCAACAAACCACTCAAGCTCTAGCTGGAATAAGGGCGAATGTCACAAGAGAGGATTCTCTTCACCGACTTCCCCTCTTTTGAATAAAAGTGACAAGCAGGGGATTTCTTTGAAGTTTATCACCTCAGATAACTAGAAAACAATAAGAACTTGCATTCTGAGGTTATAAACCGCAAATAAATCTTCTGCTTGTTACTTATATTGAAAAGAGGGGTAGTCGACGAAAAGAATTCTCTCTTGCGACATTCGCCCTTTTGCCAGATAAAGCTTGAATTTTAGCTATACAGTCGACTCTCTACATCTCGATGTACTATATATAGATATCTCTCCCTATGTCGATAGTTTTCTCGGTCCCTCCAATCTACATACATTCGAGCCTTCTACATCTCGATAACCTACATATCTCGATGTCTTCTTCTTCTTATTGGCATCACATCCCCCACTGGACATTGACGCCTCGCAGCTTAGTGTTCATTCAGCACTTCCACAGTTATTAACGAAGTTTCTAACCCAAGGTACCATTTTTGCATTTGTATTTTTTTTTTGTCTTTAACTTTAACTTTCGATAAACTTTCAGCCCAAGGCTGGCTCGTCTCGTACAGTATTTGTATATCATTAGGCTAACACGATGATACTTTTATGCCCAGGGAAATCAAGATAATCGAACCCAGCATGGTCTTACTTTGTAGCCGCTTTCTAACCGCTAGGCTAAGGAGCGCCCCCTATCGCGATGTGTTCTGGTCATTTTTTGTTCAAGTTTCTCTCTCTATGTCGAATTTCTCGTGCGAATTTCTAGGCTACTAGACCATCTTTGAACAATAACAGTCACATAAGCGCTTTAAAGTTCCCCCAAACACACGCGACGCGATTCTATCGCTTGGCGACAGCGAATCTGTCGCCGTTGGTATGGAAGGGTAAACAGAATATTGGCTGCAGCGACCCAACGATAGAATCGCGGTGACTAGTTGTCATCGTCGCAGCGATGAAATCGCTTAGGTTTGGGGGAGCCTTTATTCTCCTCCAATGTTTGTTTGGCATTCTAGCATTTGACAAAATGAATTTCTGCCAAACGACTCTTCTCCGTTCAAAAAATAAATTACAATGATATTTTTTTGGATTTCTACAAGAAATCCTTTGAAATTTACATTCGAAGTTTAACTTACTTTTCATGGTGGAGTTTCCGAAATTTCATGGAATTTTTAAGGATATCATTGGTATTTCATTGAATCTTCGGATTTTCCACAGAAAACTCTGCGGATTTCTTCAATTTTTAATCGGCGTGGAAAATTATAGACCACCGGCGTGACAAAGTTTAAACGGTGGCGCACCGATGCAAAAATATCGGCGGAGGCGGCGTGCCAAAAACTGTCGGCCGCGGCGGCACACACCTCTAAATATGAAGTATGCTTCAGCATAATTATGTACATAGCCTTAAGTGAACTAAGGTTTCAAACGAAATTTGAATCCCTATATGAAAAATCCCACAACTTCTTTTTATGTAATTGGTAATATAAAATTGATCAGATTCAGGAGCACACGCTCCATGATGAATTCCTTTGAAAGCGGCACAAATGCTGGGGTATTATTGCCTTATCGCCAATGTTATATGCGGCGAGAATGCGGCGATTTATCACAGACTACCTCTTCTGTTATTGTAACTCTAAAAATAGTTATTTGACTTCGAAAAAGTGAAATCAGAATTGCGAATTGCGAAATCAAAATTCCGCGGAAAAAAAAAATTAAAATTTCGTTTCGTTTCGAAAAATTTCGAAATAAATGAACCTTGATTTCGTATCGTTTCGAAGTCTCGAAAGTAAATCTATATTTCGTTTCGTTTCGATCCGAATCAACATAGACATTTTAAATTTCGTTTCGTTTCGTTTCGTTAGGAAAAAGTGTGTTATCGCATACCCTTATAACTATGACGTCCACTAATTTTATAGATTTATAGACCCCCTCCTCCCCCCTCTGTCCGGCTTTTTTGTATACCTATTATATGAACTGTCACAAAATCTTAGACCCCCCCCCCTAAAACCTGTGACATCATTATTGAACGACCCCAAACTTGTAACTTTAGAAAATACGTTCACTGTCAACTATCATGTCATATTTACGCTACAAAAGTCATGAAGTAACATTGCCGATTCAATTTCTCTCGTGTCTGTGACTTTGAAAAACATTTTTTTTATATAGAACAGAACACAGAAATTATATTTCCAGATTTCTACAGAAAGTTTGAAAAGAATCGATTTCTAAAAATCTATGCATTTTGTATCAAGCAAGCAATGTAAAACTTAGTTAAATGGGTCGCATGTCCAAAAAGTTTGGGAAGCTCTGAACTAAAAAATAAAATATCTCCTCAAGTATGTAGGTCCAGTCATATGATCAATCCCCTAATAGGGTAAATGATGTATTTTGGACAAGCGCAGGACATTCATTAGAAAATATATCGAGATTGAATAGTATAAAACAATTGAAAACCACTAGGTTCATCCAAATACATAACCTATGATTAGTCTTGTGTCTCCATTGCCCAATTTTTGAGTAAATTACGTTTACTAGGTGTAAACTGTGATATACCGTGGACCCCGATAATTTGAACGGTACCTCATTCAAATTAACGGGGTTCATTTCTAATTTGAACTTCTGGTTACTCTATTTACATCAGAAAAACTAGTTTCTGGCTGCTCTCTTTGCTGGTTTGTTTTGATTCTGCATTCCGTTTCACGATGTTCCATTTTTCTTCTATCGATTCCACGTGCTAAATGACGTTTGAACCATTTTTAATTTGAACGATGTTCAAACGAACGGGGTTCAAATTAAAAAGTGTTCAGATTAAAAACGGTCATATTACCGGGGGTCCACGGTAGTCGTTTCCATTACCCTCTGAAACCCTACTAATTCCTATATGTTTTAAATGTTATTAAATGTTAATTTCAATAAATGCATCCAAGTATTCATTGTTTTCGTTTGTAAATTCATTCATTTCCGTTTGACAACCCCTTTCAACTTTCAACAAGTATGTATGTTTGTGTCTATTTTATTCATTTTGCTTGAATTAATATTCGGACTCTTTTTGTTTGAGTATCCATTCAAATGTACTATACCAATATCTTTTTTCCTATTTTCGCCAATTCCTAGAGAGTTCATGTTATAACTTGGCCTTTTCAGGGTCTGTCTCATTTGGAGAATTAAACTTAAAAGTGACAGTTCGCAAATTTAAAAATCACCCCGTTATAAGAATGGCTGGTGCTACCCATCAATTCCAATAGGCGGATTCGAGAAGGATCCAGTGGTAGAGTGCGCTGCGAGAGTTTGGGAGAAAAGTCGTCAGAAGCGATTATTTACATTCAAAATAAAATTTTCTCCATCAAATTTACTTCACTTTTTGGTATATTGTCACATGTTTTCCACTGGCAATGGCTTCTTGTAGTATTTAAGCAGCTGTTGAAGACGAATCCCACCAAAATAAGCCGCGAATTGAAAATCCGGGAATTCATAACCAAGATAGTGCGGTGGAGGCACTGCAAGAGATGTGCTTTTTAATCGGAAAAATCATATGCAAGCACCCACCGGATGGAAGCTCATCCCAAAGAAAACAAAATTTTCTTCCAATATGCGACTATTTCAGCTTTCACAAATGGTTGGATTAACCAGAAAACACGAAAATCGTACTCCCTCCGTATGCTGCCAATGCACTTTTTTGGACGACGACACTTTTTTCGTGGTTCTTGTGACGACCACCAGATGTCGAAATGATCGATAAGCTTTACTCAAATTCGCCTATAGGACATCGATGGAAAATGATTCGATATCTGTCAAAAGTAATCTTGCTCTGCGAGCAGGGTTATTCGATAATTATGGAAATGTCACTTCTAAGTTTAATTTCAGTTTAATTATCCAATTGATGGGCCAAACACAATTGATACGTTTGCGTGCGTTTTGACAGTTTTCCCATGGAAAAACTGTCAAAACGCACGCAAACGTACCAATTGTGTTTGACCCATGAGACAGAGCCTCAGTACTTCTCTTTCTTACACGGAAGAAAAAAAGTACCCAAAATTGAGTATTTTTAAACTTACTTTTGAGTTATTTTTTCTCTTCTCTTTCATCCACTCTTTCTTTTGTTGTCAAAAACAAAAGAGCGAAACAATCCAACGACGCCAGTTCAATACGGGAAGCCAATGTTGAGTTTTATTACCTGAGGTCGAAATTGAGTGAATTAAACTTACATTTGGGTAAATAAATTTTCCGTTGGGTACTTTTTTAACATGGGAGTAAAGGCAAACTACTTCGACCCTACTTACTCAATTTTGGCTTCCCGTACGGATGTTCGAGTTTGGGTGAATTAAACTCACTATTGGGTAGTTTATTTCATCCGTGTAGGCTGCGAACTGAAATATTTTCTTTTTGGACATCAAATATATAATTCCGACATGGAAAATGCATATATTTTGGACAGAGTCATTTTCTCCTAATTTAAAAATGGCCACTTACAGATCTCAATGGTATGGCTTACCTACACGTATCCACATTCATTTAAATGCATTTATTTGCTTAACTGACATGGATTAAACCAGAAATTAACATTGTTTCGCAATCTTATCGATATCATTGAAAACAGCCTGAAAGTTGGCAATTAATGGTTCATCCATGTTACGTACATGGGGTGACCAATAAATGTCTGATGCATAAAAACATAACTTCATTTTGGTCACTCCTTTTTCATCCGTCTCAAGTTCATGTTGAACGATTGGAATATGTTAGTATCTCAATTACAATCAAACTTTGGCCGCAAGACCTCAAGATTGCCGTTTGAACCAATTTAAACGTGTTTCAGGTGCATGTTACGAAGAGTCCTATAATGCATGTTCTCCTGCATACTGGCGTCCAGCAGGCACTTTGGTAGAAAGCTTTACATTTTAGGTAATTTTAAAGCTAAATAATAGGTAGTTGATTTGTGAATTCTCATTAGGAGCCGCTAGAGTTGAGGTAAAAGTATGCAATGATCATACTTTCGATAAAAATTTTCCTACACATTATCTAAAATTGATCGAAGAAGCTCAGGCTTGTCCAAAATATGTACATGTCCAAAATATATCATTTACCCTATGTGTGACGAGAAATTTATTTTTTTTTTCATTCTACAACACGTAAGGTTTGTGTTTTCACAAAAGTTGTAGCAAACGTTCTCATGAAAAACATTGTCGAAGACGCCAAGTTCGTAATTCCGTTATTTTTGAAGATACCGTTATGACTCGAAGTCCGGACACCTAAGCACTGCTGAATTTTCAGTTCAATATTTCAAACGGAATTAAGTACTTGACACTGAGTGATAGCACACCCTGTCAAGATTAACTTATTAAATTTGATATAGTGTACACGCTCGTCCGACTGAACTCAAATTTGGGTCAGTTTAACTCAAAATCGTAAAAACTGGCTCAAGACAAAATTGAGTTAAGGCCGAGGGGCGATTCACTGCTATGGATTGGTGAATCGATAATACGCGAAAAAAAATAATGCATAAAAATACATATATTGCATGAAAATGCAAATAATTCAAAAAATGCATTATTACACGAAAAATTCGAAAATAATTTTTAATGCAGAAAATACACTGAAATACACGAAAATTCAAAAACAAGGCAAAAAAAATGGAAATGCAAGAAAAATGAAATATTCGGAGAAAAAATACGACATTTCGTATCTTATTTCAAAAACTACTTAGTATTCTGGAAAGTGTAGCAAATTATATGCCGCGGTGATAAGAAATCGAATTCGTCTTCCAATGTCATTCAACTAGCAAAAAAAATAAAGCTTATTTAACAATTTTATTTCATTTTCAATAAAATTGAACTTCAGAATCTGATAATCTATCAGAATCTGATAATCTGCTAATAGGAAATGTTATTTATGACCGTTCAGATGCGAAAATGCGAAAAGTCTTAAGGATTTTCTGTGCTATAAATCAAGAGGACCGCGATCGTCAAGTTTTCCCTAACTGAAAAATCCCGATAAAAACTACATATCCCACAAAAATACGACATATCTTGTACGGTTTTTTTTCGTGTTTTTTGCGGAATATGGTGTCTGTTCCACGATTTTTTGGCTTTGAAAATCTTGTGCCGTTCTTCATGTTCTAAATGTTGTCCACTAATAGCTATACCAGCTAGCCGAAGAAAGTGACTGACGCTATCGGCTTTAACTTCGTCCTGTTCACTGACGCAATACCCGAATCCGTAGCCACCACTATAGGACGACCGCCGTGATTGATTTCCACCCCAACGAGCCCAATTTGCGCATCGGCTTTGCCTTGATCCATACATTCTGTACTTTGCACTTAACATAGCACTGACTAAGCTGCCACAGGTTTGGGAAAGATGCTACCGACAATGGGCTGTGGAGTATTCGCATGATTGTGATGGTCAGCAAAAAGTGAAGTTGCTCGGATTAACGCGTGCAGCGCATTGTAAACATCCCATGTATTCTTTAAATTCTACAAGAAATTTACAAATTCATCCAAAAAATCATCTTGGAACTGGAATCGAAACCGAATAATTGTCTTGGAACTCTTTTTCAGCATGAAATCAAACGTGAACAATGAAACGTCAAAAAATAATTCGAAATATACGATCAATCGATTTCAATACCTTTATTCGATAAAAATACTTTTTAATACTAAAATACACGGAGAAATACATTAATTTTCAAAAATACATTATTGCATACAATGCGTTTAAATACACGAAAAATACATCAATACGTGATCAAATACGTTGGCCTGAATCGAAAATACACAAGTGAATCGCCCCTCGGTTAAGGCCACCGAACTCAATTTTGAGTAACGGAGGAAGATATTTTATTTTGAGTTGCTTCAACTCAAATTCACAAAATCTGATATATAGGATTTTGAGTTTGTCAAATCGAGAAAATCAATCTTGTTCTGTTATTTAAAAGATAATTACATCGGATACAGAGTAAATACATTTATTATCAAATATGAAATAAAATAAATACAATAGTGAACATGGATCTAATCATGGACCTCTGCCCAAACCTCCTTCATATCTGCTGTTATAGCTGGATGTCGTAATAGCGGTCACTGATGCTGGCTTTTGCCAAAGTGTGCAAGAGCGACGACAAAATCCCGGAACTGTTCCATCCATTTTTCAGGCGATCTATGAATGTCCTGAAAATATGAATGAAATTTCTAATTTAATTATGATCTATAGCGTATAGATCTTATTGACATTTTACATCTCCCACTGGGACATTCCTGCCTTTCTGCTTATTGTTTATGAAGCACTTCCACAGCGAGGTTTCTATGCCAAGTTACCATTTTTGCATTCGTGAGGCTAAATAACACGATGGTACTTTTAGGCCCAGGGAAGTCGAGAAAATCTCAAACCCGAAAATTTACTAGACCGGACCGAGAATCGAACCCGGCCACATTCGGCATGGTCTTGCTTTGTGACCTCATTATAGGCGAGCATCTTAGCGCACGGCTAGTGAAGGCCCCATTGTATAAATCTACAATCTTCCAAATAGTTGATAAAATATATCATATATTTACCGTGTCTAAATAGTTGTGCTTCAGTTGCTTTGGATCGTTGTTTCAAGATGTTAATGCTGCAACGAGAAAGAGCCAAATATTCAAATTCGTTGAGACTTTAGGTTAATAAATCTTACGTGAAATTCTATCAGCGACCGTTGAAGTTCTTGAACTTTTCACTGTGAACTCATTTTCTAGTTCTGCTTCGATTTATTCAGAATGAGTCAAACCAACTCAAAATAATAATTCTCAGTTACTCAGCGTTTGACGTCTCAGAAGAAGTTATTATTTTGAGTTAAAGCGACTCAAAATTGAGTTCAGCCGGACGAGCGTGTATACTGAAAATGACATTTTGTATGCACGAAATAGCTAATATAATCGAAAACATTGAACATCGCTTGCTTCGAAATCCGGACACAGTATAAGGGATGCTTCAAATTCCGGACAATTTTGCTTCGAATTTCCGGACACTTCGAGTTTGGCCTATATTGATTCTCTAATAGCCAATTTAATCCGTTCAAAGACAACTGGGATATAGGGTAAAGTGACCAATAGTGGACCCCCAACCAATAGTGGACCCTCCAGCCATTTTTGCATTATTACTGCACAATGTCAACATTTTGCTATGAAATTCTATCGGTAGAACCTACCTTACAGTCCTATGATTTGATTACATGCATTGGAAATGCTATGGAAAGTCAAATTAGATGATTTTTTACAATTCTATAAAAAAAACACGAGAGTGTCCATTATAGGAATATTTTGGGGGGTCCATAATAGGGAAGAAGAACGTCCCGAAACGAAACATGAAAATCAAATGAAGTGTCGACTATAGGGAAGCAATTTCCTATTATGGACCCTCAGGGGGTCTACTATAGGGCGAATTCAGTTAGACTTTAAATGTTAATTTCAACGAATAACGTTGTGTATTTGGGTGTTTTATGTATAAATCGTGAAGAAGGGATGCAGAGCTTGTTGTTAGATATCAAGCAGAGTTAATATGTTGAAAATTTCTAAGCCTTATGACAGGAAGAGCAAAATTCCGCTACTAGGGGGTCCACTATTGGGCATTTTACCCTAGCATTCATATTTCTAAGGTTTCTATAAACATTTGTATGGAAATCTGGCATCCCCCGGTTGTGTGTACCATCCGAAGTTTCTGCTCCGAGATTGACCAGGACTACCAAAAAACAGCATTTTAAACCAAGCGGTAGCATTTAACTGCAATATACAACATTGGGAATCTAATAATTTCATACAATCCTCCCCCGCCTTTCCTTTTTCAAATTGGAACGCTTTTTTGACATTTGACGTGTCTGTGGGTAATGAAATATTTTCTTCAAAACGCTTCAAACCTTCAACGTGGATAAGTTGCAATAGATCATGAGAATCATTAGATGACCAAAATTCTTTTCTAATCAATAATACCAGAAATAAATATGATAGGGGGAACTGTGCCGATTTCCATCTCAATGAGTAGGGGAACGGTTCGGACTTCATCCCATAGCTCCTACTTCCATCCCATCACAAACAAAGCAATGAAAAGGAATTTAGTTTTTTTTCTTATTTTTGTGATTTTTTTCACCAGTGAGCATGCGTCTTAGCAAAAATAAGCGACGAGATTGGTGCTGTATTTCTTTGTTTTACGATGAGATGAATATATGTACAGTGCGATGGACAACGGAACAACTCCCCTATATATTCATCTAATCGCGAAACAAAGAAATATGGCACAAAATTCGTCGATTCTTTTTATCAACCTGTGTGCTCACTGCGGAAAAAAACACAAAAATAAGAAATAATTATTGAATAATGATTAGGGGAAACTGGACACACATGATCCCCGGGGACACATGATCCCCCCCTGTTTTCTCGAAAACTAATCACATTTTTATACCAGTGATATATGCAAACGGATCCATTAGATAGATTATTGAATCATTTGATATTAATTACTTTATGTATATGGGTTTTAGAGAAGTTTTATTATTTAAGCATTCTTAATCCTTTTTTTCTTCAAAGAAGAAAAGTTTAATAACTTTGAATATGTCCAACCAAAACGTACCAAATTTTTACTGGACAAAGTTTTATTATTGTAGAATTGAACAATTTTATTCAATTAACTATTGCTTATTTTCCATTGAATACAAAAAACAAAACAAGATAAAGACTCATCATGGACACACTTGATCCCCCATAGTTTGGACACACTTGATCCCGATATTGCATATATTAAGGCGTTTGTTGTATACCGTCGCATATTATTGTATTGTATATAACTAATTGATCTGTTAAAATTCTTTTCTAGTTAAACAGTAGAAATAAATTTAATGTCTTTTTAGTTTTGTCAATCAGACGATAAAGGCGAAATTTGAATTTCTCAATGGCCTTATTTCATTAACCAGAACAAAGTGTAATTGAACATACTTAGTTTTGATTAGTTTTATTAAATGCATTTTAACATTATTTTCAATGAAAAAGAGTATAAACTAAGCTTTGAAAATACTCAACAAACAAGGCTTAAAGCAAAGGGCCTAAAATTAGTATTGTTCGATCAGGTATTAAATTCTTTCCGTTTGACCTAGGAGAAGTTTGCTTACAATCACCATTTATTTGTAAATCATCTTAAAGAATTTTGAATAATAGGCTCATTCAACAACTTTTGGTCAGTCGTTTAAGAGAAATCGCATTTGTGTAATAATAACACACACTACAAAAATAATGATGTATGACAATACCAAATTATATTGCTAATGTTATTATTTAATGTATGAAGTCACCATCCTGGTATAATCACGGTTGTGGTATTGGTAGTAGTCTGGCGATCACGATGTATCACAGTCTTTTTTTTATTGGTCCAAAACAGGTACTCAGGGATACTTACCATGGCATTTGCCTTGTGGCCAATTCTCAGAGATTTAATAGAAAAATTAGATTCTAAAATTTCAAAGATATTTATATTACGTATCGATCAATCATTGTTTGTATCATAACTGTATCAATCACAAAGAGAGATCCTCTAGGGAACATCATATTTGTCGTGATATGACCACTGTCTTTTAGTGGAGTGAATGGTTAGCAAAAAACCCAGATTAATCCACCTAGCGGTGATAGTGCCTTTCTCGTTTCTTTCGAGTGAGTAATTTCTACGCACTTTTGGTGAAAAAAAAGTATTTTGACCATAACTTCTGTCCGATCCGGCCAATTTTCAACAGGAAACAATGGGACCGGATTCTGCATCGAATGCAACTTCTTGCGAGCAAATCGGCTGAGGGTACATATGTGACTGAAATGAGTGAGATTTTGAAAAATGTATTTTGGCCATAACTCCGAATCCCATAGTCCGATTCCGTCAATTTTCAATACGAAACAATGGGACAAGATTCCGCGTCGAAGTGTTTCTTATGTAAACAAATGAATTTTGGCCATAACTTCGAAACCCATAGTCCGATTGGGCCAATTTTCAATACGAAACAATTGGGCAAGATTCTTTGTCAAATGAAACTTGTTGCGAGTAAATCAGCTAAGAGCAAGTGCCTAAAAAGTTAGTGAGAATTTTTCTTATACAAAAATATATTTTGGCCATAATTCCGAAGCCCATAGTCCGATTCGACCAATTTTCAATACGAAACAATGGGACAAGATTCCGCGTCGAATGCAACTTATTGCGAGCAAATCCGTTAAAGATAAGTGCCTGAAAAATGAGTGAGATTATTTTGCGCACACACATACACACACATACACACACACATACACACACGCACACACAGACATCACTTCAATTCGTCGAGCTGAGTCGTTCGGTATATAACACTATGGGTCTCCAGGACTCCTATCAAAAGTTCGTTTTTGGAGCGAACATATAGCCTTTACGTGAGGCATTCCACGGGGGCATGTCAGTCGATCCTGAGCGACCATTTCGAAAATATTTGAAACTCTGCACAGTTTTTCAATTTCATCTAAATCGTCATTTTTCGATATCAAATCTTCATATTGAGTCACGACTAACTTTTCAAAAGGGTGTATGTGAAAATGGTTCAAAAATATTTAAAAAGCTGCACAGCAAAAACGGAATGTTCGATTGTTATGATTTTTTCAGCAAATTTAGACAACTAAATTGTGATTCTTAGGAAAATGTGCACAGTAAAAAAAAATTTTTTTTGCCTTTAAAAATATCATTTTTGTCACAAAAACTCAAATATCTCAAAACCCTATCTTTTTTCGAACGTAATTTTTTTAGGGAAAACGGTCCATTATATTAGCTATCTACCATAAAAATTTGGTGATGGTAAACTAATAAACAAAAAAGTTATGACATTTCAAACATTTCACAATTTTCACATTTAGTAAAAAAAAAATTTTTTCTGTGTAAGTTATTTCGAGAATTGCAGTTTGATGCAGATTTTATTGTTAAGGGACGTGATTTAAACAAGTTGTTTTCATGATATTTTGATTTAATTATTCATAGCATCTATAAGAAACTTAGACACGATCCAGTGTTGTGATCAAAAGTATTGATAGTGTCATAATTTTCATTGCACGTGACTGGCGAAAATTCTTTTAATAGTGTTGAAACCTGTTGATAATAACGTTGATAGAAACATATCAGAAATGTTATTTTTAAGACAAAAGCTGCAAAATCAAAGATTTATATACACGTGTACGTCTATAGTTTACCTGCAAAAAATATACCTCTTAGAGAATAGACTTTATGATCGGGAGGAAACGGGTATCTTCAACAACAACAAATGCATGATAGGTACATACCATGACAATGCTCACGAAAAAGCAAAAAAATTACTACTACTAAGGTTGTTAAAGATCTTATAGTAATTTTTTTCTTCAGTCAAGCAAATGACACCAAACTAGTCAGTAAAAACTTAAAAGTGATTTTGTTTATTGAAATATTACGAACAACATGAGTAGCCGCTTTCTCAACTGTTGTAGGCCGTTTGATGGAAAAAGTGTTCAAAAGAGTTACGAAATCTCACCGAAAGCACCATAGATAAACTGAAAGCGACTGGTTATGCTCCAATGTCCACATTGAATACAAATTTACGCATTTGCACGTCCTGCCGTCTAAACGTTGACAAAAGAGCAATCTGTATATCATCGGTTGAGCAGAGCGCAGGAAGTTCGAAAACGACAGCAACTGAGGAATTGCCAGATGTATCGACAACAACTGAGGAATTACCAGAAGTATTAAGTGCTGAGAGCCTTGCCACCGTACCATCAGCGAAATCTGTTTCAACAAATCAATCGGAAGATGAGTGTATCCAAAAGGTCAACATCGAACGCTTTAACGAGGGCATAGCTGGGATAAAAGTGACTCCGATTAAATGGAGTAAGATGGACTACGTTTATTACCCGGAGAAAAATACCGTGAAATAAACGAAGCTGTACGAAGAAACCTCTTCAAATTAGGACCTGATGATGTGGAAAATACAGACTACGATGAGGTAATTATAAATATGAAGGAAAGGTTCTCGAATGCAGCCACGACAAGGAAAGAAAAATTATTGATTTTGTCGATGCTGCCAAGTTCGTGGTCTATTCAGGATGCCATTGATGAGTTCAAAACCAATAGAAATACAGTAAAGAGGCAAAACAATTGAAGAATAACTGTCTTTCAACCAAAAATACTAGGTCTAGTACTGCATTAACAGATGAGACAAAAGAAATAGTAGTTCAATATTTTGAAGATGATGAAGTAAGTCGAGCTATGCCTGGTCAAAAAGATTATGTATCAGTAAAAAAAGATGGAAAGCGTCAAGCAATCCAAAAACGATTAATGATGACGACTTTGAAAGAAGCGTACACACGCTTCAAGGAAATTCACGATAATATTAAAATAGGTTTTTCCTCATTTGCAAGCCTTCGGCCAAGGCAATATAAGCTTCTTTTCAATTCAGGAACACATAATGTGTGTGTGTGCACAACCCATGAGAATATTAATCTTATTTTACATAGTTTGAAAAGAATCAATTTAACAAAGGATATTAAAATGTTAACTGGTAGTCTTTTGTGTGAAAATACAACATCAAATTGCTATCTACGATCTTGTTCGGATTGTCCAGATTCTTCATCATTGGAAAATACTTTATTCGCTGAGTTTGAAAAAAAATATATTGATCAGTTATCATTTGAGCAATGGGTGACCACGGATAGGTGTGACATAGAAACTATTGTAAAACCTGTAGATGAGTTTGTGTCATATTTTGCTTGAAATTAGAAAGTTTAATCCTCACGATTTCATTAAAACAGAACAATCCAGCTTTTTAAAAATACGAAAAATACATTACAAAATGGTGAATTTTTAGTCATTTGTGATTTTTCTGAAAATTACAGCTTTGTATTGCAAGATGAAGTGCAGTCCCATCACTGGAACGTACAACAAGCTACAATTCATCCATTCGTTATTTATTTTAATGGAAGTACGCAAATTGAACACTTAAGTTTTATTATAATTTCCGAAGATTTAAGACACGATTCAGTATCCGTAAACTTGTTCATTGAAAAATGATTAACTTTTTACGCGTTGATAAGCATAAAGAAGTCAAAAGATATATTTCATGTCTGATGGAGCAGCGTCGCAGTACAAAAATCGTAAGAATTTTTCGAGCCTATGTCAATTTAAATCAATGTACGGAATTGATGCAGAATGGCATTTTTTTGCTACATCACATGGCAAAGGTCCTTGTGATGCTATTGGAGGAACAATAAAGCGCATGGCCACAAGAGCAAGTTTAGCCAAAGAACGTGAGCATCCAATTAAAACTGCGAAAGAACTTTTGATTGGGCAAATCGTAGAAAAGAAAAGATTTAACCAAATTATCATTTTGTTTTACTACTACTGAAGAGTACGAAATAAAGGCTTCAGAGCTCAGCGAGCAATTTAATAACGCGAAAACGATCCAAGGAACCCAAAAATTTCACTGTTTCATTCCATTGTCGGAAAATAAAATTAAAGCAAAACTATACTCAAACTGTGCTGATAATAATTCAAAAGTGTTCGATATTTTAAAAATTTGAATAAAAATAAATAAAAATAAGTATTAATAAACTGTTTTCATGATATCATAACCCATACCAAAATTCAAACCCAAAACTCTTGGAGTTTCTATAACAACATTGTGTAACTGCCACATTTAATTTAATACTTAGGATAATATTAATTCATTTTTATTTATTTATACATATAATATTTATACATATAATATACATAATATCGATGAATACATTAATATGGAATATCATACAAACAACTTTTAACTCACGCAAGGCCCTTAACAATAAAATCAGCATCAAACTGCGATTCTTGAAAAAAAAAAATACACGGAAATTTTTTTTTGTTTACTATATGGGAAAATTGTGAAATGTTTGAAATGTCATAACTTTTTGCCTTTCTCGTATACTAAGTATACGTAAAGGCTATACGATCACTCCAAAATCAAACTTTTGATAGAAGACTTGGAGACCCATAGTGTTATATACCAATCGACTCAGCTCGACGAATTGAGGTGATGTCTGTTTGTGTGTATGTATGTATGTGTGTGTGTGTGTATGTGTACAAAATTTTGTAGACACACTTTTTGGAACTTGGCATTGGCCGAATTACTCGCAACAAGTTCCATTCGACTGAGAATCCTGTCCCATTGTTTGCTATTGAAAATTGGCCAAATTGGACTATGGGATCAAAAGTTATGGCCAAAATACTATTTTCTATGCGCGAAACACGCTAAAAATTACTCACTCATATCTTTTAGTTTTTTTTTGCACGAGAAAGGCACCAACACCGCTAGGTGGATTATTCAGGGTTTTTGTTTATTAGTTTACCATCACCAAATTTTTATGGTAGATAGCTAATATAATGGACCGTTTTCCCTAAAAAAATTACGTTCGAAAAAAGATAGGGTTTTGAGATATTTGAGTTTTTGTGACAAAAATGATATTTTTAAAGGCAAAAAATTTTTTTTACTGTGCACATTTTTTTAAGAATCACCATTTAGTTGTCTAACTTTGCTGAAAAAATCATAACAATCGAACATTCCGTTTTTGCTGTGCAGCTTTTTAAATATTTTTGAACCATTTTCACATACACCCTTTTGAAAAGTTAGTCGTGACTCAATATGAAGATTTGATATCGAAAAATGACGATTTAGATGAAATTGAAAAACTGTGCAAAGTTTCAACTCAATAGAAAATCATGAATCAAAAATTTTCTTAAATTTTGATGCTGTTGCTTGGAATCGCTCTACACACGAACGAATATACAATTTATTCACAACATTAAACTATAAACAATAACATTCGATAACACAACAACTATAGTGTTTCCATTTCGCCGTAGCATACAAGTTGTCTCGAATACGAGGGGCGACGGTTGCACTCTAAAATAATTCCAACAATTTCGACCTCAACAGTGATGCCGTCTTCAGTGTCTTGTAAGTCTTGTAAGTGTCTTGTAAGTCGAGCCAAGTACAAGACACTGAAGACGGCCTTACTGTTGAGGTCGAAATACGTATCTGTCAAGATACAATTAAGTGGTGGAATTCAATGAGATTGTATAAACTCGTCTTATGACAAGTGATTGTTTTCATGTTATTGAACACAAACTGCTGGACCTTATTATGAATCTTTGAGAACCGGGCACGTGCCGCAGGTTTGGAAGGAATCTCTTATAATTCCTATTCAAAAAGTTGCTGGAACGATTAAAGCCGAAGAGTTTCGTCCCATCAACATGTTGCACACATTAGATGAAATATTAGAACTTGTTGTGAAAGGCCAGTTGGTAACATATTTGAATAATAATAACTTGTTAATACAAGAGCAATCGGGATATCGAGAAGGACATTCTTGTGAAACCGCATTGAACTTAGTGTTAGCCAAATGGAAAGAAAACATGGAGTGTAAAGATACTATCATTGCTGTATTTTTGGATCTTAAACGCGCCTTTGAAACCATCTCGAGGCCCTTATTGTTGGAAAAAATCTAGCGCTTTGGAATTTCGGGTTCTGCGTATGAATGGTTCAGAAGCTATTTGTCTGACAGAATCCAAAGGATGTTTTTAATGATTGTGTTGCAAATGTTGCAAATCCCATGGAAAGTAATCTTGGTGTTCCACAGGGAAGTGTATTAGGGCCCGTTTTATTTATTCTGTATATTAATGACATGAGACGGGTCTTACGTTTTTGCAACATTAATCTTTTCGCGGATGACACAGTATTATTCATTGCAGCTAAAAATATCGATGATGTTGTTTCACGCTTGAATACAGATTTGCATTCTCTAAGTAGATGGTTGAAGTACAAACAGTTGGAGTTGAATATAAGTAAAACTAAATACATGGTAATTTCGCGAAATCGATTCATTGATAATGTTTCTGGTAGAATTGATGATGAAATACTTGTTTGCGTTCGGGAAATTAAATATCTCTGCGTGATTATTGATGATAAATTGAAATTTGATTCCCATATCAACAATGTCATCAAGAAAATAGCCAAGAAGTATGGAATTTTATGTCGATTAAAAAACGAATTAACTGTTGCGAGTAAAATACAGTTGTACAAATCAATCATCGCTCCTCACCTGGACTTTTTCACCTTCATTTTATTTCTGGCCAATGAAGCACAAATATCGAGGTTACAAAATAAAGTTATGCGTTTGATTTTGAGATGTAATAGATTCACTTCCTCCTCCTTTTTGTTGGACGCTTTACAATGGTTATCAGTGAAGCAGAGAATTGTTTATTTGACTATGGTGTTCATTTTCAAAATAATAAATGGATTGCTACCCCGATATTTGTGTAATCGAATTGAAAGAGGAAGTGACTGTAGAGTCGTCGATATCTTTCGGGATTGTCACAGAATTCCACAGCAATACATATTGTCGGGCCGCCACCAAACCGGACCGCGCGATTGAGCACTCGCGCTGCAACGCGAGTCGCGACAATTTGAAATATGTCATTAGTAGTGCGCATCATGCACGCATAGATGTACTATCATGCGCACTAATCAGAAATGAGTTGCGACGTCTGATAACTGCAAATATTTCATTTTATTGAAAACAAATTTTCGATTTTCTACTATACACGGAATATATTTTCCAGATCACCTTTATTCGCGTCTTTCTTCCGTCACTCCCCAAACTTCTTCCCCTCTCCACTCTCCCTTCAGTTCCTTCCTCTCTTCTCTTCGCAGCCATCGCACGCTTAAAGTCATTCACACAATTTTGTGTTTCGTTCACACAAAACGGGCCTAACCTGGAACAACACATATTATGAGTAACTGCCATGTTACTCATTTTAGTGTAATTGACGATTAACGATTTCCGATGAGTTGATTTCACACAGTGAGAGAGCACTCGGAAAACGGACCTAACCTCAATTATATTTTTTCATGTAAATTGAAAATTATCGCAACATTTTTATACTATTTCAGAGGAGTCCCCATTTGTTTCGATATGACCAAACTAAAGTGCGATGTTTATAGTCGCACATTTTAGTTGTATCGTATCGAAACATAACGAAAATCCACAGAAAAAGTCATTTTCGTTGCGGTGCATGCCGGACGCAACCGCCATCATGGCGATCAATCAAGACTTGACAGTTCGAAGCAAAGTTTCTTACACATATTAAAAGAATAAAAGACATTACACAGCGACTGTGCATGTCTTACACATAATTTTCACACAGATTTGCTATTCTCTCGTGTCATCGTCGTCATGTGTGAAAATTATTCATGCGATGTGTAATTTACTTTAAGCGTGCGTGTAGTGTGTTGCTCAATCGAGCAACCCGTCTTCCTTCTCACATCTATTTCAGTGCTCCCAAACCCTACAGTGACATTCATAGATATAATACTAGAAACGCGGATGAAATAAGAACACCTTATTTTTTGTATGGAGCTTCACAAAATTCATTGTTTTATAAAGGAATAAACGTATTCAATTCGATGCCTATACACATCAAGCGTGCAAGGACACTATTACAGTTCAAGAGACTTTGTATTTCACACGTAAAAGCTGTTTTTTAAACGGTCACATATTTAAGTTTTTCGTATTGACTAATTGTGTATCTTGTAATTAATGGGTAAGTATCCCTTGAGAAGTACAGAGACTCCCTGAATGAAACGGCCTCAGGGTTGGCACGCTCACCTCAAGAAACTCGCGGACAGGTACTTCTCGCACTCACATAGTAGGAAAACCACAGTATTTCTACAACAGGACACTTTATTTGGCTTCTCTTTCTTCTTATCCCTTCGTAACACTTCCTAACCCTTTTCGTCCCACTTCCTTATTCGCTACTCTAACCTTTACTTCGGGGCCCCTACTTCCTTCCACAGCTCCACCACTCCTTCCCTTTCTCCACCACTGCTTACTCTGCTCCTCTGCTTACAAGGCTTCAACGGCGGCTAATTCTAGAAATCCGGCACCCAGCGATGGCGACACAATGTCTTCCGGGTTGGCTTGGAAGTCCGTCGTAGTTTTCGGTACGAACACGCACACACTCGACCTGCCAATATGGTGACGGATTGGCCTTCAGCGGGTACGATGCCGGTATCAGTCGAGGACGGCACACTACGGCTTTCTTCGGAACTTGAAACTCAAAACGGCGGGGTTCTGAAGCCCACAACACCTTCTCTATTTCCACTGTCCACTTTTCTCTAACTAACTTCTCCACTTCCAATAACTTGCTAGCTCGGGATTATAAACTTTCTCGATCGAATGCTTTTTCTTTAGTCGAGAAATTTGGACAGGGAGATGTTTATTTAATGTGTTGGGGTTCATGACCTCGTCCCTCGGTCAGTGACCTTCCATGTGACCCAATGGCCACATTACGCCACCCCTTAATGGCCGTCCAAAGGGCCAGCATGTAAATAATGTTTTTTGGATGTGCAGCCTTATTTGCTAGTGGACATTTTCGGAATCTGGCGATGCGTTATGACGACGGACAACAAAAAGCCTCTAATGAATCCGAGGCAATTAACTCGTTGAAAGACGGTCTGGCGAGATTAAATGATGCTGTGAATTCATTGTCGGCAAAAGTTGATTGTCAGCCAAAAACACCGGTGGATTCATTAAAGTTTCGGTACAATGATGTGCTTAAAACTACGTACTCTCCAAAACGCAGGCGCGTCTCAGAGAATCACTAGCCTCAGATCGCCTTCAGACCCGCTAAGAACCGTGGTACAAGTAAGGCATTATGTGAGACGGTGCAAACAATCCAATCTCTCGGCTTTCCATCCAAGTACCACCGAACAGGAAATAATAGAATTTGTTCAAAACTGTCTTGGCATGGGAAATGAGCTTCCTAATCCAAAAGTGGTGAAGCTAGTGTCAAGAGGAAAGGATATATCAACCATGCGGTTCGTTTCGTTCAAATTTGGGCTCTCTAGATCATTGACTGAAATCGCTCTAAGCGCTGAATCGTGGCCTGAAAATGTGTACTTCAGGGAATTCGAAGATCGTCCAAAAAACTTGCCACAGATTGTGAAAATCAACATGGATCACGTTGCTCCACCGAAAGATTCTGGTACAACGCAGGCTTCTCCAATGGAACTCCAGACTCATCAATGACATCGCTAAATAATCTTCCTACCCTCTACAATACATCTTTACCAGGACGCATTGCCTACAGCTCTGAGGGAGATCCTAATCTACTCGACCCAGTCTGCCGCTTGTTCCTGTCGTCAAAGTCGTCCTGGCCCTGTGGTCGAGGTTTGTGATGGGATCTCCCGACGGCATCCCCCAGGCAAGTATGCGTGTGATAGAACCGTTTTCCTGCCTAATTCCTCCCCATGTTCCAGCGAAATATATTGCACTCCATTACATCGTTTCGACAAACGGCAATCAGATGATAGTACTTCATCACCAGGACGCACAGTATACAGCATATTGGAAGCCCCGGCGCCCCTCGGCCCAGTCGTGCAAGAAGCAGTTCCAAGTCATCACAGTCGTCCTGGCCCTGTGGTCGAGGTCAGCAAAGGGGTCTTCCAGCCTGTGATATCAGGCAAGTATTCGTTTTGCAGTAGCTCATCCCTGCCTGACAAACCTTCCAGTTCCAGCTCACTCGGACCTATTGTGAAAGCACTCTCTAGACCGGTCCCTTCGGTAATCAAGGACAGTTTATCTGATTTGCGGTTTTATTACCAAAATGTTCGAGGCTTAAGGACGAAAGTAGATGATGTCTTCCTGTCTACATCTGAGTTGGAGTATGATATCTACGTTTTCACGGAAACATGGCTGGACGATTGAATACAATCGTCGCAGTTGTTTTGCAGCAACTATGCAGTGTTCCGTGTCGATCGTTGTGTTACCAATAGCTCTCGCCGACGTGGAGGCGGTGTTTTGATAGCGGTAAGCAAAAAAATCGGGTCATCACTCGTTACTCTTCGCAACGGTGCGAATATCGAACAGCTGTGGGTTAAAGTGTCTGTTCGGGCAATTGATCTATTCGTTGGCGCTTTGTACATCCCCCCGATAAAAGTCAAGACAGAACATTTATGCAGTATCACATCGACACTGCATCTGAGATCTGTAGCTTACGGAAGGATTCAGACTCCATGGTGCTTTTCGGAGATTTCAATCAACCACGTTTAGTATGGAAGCAAGCGTATAGTGACCACGCATTCGTCGATGCTTTGCAGTCACATATCTCCATGGCCAGCCAGATTATGCTCGA
The DNA here is from genome assembly GCF_024139115.2 of Armigeres subalbatus. Taxonomy (NCBI): domain Eukaryota; kingdom Metazoa; phylum Arthropoda; class Insecta; order Diptera; family Culicidae; genus Armigeres; species Armigeres subalbatus. The sequence goes on from NC_085141.1 coordinate 35,590,019, forward strand.
CAACATGGCATTTCACGGATTACATCAACGAAATATGATCAGGAATTGCAATGAACGCATATTGGACCTTGTATTTAGCAGCGACTCTGATACTACCAATAAATTTACATCTCTAGCTGCGGAGGAGGTTGTCCCTATCGACAGCTTTCATCCACCACTCGATTTCTGCGTAACATTCCAGTCTGTGATATCATTTTCTGATGAAATTGACCTCTCCGCACGCGATTTCCGCCGAGGTGATTTTGATACAATGTGCGGTCTGCTATCGGATCGAAGTGACGCGAAGTACTGACGTGGATTCTGCTGTTTCTGCATTCAACACTATTTTGCGCAATTGCATTGCCCAGACTGTCCCACTCATCCGACCTCCTAAGAAACCAGCTTGGGACAACTCGCGGCTTCGTGCATTACGACGTCGTCGTTTCAAGATGCTGCAGCAGTACTGTCGTCAAAGATGCTATTTCTCGAAACAACAATTTGATGAAGCGAGTCGCATATATCGTGGATATAACCGTTTTCTGTACAAACAGTATGTGAGGCGGAAACAGGACGATCTTCGCAGAAATCCGAAAAATTTTTTGGTCTTTTGTCAATTCTAAACGACAGGAAAATGGTCTCCCTACATCGATGTATCTAGGTGACGGCTTGGCAAACAATTTGGATGAAAAGTGCGCGCTATTCGCAGAGCAGTTCTCTAGCGTTTTTACGAATAATATTCTTACCGCCGAAGAAACGAACGCAGCAACCCATACAGTACCACGTGATTTGATTGATCTAGACATTTTCCAAGTGACTACACTGATGATCGAGTTGGCGCTTAAAAAGCTTAAGTTGTCGTTTTGTCCAGGACCAGATGGTATCCCATCGTGCATATTCAAGAAATGTGGGCCCGTACTAGCGGAACCTCTACTGTACATTTTCAACCAATCTTTGCAACAGCAAAAGTTCCCGACTGTTTGGAAAACGTCTCATATGCGGCCAGTTTTCAAAAAAGGTGACAAGTCAAATGTTGCTAACTATCGTGGGATTACTTCACTCTCAGCTGGTTCAAAATGCTTGGAAACAATTGTGAATGATGTTATGTTTGGATCGTGTCGCACTTACATCAGTAAAGCACAACACGGCTTTTATCCTAGGCGATCTGTGGAAAGTAACCTTTGTGACTTTACATCAACCTGCATCAGTGCCATGGACAGTGGCGCACAAGTAGATGCAATATACACCGATATCAAGGCTGCATTTGACACAGTGCATCATGGAATTCTGTTGGCTAAACTACGTCGTCTCGGGTTTACGGAAAGAGTTTGCAATGAATCAAATACAGTGGCTGGTTTCCTACCCGCCGCTGCCAGCACCAGGCGCTAACGTATATGTGAAAATAGCCAGCATGAGTTAACCATCCGAAGTTTGTATGGCAAAAGGCATCTAACCCGGGTTTTCTCAACAGTTGGAACTTTCAACGAAAAACTATTTGGTACCAGTTATGTAGGAAAGTGTCCGCTACCATGCCTACCAAATATTTTTTTGATTAAGGTGCTCATTTTCGTGATATTAAACATTAGATGCTTTTCGCCATACTGATTTCCAAAAGTTAACTCCTAGTGTGCCGCTGTAAGCACGCTCAAAGCAGGCGATTCATTGGCTACAGTCGTATCTTAAAGATAGATGTCTATGTGTAAAAATTGGTGCAACCGAATCACTTTCCTTTACGCCTGGCTCTGGAGTGCCACAAGGAAGCAATTTAGGACCTCTACTGTTTACGTTATTCTTTAACGATGTTAGTATTCTCCTGGCCGACGGTGTTTTACTAATTTACGCTGACGATTTGAAAATCTTCCTCATCGTTCAAAGTGACGCAGATTGTAGGGAACTTCAAAAGCTTTTGGATATCTTAGCACGTTGGTGTCTCATGAACTACCTTCAAGTTTGCGTTTCCAAATGTTGCGTTATCTCATATCGTCGACGGAAGTCTCCGATATTATATGATTACATTATTATATTATTATATTACATATATATATTATATGATTATATGATTACAGCATAAATGGTCAACAAATTGAACGTGTGGATAAACTGAAGGATCTTGGAGTGTTGTTGGATTACCAACTAACATTTAAGCTGCATTACTCTTATGTAGTAGTAAAAGCCAATCGTCAACTAGGATTCATCCTCAAGATTGCTAAAGAGTTTAACGACCCAATATGCCTGCGCGCCCTATACTGTTCTTTGGTCAGATCCATTTTGGAATTTGCGTCGGTGCACTATGGGGCGGCTCCATACAAGTAGGTGGCCGAAAATATTTTCATTTCATTTCTGCAATATTTCCCACTTATATCGTAGATTATTGTCTAAAAGATGTGAAATACTTGTTTTGCAGGTCGTTATTACTTCTAAGGTCTCCAAACTCCCTGGAATACAGACCTTTGATCTCTAAGGAATATATCCCTTTTATCTACGAATGTCTCATGTACACAGCAGTCTATAGATGTGTATTTTATTGCAGCGCAGACCTGTAGAGTTCAAACTAGAAAATTGTATACACAGGATTTTATTTTTACACGATTTTTTTTCACTCGTATTTTTGATCGTGTGACTTCAATTTACCACCAAACTCTTCGCAACATGTTTCAAAAAATCCAGAATAAATCGAAGAAAAATCACATGATAATTAATAAGCGTTAAACATTTAGGATGAGTGGAAAATTGAGAAAATGTAAATCGTGTAAAAACAAAATCCAGTGTACTGCTTTTATGTGAATTGAGTTGTACAGATGTTCTAAGTTGCACAAGGACTCCGTCAAATACAGGCCATTGCATCTACATACGTAACAGGTTGTCTTTGTAGGATTTTTCAGATTGGTTCAGGCTCTTAACCCGTAAAACAAGTAAAGGGAATACAATATAAAGCTCTATTAAAGCTAAACGAACTCCATGCAATAAAAGCTTCAAGATATATAAGTATACTGCAACAACATTTATTTATTCATTATGTACATGAACATCCTCAACAAAATCATCATTTATTTCTTCAAGATCGATTAAAATATCTGCTATGGTATATTTTTCTGTACTCGAATCTGTTGTATTGCAAGAAGTTTCAGTCACTAAAAACTTTGAACATCTTCTGGATATTCCAGATTAGATTTATTTTGAAGTCGCTTACCTAAGTTGAGGGAGCTTATCAAAGGATCCGACGAGTTCATAGCACGAATGAAAACGTCATGTAAATTTTCTTCTCTTGTCTTGTCTTCTCTTCTTTCACCTAGGTACATACCAATAATTATCGAAAGATATCCTTAGGTACAGACATTTTTGCTTCTTGTATTCACATATTGGATTTTAATTAATATCAAAATTTTACTTTTTATGAAATAATTTCAAATGAAGCCTAGAGTATTTTCGTAACCCTCAAGAGTATATTTTTTTTCATATTTATTTGCTTGATACTTGATAGATAATGAGTTGCCTCTTCTTGGTGAGCCTACGCCAAATGGAGTATCATAAAGCTGCATAAGCTATCGTGTACACGGCCTACCACGAAGCCTACGACACTTTTCGTGTTATCTACTATCTCTATTTTAACTGTTCTTGATGCTCTTTTGTCATACGCATGGGATTTGTATCCAGCCAATCTGCCGTGGCGTGACCCGTTAAATTTGCCTCCGTATGAACACCGTTGTGCCTTACTAGGAATTGAACCACTACATGTACGTCGTAAAACTAACCGGGCAGTTTATGGCGCCAAATTAATACATAGTGAAGTCGACTGCCCTGCTCTGCTGGAACGTGTTCGTTTTTATGCCCCAGAACGTATCCTACGATCGAGGCAACTGATACAACTATCAGCTAGGAACACTATTTATGGAGCCTCTATTTGCAGAGCATTTCGAGAAGCATATTCTTTATTTGACTTTAATTTATCTACGGAAGCATTTCGACAACGTTTGCGTACATCACGTATATTCAATTAATTGTTTAGTATAATTTAATTAAGTATAATACATTAAGACCATGATGTCAGATGGATACAACAATAAATAAATAAATAAATCGGTCCTCTGGTGGTGGGACACTGTAGTTCAGTGGGTGGTTGACTGCGTAGGGTGGTGGTGAAGCTCAATTTAGGACCTAGCCTACTACAGGGGCTAACTGGGAAAAACCTACACTGAGACACGAGTATTACCTGCATTTGCAACATTTATTCCACGAAATACACTACACTAAACACGGATTTCTCGGTAACACTCTCGGCATAACATAACCAACACTTACAATCTTGACGAAGTTTGTGATAACGGATATCTTTTCTTGAAAATATAAATTATTTGTTATTTCAATAGGGCGCTTATAGACTATTTTGTTTGCCTCGATGATGATGATGGTATTTTATTTATTGAGTGTATTTTTACATTCTTTTGTGTGGTCTACAAATATTTGAGAATCGCGCGCGAAATACAGGTATAAATGACTTTTTACGATTTTATAATCAATACTTGAAACATTTGGAACTGTTTGAAGGATACTATGAAAAGTAGTGAGCTCTCGGATAGAACGCGATTTTATCGAGACTTTTGGTATCTACGGAGAGGTAACACAAGTTTTGAATTTTTTTCGAGTAAATTAAATTGATTGGTACTAGCGAGAATAGTTTGAGTACACGCTTCTTGACGAAACTTTTGGCATCATGCGAGAGGTATCACAAGTTTTGTATCTTAATCGGACTCGTTGTACCACTGATGATGCTTGCAAAACTCTGTGGTGGAATTCAACTGTTTCTTTTTACTAACTTATGTTTTTTGCTGTATAGCGATGTTACAGTGACCTGCATAATAAAAAGCTTACTTGCCGTTTCTCATACAAAATGGTCAACTTTGGAGATCTAGATCTCGATTGCGTGTGAACCAATTTTGTTGAAAATTTGACCAGAGCTCAGATATAACTTGATTTTTACCACACCTAAGCTTCGACCATATTGATTCATAGGGTAAAAAATTATCGCGGTAATACCAAAACGATTTTTTTTGGAAAAAAAATTATTTTATGATATCTTGAAATCTACAACTCTTAGTGTACAAGTATATTCCGCAAGCTTTTTTGTATTGCCAAAATACGCGTTTTTGCCGAATAAGTAATTAGTTTACAACCTACAGAGGGGCCCTCCTTAGCCGTGCGGTAAGACGCGCGGCTACAAAGTGTGTAGCTTGCTGCTGCGCCAGGAAATCACCCATTGCGCATTATTGCACTCGGCGAAGGTATCGCCTTACTCGGATCACTGTTGGACTCTGACTGAGCAAGAACGATGCTTGGCTGCTTGCTCGTCACCAACACCAAGACGGCATAAACAGCATATAATATAGAGTGGTATACAACAGGGCTGTCTCGCCGCACACATCCCCCTTTCTCTCCGGCTTTTTTATTAGTCTCTTGCAATTATAACTTGTCCTTGGTTTTCTCTTTTATTGTAAATGTATTGTTGAGCTTATATTTAATTAAACACTCGGTAAAAATACGACTACAAACCCGCATAATGAAAAACGACATACCATGCAGTCAAAATTACATATGCGTTATAAGATATATTGTCACTTTTCACTTCATTGTTGGCGTACAATTTTAAGCTTGATTCACCATTCCAACCCTACATCAACACTCACTGTTAATACATAACATACTGTCGATGTGTAATTATATAGTTCTACAATTGTACATCTACCAACTGATGTATGGTACATCGAAAATTTTGTTCGAAAAAACGACCGAATTTAAATGTTAATTATACTTAACCGCCCATTACTCATATAGTCGTTTGGCCGTTTACCATCTGAGCTGCTGTTGAAACAGTATATGAGACTGTACATTTATAGTTAACTATTATTAGTGAGACCATCGCTACAATAACACTTATTCTCTTCAATTATAACAGATGCGGTCTACGTATGGTCCATGATTATGCGGGAAGATTTATTTGCCGAAGGCACCATTCAAAGGCCAAGGAAATCGAAAACCATTTTCTATGGAATATTGTCTTATATTCACACGCAGAAAAATATATTGTAATAACAATAAGATTTGACATAAATTTGAAAAGAATTTCACATTGTTTTGGCGGTAACAAGAATCTATTATTATTTTTAAAATCAAGCCGTATCGAGTATTGTTGAAACAAAAAGAAAATGCCTTTGAATTTAAATGGGTTTAGATCTTGGCTAAAATAGTAACGTAGTCATTTCGCCACGGCTGATTAAAATAATATTGTTGTTTTTATAATATATTTTTTATTGATTCAATGATAAATGGAATAGAAAAAAATATTAGAATATTGTTGTTTTTATAATCATTTTTATTGAAATAATAAATTGTTTCACTTGAAATTATAGTATTATTATTGGATTTGGCATTTTTCTCAATTATTATTTGGTCCACACAGTCAGTTTAGACAAATTTTCATGTGATACATTTTTATTGTTAATCATTTTCGTTTTTTTATGTTGGTGATCAAACGACCGATGGATTGCTGTTGTTTGTGGTGACAATTTACCTCCCGATTCATTTGCGTTGATCACTATCAGCGCACATCATCATCGTCCGCCAACACATAGCACTTGAAATCGAGAGTTTACTCCTTTTGGTCCGCTATGCTGTTTCGTGAACCCGTTAAGCGTTCCATCATAATCAGCATCATCGGTGATTCGTTGTCCGTGTGCTGCAAATCTGGTTAAAACGGTTTCCAATACCGGATCAACTTCCGCTACCATCCCCAATAGGTACGTTCTGGGTATCGTACCTTCAGCCGGAAAATTCTGCCACCACTGCGAGAGCAAATTGTCTATGATGCCCACGATCGTGGTCACAGTGTTGTGGAGTTGGGCCTCGTGTGGAGCTGGTGCCGTTTTCTGGGAATAGGGAACTCTGGGAAATACCGAACCAATGCACAAAAAAACCTGAAAGATAAGTTTTATTTTTAAAATGTCGATATTCGATACCACTGCTAATTTTGCCGACGGTAGCAATATACTAATATTTAGGAAGTATAACACTATTTGTTGAACTTATAATGAGAAACCCATAATGCTTTTATCTCGGTTTTTACTTACATGTAGTTTTTAGTTATAAAATGATGGAAACCTTCGAGTTTCAGCGAAAAAAACATTGCATATCGAGGAGCACTGTTTGTGTTTTTTTTTATTTGTGAATATTTGGCTGACATTACAACGAGGGAGTGGTAGGCAGTGTTTTTGCTGCAGTTGAGCGTTATGTTCGTTATGCTATGTTACGGTCGGTGTGTGTGTCTAGAACGGACGAGGGTATGGACAGATGATTGTACGTTAAATACAATAATATTTTTTATTAAGTCAAAATGATTTCTTATTGTTTCCACAATAATATTGATAAAACCTGCTTATGAAAACAAACATATTTTCAATTATAAGCAATGGATGTTTATATTATATAAACAATAATAATCAACATAAATTCAAATGATTTCTGTTCTATAAATGTAACAAACGTTTTTATTGGTTCAATGGATTCAAATTTCTGTCCGTGCAGGCAACGAACAGATATTTCCGGTTTGAATAGATGAAGTTTCCTCCAACAGTTGTTCATTCACCTCATTCATATGCTCCAAGATTCAATTTGTACGTTGGTCTTCCTGGTCTTCAACCCATAGAGGGCCATCGCACTTTGTAGGTGGTTGGCAGTACGATTTTCTACTACAATTTTGGCGCGTCAATCTCCAGCTGCTGAGCGAAGCACATCAACTCATCACCACGACCTCCTACCAAATATTCCACTCTCTCATCTGTCACTTTCCCATCTAGGGCTAATGCTAATGGCTAATATATATCCCCTTTATTTGGTTTATGTCATTTTCCATACCCGTCTCAATCCCTACAGATGCGTCTCCGAATCTCGTCGCTGGTTTATTCATTTCTTTTATTCAGTTTACATCTAAACAGACAACACTGAATCAACAATTTGACGCTATAATACACGGTTCGAGGCCTGCACCTGGTCTGCCCACCTCGCCCGCTGTGCTCTACCCCGTCTCATTCCTGCCGGATCGGAAGCGAACACCATCTTTGCAGGGTTGCTGTCCGGCATTCTTGCAACATGTCCTGCCATCGTACCCTTGCGGCTTTAGCTAACTTCTGGATACTGGGTTCGCCGTAGAGCTGGGTGAGCTCGTGGTTCATTCTTCGCCGCCACATATCGTCTTCTCTTTAGCCCTCTTTGGGCCTCTTTAGCCGTGCGGTAAGACGCGCGGCTACAAAGCGAGACCATGCTGAGGGTGGCTGGGTTCGATTCCCGGTGCCGGTCTAGGCAATTTTCGGATTGGAAATTGTCTCGACTTCCTTGGGCATAAAAGTATCATCGTGCTAGCCTCATGATATACGAATGCAAAAATGGTAACCTGGCTTAGAAACATCGCAGTTATTAACTGTGGAAGTGCTTAATGAACACTAAGCTGCGAGGCGGCTCTGTCCCAGTGTGGGAATGTAATGCCAATAAGAAGAAGAAGAAGATATCGTCTTCTTGCACACCGCCAAAGATGGTCCTAAGCACCCGTCTCTCGAATAATCCGAGTGCTTGCAAGTCCTCCTCGAGCATTGTCCATGTTTCATGTCCGTAGAGGACTACCGGTCTTATTAACGTCTTGTACATGACACATTTGGTGCGGTGGCGAATCTTTTTCGACCGCAGTTTCTTCTGGAGTCCGTAGTAGGCCCGACTTCCACAGATGATGCGCCTTCGTATTTCACGACTAACATTGTTATCAGCCGTTAGCAAGGATCCAAGGTAGACAAATACCTAGACCACCTCGAAGGTATCCCCGTCTATCGTAACACTGCTTCCCAGGCGGGCCCTGTCGCACTCGGTTCCGCCCACAAGCATGTACTTTGTCTACGATGCATTCACCACCAGTTGTTGCTTCACGTTTCAGGTAGGTGTTCTGCCACCTTTGCAAATGTTCGGCCAACAATGTCCATGTCATCCGCGAAACAAACAAATTGACTGGATCTGTCATCGCTGGTATTGATTCCGTAGATCTGCAGTCAATTGAAGTACGCGAACACAATAACCGCCCTAGTTTCAGCTCCAAACTTCTTCTGAAACGAACTTTCTCTCGGAATTTGATCTGTCAAACTAAATGATGCGTTTTTAGTGCAATTTAATGAGAATCTAACGCACTTCGTCCGAAGTTGGGTTTCTAGCCTATATCTTGCAAGCTATGATGGCATAAACACCAGCTATCTCGCATCGACAAAACACGCTAGCAGTGTACCACTATCTTGTGCATCTTCGCATTCGTTCAAAAGCCTTCATTCCTTACACAAGCAAAATTATCGGCCACATATAGCAGATAAGCAAATTCTGCATTTATTATCCGCACTTTTTTTTTCAATCACACGCACACTCTCTAAAAGTAGTGATCGAAATCACTATATGTGCCATATTCCGAATACTGATCAAATTTGACACGATATTTAGGGAGCATCAGAGCTAGCGAAATATCAAATTCTTTTTATATGAAACTGTATCTGAATGATAAATACATCTCAAGACAAGACTGATCACCATCGATGCAAACTCATGGTGCAGCTACATTGTCTTCTTTTATGTCTTTTCCTGTCATGAACATCGTTTTCCGGGTGGTCATGTCTGTAGCAGGTTTCCTCTATCTTGTCGTTCCGTGTCAAAGCACCAATTTCGACATTGCTAAACGGTCCTTATACAAATCATACTAATAGAGTTATTCCATACCAAAGCGTAACTCTCTGAATGTTCCCGAAAGGATCGAAAGCGTTCGTGTAATTTGAAATACTCGTTTTTCCCCTTTCCAACGTCGCCTTAATTAATCTTGTTAGTTTATCCGAAAGTTCACATTCGTGCATTATATGCCATAGCAAACGAACATAACAAAACGATACAGATATATTTTTAGTATTCTATTCTGTAGTGTTGTCATAACATGTAAGGGAAGGTAATGATATGATAATTACTTCTGCCTCATACGCAGCTGGTCGTGGGATCAATCCCAAGTTCAATTCTCCTACTTTTTTCTCTCCATATATTTCTCATGTTTCAGCAATCGCTAAGATTAGAAAAAACCCAGATTAATCCACCTAGCGGTGATGATGCCTTTCTCGTTCAATGAGATAGGTTTCCACATCGAATGCAACTTGTTGCATCGGTTAGAGAATAAGTGCTTGAAATGAGTGACAATACTTTATTCAATTTTTTATAAGAAATGGTATTTTGCCCATACCCCCTGAGCTACACGGTAAACCGATTATACTCTTTTAGCACTATAAAGTACGCATAATCTTGGAAAAATGGAACTACGCCTAAAAGGAGTATATTTCGTTTACTCATTTATGAGTATATAGCTTATACGTCAAACAAAGCATACTTTTACTCCTTTTATACAAGATAAAAATGCATCATTTTACTCCGAAAATAGAAGGATAATGTGTACTTTTACCCTACAATCCCTACAATCAAGCAATCAACCATTCTACCAACTAACGAATCAAGCATCAATCAATCAAATAATCAACCTTTAAAGCAAGCTACCAATCATCCAAGCAATCATTCAACCAATCAAGCAACCAACAAAACAACATATGAACTAACGAGCCGACCAAACAATCAATCAACCAGTCAAGCAACCAATCAACCAAATTACCAACCAATCAAGGAATCAATAAAAAAAAGCAACCAACCAATCAACCATTCTTCCAACTAACAAATCAAGCAGCAACCAACTAACCAAATAACCAACGAATCAATCAACTAAATAATCAAACAACCAATAATTCAAGCAAGCTACCAACAAAACAACTAATCAACTAATTAGCCGACTAACCAATCAAGCAACCAACCAATCAACCAGTCAAGCAACCAACCAACAATCAAGCAACCAACAATTCAAGCAAGCTACCAATCAACCAAGCAATCAAACAACCAACCAGCTAATCAACCAATCAAGCAATTAACCAATCACCAATCAAACAACTAAATAACCAACCCATCCAGCCAATAACCAACCAAGCAGCCAACAAAACAACTAATCAACTAACCAGCCTACTAAACAATCAATCAACCTGTCAAGCAACCAACCAATCAATCATACCATACTACCAACTAACAAATCAAGCAGCAGCCAACCAAATAATCAACCAACCAATCAAGTAACCAACCAGTCAAACAAGCTACCAATCTACCAAGCAATCAAGCAACCAACCAACTAATCAACCAATCAACTAATCAACCTGTCAAGCAACCAACCAATCAACCATACTACCAACTAACAAATCAAGCAGCAATCAACCAAATAATCAACCAAGCAATCAAGCAACCAACCAACTAATTGAGCAACCAACCAACCAAGCAAGCTACCAATCAAACAACAAACTAATCAACCAAATCAACCAACAAGCTAATCAACCAAATAAGCAACCAACCAATCAACCATTCAAGCATCCAACAAAACAACTAATCAACTAATCAGCCGACCAATCAATCAATCAATCAGTCAAGCAACCAATCAACCAAATAACCTACCAGGATCTCGGAAGGATTCCCTGGATAAGCCAGGAATGATAGATAGGCAAAATAGGAAATATTCCGCGCAGAATCTCTGAAGGATTCCCTGCAGAATCTCGGAAGGATGGACTGCAGAATCTCCGCAGGATTTCCTCCCGAATCTCGGAAGGATTTTCAGCAGAATCTCGGAAGGTTTCCTTGCAGTTTTGGAAGGATTCCATGAGAATCCCGGAAGGATACGCTGTAGAATCTCGGAAGGATTCCCTGCGGGATCCCTTATGGAATATCGGAAGGACTGCGGAATGATTCTTTGTGGAATCTCAGCAAGGCTCCCTGCGGAATTCCAGACGGATTTGCTGCGTGATTCCGGAATAATTCGCTGCGGGACTCCAGAAGGATTCCCTTCGGATTTCGAAAATAATTCCCGAAAGCATTCTCTTCGGAATCCCGAAAAGAAATTGAAAATTATAAAGAAATAAGTCAGTTCAATTCTATAGACCAATTCAGATGGGTTATATATTAATATTTATATGTTCATTCATACCTAGTACACTTTAGTTCGAACAATGTGGATTACGGGATAGTGATTCCGCTTGACATGCCAAAACTTGAACGCGGTGCAAAAAAATAATTCACGGACAGCTGAACAGTGTCTTTCTTTCGAGAAGCTTCTTGTAACATATGTAGGATTTAGTTTACTTCTTTCTATAATTATTGTGTGATTCGATACATCAAACTGCGTGGGCGATAACCGCAGACGAAGCTGTACTCTAGGATTTCTCTGTTTGTATTTGGTATCTCCAGTCTCCGTCTGTTGCTACTACTATGAATTCTATAACACTCCAAGCTATTCCAGATCGTCGTTCATTTCTTGCAATCTGGCCCTCTCGCTATCGCTTCCGCCCTGTCCGCCGCCTTACTGACGCATACGATTGATCAGTAGTGTGAACACTTGGGCTGGCAAAGGTCTGTTGGAGGACTTGGAGAAGCTGTGCCGATGCTCGACACCGTTCTCGATGTCACCGGAAGAGATGATGGCCTTGCCCATCTGAATTTCCTGGAGGAAAAATCTTGCACTTCTTCATGGTCTGCCATGTTGGGCATCGTCGTCCGTGGCCCTCCAGCAGCCGAAACAGCCTTCGTCGCTTTCCTCCTCTCTCAGCTTCTTTTGAAGTCCGGATCTTTGCGGCGCTTTTGATCAGAAGTAGATGCAGTAGCTCAGGAACAGCGTTCCGGCCACGTCGGCTGCAATCCCGATAGTAGTTTTACTAATCTCCATCTCAACGATTCCGGACCCGAGCTTCACGGTGGCACTAGCACGTTAATTCCGAACGAGAGAGAGGTCGAAAAGCGAAGAAATTTTCCTGCTTTTCTCCACGAAATGAACTTCTAACCGCCTCACTCGCAGCTTCTTTTTGAAGTTCGGATCTTTGCGGCGCTTGTGATCGAAGTAGATGCAGTAGCCCAGGAACAGCGTTCCGGTCACGCCAGCTGCAATCCCGATGGTAGTTTTACTAATCTCCATCTCAACGATTAGCTTCACGGTGGCACTAGCAGGAACTAAGAACCATCAAGTTCATCTCACTTTATAATTTTAAAAGAACTTATTTATGATCAGAGCAGACAAAAAAACAAAAACAAAACATCGATGCTGTCAGTTATGCGTGCACGGAAAAATAATCATGCGGAAAATGATGACTGACAGCATCTGGTTAGTGTCTTTTCAGTTGTATACCTACGCTTAGTTCACTTTACCTATTTATGGGTACCAGTTCACCCATATTTGGGTACACCATAGTTATGGGTGAAATATACCAATAATATCAGTAAACTTCACTCATAATGTTTGTCAAACCAGCTTTACCTATATATGGGTAAATCAATTCACCCATATTTGGATGAAAAACAAAACATTTTCATTCAGTCGAGAACACCATGGACACCGTGTGCTCCTCGGTCGCGTTATTAATTTCTCTCTTGCTCGAAATGCTTGAATTTGAAGATAGTTTTCTTCTTTACTGGTGAGTATTCAACTAAATAATTAATATCTATGACCGGAGGCACTTTATTTATGCTTCCACGATCATATTCTTTCGTAATTACAAATTTTGTTTCCGTTCAGCTTTGACCACCGGGAAACTGTAGCTGGCAGAAATGGAATCAACCATCAGGGAAAATTCGTCCTACTGCATGCAACACAGGAAATTTGGATGGAAAGTGGATTTAAGGCGACGGCCAGAATGATGCGAGAGATGTCAATCCAAAAGTACGGTGGATCACATATCCACATTCATGTTACCGGTCACCAATCATCAATCTGCCGTATGGGAACATTATAGTGCACCGTAAATAAATATAATTTGTATGAATAAAAATGATTTTCATCACATATTTCTATAACTATTTTTGTTTGATGTTTTGAGAAATCGGAATAAAATTTAATTCTGAGGTTCTAATAGAAAATACCCGCAGATCAAAGCTTGAAAAAGTACCCAAATTTGGGTAATATTCACCTATAAACTGTTCATATACTGAAACACCCAAATATGGGTAAACCATAAATCACCCATATCAAGGTATGTGCACTTTTTGGTGATTTTAGGTACTCTTCACCCATATTTGGGTGAACTGAAGTAAGCGTGATAGGACTCCTACACACCGATTGAAACTTGAACGCAACACGGGAAAATCCAGTGTCTGGTCCCGATTATTAGTTCCTGCTTATGGGCCAAACACAATGGATACGTTTGCGTGCGTTTTGACAGTTTTCTCATGAAATCTGTCAAAACGCACGCAAACGTATCAATTGTGTTTATTACCTCATTCACCAGGTGGGTGGCACGTGGCACGACGCCATGTTTTTGCAGCCAACATCTCAGTGTAAAATTCATGATAGTATATGTTTTGTTTACAAACATCACATTTGATTCACATTAGGATACAGAACTGTCAGTGGGATACGGTCGCGCAATGTTGGCTGCAAAACAATCCTATTGTGAGAGATAGGGATGCCACCGGGCTGCATTTCACCGTATTCGGTAAATTTTACCGAAATCTCAACAGCTGAACTGTTCGGTAATTTTTTTTGAAATTTTCTCCATTGCTCAACTGTCAAAATCACCGAAAATCAGTTAAATTATTTACCGAACAGTTCTGCTGTTGAGATTTCGGTAAAATTTTACCGAATTCGGCGATTTATTTTAAGTGTGTAGAAAATCGATAGCTTATTTGTTACGAAATAATGATGTCTCATAACTCTTTGAATATTTACTATTTTTTGAGACGTGCCATCATTATGTAATTCAATAGCGAACATGAAAAAAAACATTCCCCATCGAATGCAACTTGTTGTAGCAAAATCGATTCAGGTTTAGAACTAGAAAATTGTCTAATGTTTCAATGTGCACACACATACGCACACACACACACACGGACAGACAGACATTTGCTCAGTTTGTCGAGCTGAATCGAATGGTATATAATACTATGGGTCTACAAGCGCTCTATAAAAAGTACGTTTTGGGAGTGAAATGAAAGCCTTCCTGGTACAACTTTATTGTACGAGAAAGGCAAAACATTCAAATAGATTTTCATTCGCGTTATGCGTAACATTTGGTAGTACCACAAAACAGATAGGTATCATAGAACAAATTGCAAATTTCAAAGTAGGCTTTTTGTGTAGCAACAATCGAAGAACAGCACTCCCGTATATCCAAGGCGAAAGATAGAGACAGCAAAGCATGCGATGCTACTCTGTCTAATGCGCGTTTTTCAGTAAAGCTTGACTTCCACCGCTAGGTTCGCTAGCGTTCCAAAATCATGGAAGGACCACACCCAAGTAACACCAAGCATTACAATATTGCACGTATATCAATCACAAATCGGCATGCTAAATGCTAATTGCATTAGATCTGTTTTAACGATGTGTTGTTGCATTTATTTATCAACTGTCAGACAACGATACTCTAAATCAGCAGTACGGATGCAGCGATGCATTACTGGTGCTTTATTTCAACATGCCAAAGTAATGAACCATTATTTCGGTCTTATAATTGCCCTTTTCCACTTCAAGTCAACTTTTAGGGCTGTGTTTTTTACAAGCATATATAGCTTCATGGTTACTTGGGCATTCCACAGCAAAGATGCCTATATGTTATGTGGTAGTACCCACCCCCTCCCCCACCTTTTGGTGTAACAAAGTATAACGCAAGTTGGACCTCCCCCTACCTCCAAAAGCGTTACGTAATTTGTGAACAGACCCTAGCACACATAAATTTTGACTATAGCATTTCCCACATAACAGCTATATGAGTTTGCATAGCATATATGTGGAAACACTCATAAACCTTGTTAACTAATAACCTTTATGTGCATTTTCCAATAGCGGGTGGTTATTAACGCACACATCAAATTTAGTTGTAAATTTCTTTAGATTTTTGCCAATAAAAATGTGTGGATTTCTATTAGTGTAAATGAAAAATACTTCGGAAAATTCAGGGGAAATCTGAGTGAATATTAGACATTTTAAGTCCATTAAATTAAGAACAATTGTGAAATCCCATTTTGGCAATGACACTAGACTGGAAATGTCTTCCCTCGTAAAAAGCTACTTTTTATGCATTTGTCAAAATGTCAAGTATACATTTTCGAAAACGTGAAAAATACCCCTCGGTAATAATAAATATTATTAAGGATCGCATTTTTTAGATATGAGCAATATTCTCTAAATTGATTTAAAAGTATTACTCCGAAAATTAGTATTCCAATTTTACCGTGTATAAAACTTTAAAATGGGTATTTTATATCTCATTATGGGTTTATGTTTTTCTGTGTAGCTACTTATTCTTCCGTGTACGATGGAAAAGGCCTTTTCATGTGACATCATGATGCTGAGCCTGAACTTGTTAAAAAACTGAATGCTGTCAGTTTCGAATTGTGCGTCTTGGGAGAACATAACCTTTTCATCCGAGAGCATTTTATACCGAAATAATCATATGTTATAACTATTTGAATATTTACTATTTTTTGCGAAGTTCAACCGTTTTGAAATTCAATAGTGAACAAAAGAAAACATTCTCCATCGAATGCAACTTGCTGCGGTAAAATTGAATAAGGTTTAGTACTAGAAAAGTTGTCTAATGTTTCAGTGTGCACACATACACACACACACACACGGACACACACACGGACAGACAGACATTTGCTCAGTTCGTCGAACTGAGTCGATTGGTATATAACACTATAGGTCTACGAGTCCTCTATAAAAAGTTCGTTTTCGGAGTGAAATGATAGCCTTCTCGGTACAACTTTGTTGTACGAGAAAGGCAAAAACTGAATACCGGTTCCATCTTTTATTCTTTATCTACAACTTGACTAATTCTAGCCGTAACTGTAAGAAATCGAAAAGAGCGAAAGAAAGCTCGTTTTGGCATCCATTGCAACCTGTTAATCAAGATGGGCCTCTTCCATAGAACCTATCACCTAGATTCCAATAATATTCTCGTGGCGAGTGCAGAAGTGTTCTTGGTTTACAATGTGGCGAGTGACTGCATCTTTTATCAATTCCTTTACATCTACGGTAGCCCGAAAGGACGTGGCCAGCGCCGTTTGTTAACCCCTCTAGAGCTTTTGAACTGAGCACATTGAGGTGCTCAGTGCAAATCCCATGCCCTAGCCATTGGCTCTCTATGCAATTGCGATTTTTCTGGTAAATCACGGAGTAGCAACTACGACATGTAAGGTTATTATGCTCAGGCTCTACTTTGTTAATGCAGTGTTCTTCTCATAAGACAAGAACCTTGACTAATTCTATTCGCTTTTGGAGCGAAACATCGTGATTTCGCATGAATTAAAACTCAAGCATAATCCATTTCTTCAAATTTGCGAGCAAGTTTTCCAAAACATTAGGACTCCAATATTAAGATCTGGGCAGGAATCTGGGTATTATTTAACCACCATGTTTGGAGATACATTCAATATTCTTCCTGACATTCGTTATTAGCTGCACCAAGTTGGGGTCTCCAGTTAGCCTTGTGAGCAAAAACGTAGGATTGCCACTGCTTATAGAATACGAAGTTGAAATGCAGAGCCATAGATGGGATATCACAATTGCTAAACATTACTTTATTTTGCAATTATTATTATCAAGGCTCTTCAAAAGCGTCATTGCGGCATCCACAACTTCAATATTACTTTCTTACAACGTGCCTTTGCAGTTTTTTTTAATTCGGTGCTTCAGTAGAACCATGCTACAACAAGCTGAATTTGGCAGATTATTATGCATTATGTTGTAGTGTGTGTTTTGTTTTATCACCAACAGCGATTTGGCACTTATGGTACTGGTACTTTGGCTGCTAGGCTGAGGTAAACTAGATTTTTGATACGTGACCAGGTGAGTCATTGGCAATCTTGAACTAAGCTTAGATTACGCAAGTGAATTGAGCAAGTCGCTTGACTTGAACGTCTAAGCTCCTCCGTTCAACTCACTTGCACGAAAAGAAAGTTGAACATGTTCAACCTTTGGCAAGTCAAATGAATTTTACTGAAATGATCAAATTACTTGCCTTGTCAAAACCTCGGTTAAAACATAGCATGATACTTTAGGATCAACGCCCCATTGTTGTTTCCTCAGAAACTTGTTTTGTGTTTTCTAGTGCTTTTAACACACCTTTGTGTTTTTCGTCATCAAATCATTTCAACTACGAACGGACCTTTCAAATCGCCCACGACATGCTTTGAACTGTGTTCCAACTCGCAAACCTTCTGCTATTCAATTTATCTGGCTGTCATCATAAGCCGCATATCATTCCAACTTTACTTGGTGGTCTTCCCAACACGCCATTACGGTTCTCAAAACACGTAAAAAATCTCAACTTTTCTTGGCGGTCCACCTAACACGACATTTAAGTTCTTTCACACGCAAATCATTTAAGCTCCACTTAGCAAGCTTACCAATACGCCATTATGGTCCTTAAAACACGCTAATCATCAACCGTCTAAGACGAGTTAAGTAACTCCATTTAATTTCACCAATTATTTCGATATCTTTGCAGATACATATTTCGACCATAACTGTGTGGTCGTCTTCAGTATTTCGTACTTGACTCGACGACGCTAATCATTTTCACTTTGCTTGGCGGTCTTCAAAACACGCAAGTCATTTAATCTTTACTTGGCTGTTCACTAAACACGCAATCGCGGTACTAAAACACGCAAATTCTTTCATCTTTACTTGGCGGTTCTCCAAACATCCCACAGCAATTCTTAAAATACGCAAATGATTTCATCTCTACTTGGTGGTCTTCCCAACATTTCACAGCGGCCCTCAAAACCCGCAAAAAAATCATCTTTACTAGGCGGTGCTCCAAACACGCCATTGCGGTCCTCAAAACTCGCAAATCATTCCATCTTCATTTGGCGTCCTCTAAACACGTTATTGCGGTCCTCAAAACTTGCCAGTCATTTAAACTTTTCTTGGCGGTCCTCCAAACACGCCATTGTGGTCCTCAAAAATCGCAAAACAATTAATCTTTTCTTGACGGTCCACTAAACTCGCCATTGCGGTCCTCAAAACTCGCCAATCATTTCATCTTTTCTTGGTGGTCCTCCAAACACGCCATTGCGGTCCTCAAGACACGCAAACAATGTCGAATCTTCTCCGTTTTACTTACTTACGCAACCGCGTTGTGGGGAATAAAGTGAGTCGGAAAAAAGCATTCGTATTTTTGGTTACATTGGATTCATAAATAAACAAAACTATTTTAAAATGACAATAATAAAAAAATGATAACGTATTTGAAATACAATCGTAGTAGGCATTTGAAATGCCAGCATACTAAGAAGCTAATGAGAAGACATTTGAAATTCAATCTCAGTAGGCTGACAAGGAATTCTATATTGTTCGAATGAAAATAAACGATGGTCATTCAGTGTTCATTTCTTGGAGCGTAAGCACGCTTTCCAATTTTAGGAGTTGAAGACAAATTTTCCGCTGATTGAAGAGCGAGGATTTGTAAGGTTACGACACGCGTCTTCCCCAATTTGGAGCACCGGTCCCCACGTAAACACTGTAAAAAGCAAACATCCTTCTTGGTTCAGGAATTTAACTTTTCTTCTGAGAATGCGCAGTGGGTGATTTCCATGACGCAGTATTTTTATCAGGCATATTAGTTTTAACATTATTCCACTTGATACCTCTTGATACTAACAAAAAATGAGCAGTAAAACCTGTCACTGTCGCCAAATGTGTAGCTTGCTGCTGCGCCAGGAAATCACCCATTGCGCATTATTGCACTCGGCGAAGGTATCGCCTTACTCGGATCACTGTTGGACTCTGACTGAGCGAGAACGATGCTTGGCTGCTTGCTCGTCACCAACACCAAGACGGCATAAACAGCATATAATATAGAGTGGTATACAACAGGGCTGTCTCGCCGCACACACAAAGCAAGACCATGCTGAGGGTGGCTGGGTTCGATTCCCGGTGTCGGTCTAGGCAATTTTCGAATTGGAAATTGTCTCGATTTCCCTGGGGATAAAAGTATCATCGTGTTAGCCTCATGATATACGAGTGCAAAAAAGAGAAACTTGGCTTAGAAACCTCGCAGTTAAAAACTGTGGAAGTGCTGAACACTAAGCTGTGAGGCGGCTCTGTCCCAGTGTGGGGATGTAATGCCAATAAGAAGAAGAAGAAGAAGAAGACCTACAGAATTTAAGATATTTAAAAACCAATTTTTTGCCGAAAAATTCATTTTGATATTACTGCAAATATTTTTTTACCCTATGAATCAATATGGTTAGGTGTGGTAAAATTTAAATTATTTCTGGGATCTGGTAAAATTTTCAGCAAAATTGGTTCACTCGCAACCGAGATCTAGACCTCCAAAGTTGACCATTTTGAATGAAAAACGGCTAGTGGGCTTTTTATTATGCCGGTCACTGTATATGTTAATGTTATTTATATCTGTGGAAATAATCGGATCGTTTATTGTTTGCCAAATCTGATTAAAATTGGTCATTATTAATTATCTTAAAGATAAATCGTCTTGCTCAAACCTTTGTAGGGGTATGTGGCGTTCTGCCATCTTTCCTCGATAGCTCGATGTTAGCACCTTTGCGGATCAACAATACCACTGCATCGTTGTGACCTCCTTGAGCGGCACAGTGCAGAGGCGTCCAACCATTTTCATCATGTGCATCAATTTTTGCCTTTTTATCAATCAAAGTGCTCAAAACATCCACTCTTCCATTGAAGGCAGCGGAATGCATTGCCGTTCTGCCATCTTTCCTCGATAGCTCGATGTTAGCACCTTTGCGGATCAACAATACCACTGCATCGTTGTGACCATCTTGAGCGGCACAATGCAGAGGCGTCACACCATTTTCATCATGTGCATCAATTTTGGCTTTTTTAACAATCAAAGTGCTCAAAACATCCACTCTTCCATTGAAGGCAGCGACATGCATTGCAGTTCTACCATCTTTTGTCGATAGCTCGATGTTAGCACCTTCGCGGATCAACAATACCACTGCATCGTTGTGACCTTCTTGAGCGGCACAGTGCAGAGGCGTCCAACCATTTTCAGCATGTGCATCAATTTTTGCCTTTTATCAATCAAAGTGCTCAAAACATCCACTCTTCCATTGAAGGCAGCGGAATGCATTGCCGTTCTGCCATCTTTCCTCGAGAGCGCGATGTTGTCTCCTTTGCGGGTCAACAATACCACTGCATCTTTGGGACCTTCTTGAGCGGCACAGTGCAGAGGCGTCAACCATTTTCAGCATGTGCATCAATTTTGCCTTTTATCAATCAAAGTGCTAAAAACATCCACTCTTCCATTGAAGGCAGCGGAATGCATTGCCGTTCTGCCATCTTTCCTCGATAGCTCGATGTTAGCACCTTTGCGGATCAACAATATCACTGCATCGTTGTGACCTTCTTGAGCGGCACAGTGCAGAGGCGTCAAACCATTTGCTGTTTTTGGATCAATTTTGGCTTTTTTATCAATCAGAGTTCTCAAAACATCCACTTTTCCACTTAGGGCAGCGACATGCATTGCCGTTCCGCCATCTTTCATCGATAGCTCGATGTTAGCACCTTCGCGGATCAACAATACCACTGCATCGTTGTGACCTCCTTGAGCGGCACAGTGCAGAGGCGTCCAACCATTTTCATCATGTGCATCAATTTTTGCCTTTTTATCAATCAAAGTGCTCAAAACATCCACTCTTCTATTGAAGGCAGCGGAATGCATTGCCGTTCTGCCATCTTTCCTCGATAGCTCGATGTTAGCACCTTTGCGGATCAACAATATCACTGCATCGTTGTGACCTTCTTGAGCGGCACAATGCAGAGGCGTCACACCATTTTCATCATGTGCATCAATTTTGGCTTTTTTAACAATCAAAGTGCTCAAAACATCCACTCTTCCATTGAAGGCAGCGACATGCATTGCAGTTCTACCATCTTTTGTCGATAGCTCGATGTTAGCACCTTCGCGGATCAACAATACCACTGCATCGTTGTGACCTTCTTGAGCGGCAAAGTGCAGAGGCGTCACACCATTTTCATCATGTGCATCAATTTTGGCCTTTTTATCAATCAAAGTGCTCAAAACATCCACTTTTCCATTGAAGGCAGCGACATGCATTGCCGTTCTACCATCTTTCAGCGATAGCTCGATGTTAGCACCTTCGCGGATCAACAATACCACTGCATCGTTGTGACCTTCTTGAGCGGCAAAGTGCAGAGGCGTCACACCATTTTCAGTTTGTGCATCAATTTTGGCCTTTTTATCAATCAAAGTGCTCAAAACATCCACTCTTCCATCGGAGGCAGCGACATGCATTACCGTTCTGCCGTCTTTCATCGATAGCTCGATGTTAGCACCTTTGCGGATCAACAATACCACTGCATCGTTGTGACCTTCTTGAGCGGCACAGTGCAGAGGCGTCCAACCATTTTCAGCATGTGCATCAATTTTTGCCTTTTTATCAATCAAAGTGCTCAAAACATCCACTCTTCTATTGAAGGCAGCGGAATGCATTGCCGTTCTGCCATCTTTCCTCGATAGCTCGATGTTAGCACCTTTGCGGATCAACAATACCACTGCATCGTTGTTTCCTTGTTGAGCGGCAAAGTGCAGAGGCGTCCAACCATCTTCATCATGTGCATCAATTTTGGCTTTTTCATCAATCAAAGTGCACAAAACATCCACTCTTCCATTGAAGGCAGCGACATGCATTGCCGTTCTGCCATATTTCGTCGATAGCTCGATGTTAGCACCTTTGCGGATCAACAATACCACTGCATCGTTGTGACCTTCTTGAGCGGCACAGTGCAGAGGCGTCAACCATTTTCATCATGTGCATCAATTTTTGCCTTTTTATCAATCAAAGTGCTCAAAACATCCACTCTTCTATTGAAGGCAGCGGAATGCATTGCCGTTCTGCCAGCTTTCCTCGATAGCTCGATATTAGCACCTTTGCGGATCAACAATACCACTGCATCGTTGTGACCTTCTTGAGCGGCACAGTGCAGAGGCGTCCAACCATCTTCATCATGTGCATCAATTTTGGCTTTTTCATCAATCAAAGTGCACAAAACATCCACTCTTCCATTGAAGGCAGCGAAATGCATTGCCGTTCTGCCATCTTTCCTCGATAGCTCGATGTTAGCACCTTTGCGGATCAACAATACCACTGCATCGTTGTGACCTTCTTGAGCGGCACAGTGCAGAGGCGTCCAACCATTTTCATTTTGTGCATCAATTTTGGCCTTTTTATCAATCAAAGTGCTCAAAACATCCACTCTTCCATCGGAGGCAGCGACATGCATTGCCGTTCCGCCATCTTTCGCCGATAGCTCGATGTTAGCACCTTTGCGGATCAACAATACCACTGCATCGTTGTGACCTTCTTGAACGGCATAGTGCAGAGGCGTCAACCATTTTCATCATGTGCATCAATTTTGGCCTTTTATCAATCAAAGTGCTCAAAACATCCACTCTTCCATTGAAGGCAGCGGAATGCATTGCCGTTCTGCCATCTTTCCTCGATAGCTCGATGTTAGCACCTTTGCGGATCAACAATACCACTGCATCGTTGTGACCTTCTTGAGCGGCACAGTGCAGAGGCGTCCAACCATCTTCATCATGTGCATCAATTTTGGCTTTTTCATCAATCAACGTGCACAAAACATCCACTCTTCCATTGAAGGCAGCGAAATGCATTGCCGTTCTGCCATCTTTCCTCGATAGCTCGATGTTAGCACCTTTGAGGATCAACAATACCACTGCATCGTTGTGACCTTCTTGAGCGGCACAGTGCAGAGGCGTCCAACCATTTTCATTTTGTGCATCAATTTTGGCCTTTTTATCAATCAAAGTGCTCAAAACATCCACTCTTCCATCGGAGGCAGCGACATGCATTGCCGTTCCGCCATCTTTCGCCGATAGCTCGATGTTAGCACCTTTGCGGATCAACAATACCACTGCATCGTTGTGACCTTCTTGAGCGGCACAATGCAGAGGCGTCACACCATTTTCATCATGTGCATCAATTTTGGCTTTTTTAACAATCAAAGTGCTCAAAACATCCACTCATCCATTGAAGGCAGCGACATGCATTGCAGTTCCGCCATTTTTCATCGATAGCTCGATGTTAGCACCTTCGCGGATCAACAATACCACTGCATCGTTGTGACCTTCTTGAGCGGCAAAGTGCAGAGGCGTCACACCATTTTCATCATGTGCATCAATTTTGGCCTTTTTATCAATCAAAGTGCTCAAAACATCCACTCTTCCATCGGAGGCAGCGACATGCATTGCCGTTCCGCCATCTTTCGCCGATAGCTCGATGTTAGCACCTTTGCGGATCAACAATACCACTGCATCGTTGTGACCTTCTTGAGCGGCATAGTGCAGAGGCGTCCAACCATTTTCATCATGTGCATCAATTTTTGCCTTTTTATCAATCAAAGTGCTCAAAACATCCACTCTTCCATTGAAGGCAGCGGAATGCATTGCCGTTCTGCCATCTTTCCTCGATAGCTCGATGTTAGCACCTTTGCGGATCAACAATACCACTGCATCGTTGTGACCTTTTTGAGCGGCAAAGTGCAGAGGCGTCACACCATTTTCAGTTTGTGCATCAATTTTTGCCTTTTTATCAATCAAAGTGCTCAAAACATCCACTCTTCCTTTGAAAGCAGCGACATGCATTGCCGTTCTGCCATTTTTCGTCGCAAGCTCGATGTTAGCACCTTCGCGGATCAACAATACCACTGCATCGTTGTGACCTTCTTGAGCGGCACAGTGCAGAGGCGTCACACCATTTTCATCATGTGCATCAATTTTTGCCTTTTTGTCAATCAAAGTGCTCAAAACATCCACTCTTCCATTGAAGGCAGCGTAATGCATTGCCGTTCCGCCATCTTTCGCCGATAGCTCGATGTTAGCACCTTTGCGGATCAACAATACCACTGCATCGTTGTGACCTTCTTGAGCGGCACAGTGCAGAGGCGTCACACCATTTTCATCATGTGCATCAATTTTGGCCTTTTTATCAATCAAAGTGCTCAAAACATCCACTCTTCCTTTGAAAGCAGCGACATGCATTGCCGTTCTGCCATCTTTCCTCGATAGCTCGATGTTAGCACCTTTGCGGATCAACAATACCACTGCATCGTTGTGACCTTCTTGAGCGGCACAGTGCAGAGGCGTCCAACCATTTTCATTTTGTGCATCAATTTTGGCCTTTTTATCAATCAAAGTGCTCAAAACATCCACTCTTCCATTGAAGGCAGCGTCATGCATTGCCGTTCTGCCATTTTTCCTCGATAGCTCGATGTTAGCACCTTTGCGGATCAACAATACCACTGCATCGTTGTGACCTTCTTGAGCGGCACAGTGCAGAGGCGTCACACCATTTTCAGTTTGTGCATAAATTTTTGCCTTTCTATCAATCAAAGTGCTCAAAACATCCACTCTTCCTTTGAAAGCAGCGACATGCATTGCCGTTCCGCCGTTTTCCGCCCTCTGCTCCTTGTCGGCGCCCTCGCGATTTAACAATACCACTGCATCGTTGTGACCTTCTTGAGCGGCACAGTGCAGAGGCGTCACACCATTTTCAGTTTGTGCATCAATTTTGGCCTTTTTATCAATCAGAGTTCTCAAAACATCCACGTTTCCACTTAGGGCAGCGACATGCATTGCCGTTCCGCCATCTTTCGTCGATAGCTCGATGTTAGCACCTTCGCGGATCAACAATACCACTGCATCGTTGTGACCTTCTTGAGCGGCACAGTGCAGAGGCGTCACACCATTTTCATCATGTGCATCAATTTTTGCCTTTTTATCAATCAAAGTGCTCAAAACAACCACTTTTCCATTGAAGGCAGCGAAATGCATTGCCGTTCCGCCATCTTTCGCCGATAGCTCGATGTTAGCACCTTTGCGGATCAACAATACCACTGCATCGTTGTGACCTTCTTGAGCGGCACAGTGCAGAGGCGTCACACCATTTTCAGTTTGTGCATCAATTTTGGCTTTTTTATCAATCAGAGTTCTCAAAACATCCACGTTTCCACTTAGGGCAGCGACATGCATTGCCGTTCCGCCATCTTTCGTCGATAGCTCGATGTTAGCACCTTCGCGGATCAACAATACCACTGCATCGTTGTGACCTTCTTGAGCGGCACAGTGCAGAGGCGTCCCACCATTTTCATCATGAGCACCACGTTTGGCTTTATAGTCAAGCACAGGTCTCAAAACATCCACTCTTCCATCGGAGGCAGCGACATGCATTGCCGTTCCGCCATCTTTCGCCGATAGCTCGATGTTAGCACCTTTGCGGATCAACAATACCGCTGCATCGTTGTGACCTTCTTGAGCGGCAAAGTGCAGAGGCGTCACACCATTTTCAGTTTGTGCATCAATTTTTGCCTTTTTATCAATCAAAGTGCTCAAAACATCCACTATTCCTTTGAAAGCAGCGAAAAACATTGCCGTTCTGCCATCTTTCCCCGATAGCTCGATGTTAGCACCTTTGCGGATCAACAATACCACTGCATCGTTGTGACATTTTTGAGCGGCAAAGTGCAGAGGCGTCACACCATTTTCAGTTTGTGCATCAATTTTTGCTTTTTATCAATCAAAGTGCTCAAAACATCCACTCTTCCTTTATAAGCAGCGACATGCATTGCCGTTCTGCCATCTTTCGTCGATAGCTCGATGTTAGCACCTTCGCGGATCAACAATACCACTGCATCGTTGTGACCTTCTTGAGCGGCACAGTGCAGAGGCGTCACACCATTTTCATCATGTGCATCAATTTTTGCCTTTTTATCAATCAAAGTGCTCAAGACATCCACTCTTCCATGGAAGGCAGCGGAATGCATTGCCGTTCCGCCATCTTTCGCTGATAGCTCGATGTTAGCACCTTCGCGGATCAACAATACCACTGCATCGTTGTGACCTTCTTGAGCGGCACAGTGCAGAGGCGTCCAACCATTTTCATCATGTGCATCAATTTTTGCCTTTTTATCAATCAAAGTGCTCAAAACATCCACTCTTCCATTGAAGGCAGCGGAATGCATTGCCGTTCTGCCATCTTTCCCCGATAGCTCGATGTTAGCACCTTTGCGGATCAACAATACCACTGCATCGTTGTGACCTTTTTGAGCGGCAAAGTGCAGAGGCGTCACACCATTTTCAGTTTGTGCATAAATTTTTGCCTTTTTTTCAATCAAAGTGCTCAAAACATCCACTCTTCCTTTGAAAGCAGCGACATGCATTGCCGTTCTGCCATCTTTCGTCGATAGCTCGATGCTAGCACCTTCGCGGATCAACAATACCACTGCATCGTTGTGACCTTCTTGAGCGGCAAAGTGCAGAGGCGTCACACCATTTTCAGTTTGTGCATCAATTTTTGCCTTTTTATCAATCAAAGTGCTCAAAACATCCACTCTTCCTTTGAAAGCAGCGACATGCATTGCCGTTCTGCCATCTTTCGTCGATAGCTCGATGTTAGCACCTTCGCGGATCAACAATACCACTGCATCGTTGTGACCTTCTTGAGCGGCACAGTGCAGAGGCGTACCACCATTTTCAGTTTGTGCATCAATTTTGGCTTTTTTATCAATCAGAGTTCTCAAAACATCCACGTTTCCACTTAGGGCAGCGACATGCATTGCCGTTCCGCCTTCTTTCGTCGATAGCTCGATGTTAGCACCTTCGCGGATCAACAATACCACTGCATCGTTGTGACCTTCTTGAGCGGCACAGTGCAGAGGCGTCACACCATTTTCATCATGTGCATCAATTTTTGCCTTTTTATCAATCAAAGTGCTCAAAACATCCACTTTTCCATTGAAGGCAGCGACATGCATTGCCGTTCTGCCATCTTTCCTCGATAGCTCGATGTTAGCACCTTCGCGGATCAACAATACCACTGCATCGTTGTGACCTTCTTGAGTGGCACAGTGCAGAGGCGTCACACCGATTTCATCATGTACATCAATTTTGGCTTTTTTATCAATCAAAGTTCTCAAAACATCCACTTTTCCACTTAGGGCCGCGACATGCATTGCCGTATGGCCTTTATTCGTCGATAGTTCAATGTTTGTACCTTTTTCGATCAACAACTCCACAATTTCATTTTGACCTTTCACAGCGGCAAGGAACAAAGGATACAAAGGTTTGACTTCCTTTCCTAAATTCAGATCAATAATTCTTTCAAGTACGTTGAATACACAGATTGGAGGGTTACCATTTAGTGGTTTGTCGACATCAAACTTGTAATCATTTATTAGAAGGCTGCAAATGCCTAAGCTTCCATTGCCAATCGCCACATGAAGCATTTCATCGTATCCGACAAAATTCTCTGATTGTGTTTTATATTTTCCAAGGAAAAAATTTCACCAACTCAAAGCAACTGCTCTCACACGCAAATAATGCTATTTGATTACATTCTTCGAAAAGCTCGCCAAGATCTTGGAACCATATTTGTTTCTCTTGATCGTTTTTGTCGATACTTCTAACAGTATGATTTTCAATCATCATCATGGTATAGGTTTTTATATTTTCGTTCCGGCGAAATATATCTGACAAGAAGGTCTTGTGATCGTAAAGATTGTCGAATAAATATTTTGCAATCAAAAATTCTCCAAAAGACTGATGAGTAAATTTAATTTCTTTGTTGACAATTTCTATGAGAATGGACTTCTCAGAGGCTTTGAAACATTTTTGGCGGAAATTGTCATATTTTCTTCGGTTTCCAACATTTTTGAACTTCTTATCCAGTTCCGTTACGTCAAGTGTTTTGATTGCCAGTAATAAATGTTCATCGAAGCTGCCATGAACGCATGAATCATATAAAGAGCTGATTTCATCATATATTGCAACTGGTGCATTCGTTCTAAAAATCGTGTTAAAGAACATTTCATAAATTGTTACCTGATCAAATCGATTTCGTTCGAGTTCGTTTAATTCTTTTTCCTGATCCTCCTTGGCTTTGCCACAAAACTTTTTGAACCTCTCTCTAAAAAGTTCAGCCAAGATTTTGTCCAACAGCTGTAACATTTTCAAAATGCTACAACCCAAAATACTTTATTTTGGTGTAAGTTTTGCCTAAAGAAATATACTAGTGACAGTAAATGTAAATTACATGCAATAACTACACTTGTATTATATAATAAAATTTTGCTTTATTGCCACAATTTCACCAACGACCCTAACCAGAATTTAATTGAAGTACTAGATTGAGAGATATCGTTAGAGAAGATTGAATATTGCTCTCGTAGATAGGCTCCACTGCTCGATATGTATCCAAGCACAGCCACCCCACTGGACCACGAGAGTATTCGTGGAGGCAAGCTCACGCGCCTCACTATCACACCCTACCCAAAATGATATGGATGGAAAGAACCCAAAAAATCGCATGATCGATACTGATGAGCTGATAGTGGTACCTAGAAGCTATATAAGGGACAAGCGTCCCCCACATGGAGCTCTTAGATCCTGGGAAGCCAAGATATACGGTGCCAAGTATTTTAATATACAGTGTTCAGCAAGTGTGAATCCGTTTTCTTTACCGGTGATTATTGACCCACGTTTACTCGCTCGGAAAGTTTTATCCGATAGTGAAATATATAGATAGTAGATTCACAAAAGACGTTTTAGTAGTGTGACTACTTCTAAAATACCTAGCATGCCACAGACATTAAAAGTGTAGTGCAAGTTGTGCTTTTAGTGGCCACCTAGTGGCATTCCTGGTCCTCCTAATAGCTAACGTTGAGGCCAGTTAGTCGAAGAGGTCGTCTTCCGGTTTGTACGTTTAAGTCGACACGAGTGGGAATTGTCCGCGAGTTTTGACCGGTTAGACAAGGTGTCGCACTGCATGCTAGGTTTAATTCCTCCCGAAGAAAAGTGAAGTGAATTGTGAAGCCTTCCCAGATGCGCTGAACTGGTCGTACGTTAACAAACGACCTGGCACCACCGAGTTCGATAATCGAACACCAGCCCTGCGACGGTTGAAGCGATCCAGAGAAGCAGTGTTCCAGAGCGCGACGGAAGAACGGTGGCCGGAACCGTGACAGTCTTGGTGACGACGACAACGATACAAGTAGGTGAAATCTTCGGGCAGTGAGTGAGTCGAATTAGTTCTGTTCTTAAATAAAATCACTAGATTGAGAATAAATATAGCTTTTTCTTGGGTTTGGTGTTAATCTCAAATTTAACGATTAAGTTATTGCATGCGCCGAAAGAAAAGTTATTTTCAGGTTGAGAGCGAAAATTTATACAGGTGAGTCTTTCCCCAGCACGTTGTGCCGACCCTGAGAGGTTATAAGAGGTGAGCTGGCTCGGGACGTAAGGACGTCCATGCCACAGACGCATGGGCGTCATTGGTAGTTACACAGCGGAATAAGGACTTTAGTTTTGCCAAGCAATCTTTCAGAATATTCGTTAAACAGATTATCGTCAGACACATTCCAGATTTTTTTCATCATAAGTTTTCGGGTTTCATCTCCCATAGGACGTATTGATAACATAACTGGTTTCCATTCAAATGTGTTGAATCCTTCTGTCAGAATCTGCTCAATATGTTTTCTTCCACAGATTATTAGTCGTAAGCTCTTCGATTGAAAAAGAGCTTTGAACAGGTCTATGACAATATCCCTGTTGACTTCATGGATTTCATCGAAGGCATCAAAAAAAATCGTGATTGGTTCGTTTTTCGTTGATTCATTCATGACATTCCGAATACGTTTGAAGTTTGTAGGAGATAAAATTGGTTCGAGTATATTCAGCACATTATCTTTTGCTTTTTCACTCAAGTTTTGTATTTTATTCAAATCAACGAGAAGTACCGTTCCCATGTTGTTCTCTTTCTGCATTTCGAGAGCGACGTAATGCAGAAACATCGTTTTCCCCATTCCAGGTTCAGCTGTCAAAATAAAGCACTGATATTCTTTAAGCTTGTCGTTCAAATCGATCACCAGTTGTTTATCAGCAATTTCGATATATTTCATATTCGATTTTAAAAAAGTATCTAATATGTTGTTAAATTTGATTTTATATGTCTTCAATGACTGATCACTTACGATTTCGGTTTCTGCGTCCGTTCTCCCTAAAGAACGCGGGTAGTTGTAAGTAACTTGTCTGGTGATGTACAACTGTTTATGTGCTTTCAACTCCGGATATACTTTCTCAAAGTCATCTTGTAACTGCTTTTGGAAAACATCAAGCGATCTCTCGCTCAAAACATTGTTTTCATTTTTTTCTGTTCCATTTTTTAATGCTTCCTTGAAACTTTCTTCAAATGTTTTGAATGCTCGCTCTCCGTCCTCTTTTCTTAAGTTTCCAAACACGTCCGTTCTCATCCATGGTTTCATACATAAGAAAAGTTCATCAACCACGAACGGGTTCAGATCATGTGGTTGACTGTGCAACAAGACAAACTGTTTGAAAAAAGATTCTATGTCTGATTTCTCCGCAAAAAACGGCATTTTTCTTAGACCAGAAGTTTTTCATCTAATATTCGATTTTTCACAAATACTGACAAACTTCTATCCAAATAATCAATATTGTCATTCTGCAACTGTTTGTGAAGCAATTCAAATTCTTCGCTGGGTTCAGAGAAAGATTTTGAAAATTTAATTTCATAACAAGGCTTCAGAATATCTTTCAAACCGACTTGGTAATCGATCAGCACATCGTCTACGGCGCCTGTTTTGAAAAACTCCACGAGAGAATTTTTAAGTCGATTTACATGGTCGAGAGAAGAAGGCAAAGTTTTGAATAATAGTCTTTGTGGCTTAACTTCCAAATTCATGTCGATAGAATCCGCCTTCAATAATTCGAACAATAATCTGATGCTTTGATTATCATTTCGATTTTTAAAACTTGAGGCAAGCTTTATTGATCCATCATAATTTTTTACCAAAATTTCTTGCAAAGGAGTTTGATACTTGAGCAAAACTTTACCAACGCTGCCATTTTTCCATAAACTTTGAACAGCGTTTCGGAGTGAAATAATGTTGCTGTCAACAGTTGGAAAAATTTTCAATTTGGAGTTCTTGGCATCCAACAGCGATAACGGTACAGTGATTCTAACTTTACTTAAGCTTTTCAGATCAATTTCAAGAAGTTTGCATAAAACGATGTTCGTATTTGTTTTGAATCTCAGTTTTTTTCCATCTTCGGTTTTTTCAAGGACATTATTTAGTGCCACTTTATATTCCTTCAATATATCAGCAACCTTTCCTGTTTTGAATAGATCCTCGATAGCATTCTTTAAGTCTTCAAATTGCCTAGATTCAGACGGCAAGCTGTTCTCATCGAAAAGGTCTGTGTCTGTAGTGACAGAAATTTTCTCCAAACTCCGTAACTGTTTTTCTAACGCCTTGCATAGTCTATTGCTGGCAATGAATGTTTTCCTGAACTTCAGCCCATGTTTATTATCCGTCTTTTCCAAAACTTGATAAAGCGCCGATTTATATTTTTCCAAAATTTCAGCCACCGCACCGGTTTCAAACATTTTTTTTAGTGCATCTTTAAATGAGTTGAACTCGGCTTCATCAGTCGGAATGCTTTTGAATTTCGATTCTTTTCCATCCAATAATATTTTTGTTGAATTTTTCGCTTCCTCACCGTCCAATTCACCCATCTCACTTTCTAAAACTCTGCATAATTTACTACCAGCTATGAATGATGAAGTAAACTTAAAATTATTTCCAGACTTTTCAATAATCAACGTCATTTCAGATTTGTATTTTTTTAGTACATAATCCACAGTTTTATCATTGAAAAATCGCGTTATGGCATTTGTGAGTGAATCAAACTCATTGCCTTTGTCCGGAAAATTCTTATCTAGGAACATCTCTTCCGGAATAACTTCTACTCGCGTTAAGTATTCAGATATTTTATATAGTTCATAATGTTCGTAAAAGGATTTTGAAAATCGAAATGATTCGTTGCCCTCTTTTCAGCTAGAACGCTTTTAAGAAAAGTTTTATATTTATTTAGTGTCTCATTAATAGTTCCTGTTTCAAATACTTCTTCTATAGCGGTTGCGAGATGTTCAATCTCATCCTTATTCTCGGGTATTATACGTATCTTTGTTTTACGATTATCAAAAAGCTTCTTCAAGAGTAATTTCCTTTTCATTTAGGTTCATGAATTTTTTCCAATTGCTGGCACAAAATACTTGACATTATAAAAGATTTTTTGAACTTGTATTTATCTTTTCCAGATATTTCCAATACTTGACACAGTGGAATTCGATACTGTTTTAAAATATCTTTTACAGTTCCTTTCTCAAATAGTTCCACCAGAGCATCTACGAGATTTGTAAATTCTTTCTCTTCCTTAGGCAAGTTTTTGTGATTGACCTTTTTCTCATTAAGAAACATCTCATTTGGTTTAACTTCCACACCTTCCAATGATTTCAGTTTGCCTTCCAGAGTCTTGCATATATTACTATGGTCAATAAAAGATTTCGCAAAACACAGTGTTTGTCTTGATTTTTCAATGATATTCATCAAGGCGGCTTTATAATTTACCAACAACTTCGACACATTTCCCTTAAGGCATAAGTCTGTTATTGATTCTTTAAGCGGTAAGAAATCTTTATCCACGTCGGGCCATTTCTTGAATATTTCTTTTTTCGGAGAGATCTTAACACTACTGACATCTAGATCTAGTTTGATTGCATTAAAATTTTTAATACGTCTTCGTTTGCGTTATGCTCATCGAAACCGTCAATAAAGGCTACAGAATTCAACGTCTGACTGAGAATCCGATGCAGAAGGTGTTTATGATTATCCAACACAACTAAATCTGTTGCATTCCCGAAAAGATCGACTATGAATTTCTTTATTGCCAGAAATTCCTTGTTGATATAGTCCTTGAGCAGCTTGCAGGCCTCTGCAGTGGGCTTAAATGTCGCCTGTCTTCCAGCTGGAACTATTTGCAGAACTTCATTCATTATCTTGTCAGTGTTGCCAACGGAAAATGATACCAATTTCTTTAGTTCAACCGTCTCTCTCAAAGTATTATTTGTGAATATGATCAATTGTTTCTCACGTGGATCCATTTTTTGCAATATGAGATATGATTTGAAATATTTGAACATACTGAAATCGCTGTTAGTGCTTTTATCATTATGGTCGGGGAATAACTGGCTGTACTCGATTGTTGATCCTTCTTTAGACGCATGCTTCACTTGTACAAAGTACCCCTGTACGGTTTCGCTTTGTTTGACTGTAACCGTAAGGTCGTCAAACTTGTCTGCATCTTGCCTCTCGTAATAAAAGTCAAAGCTGTATTTTTTACGAATCAGCTTTAAAAGTGACCCATATGCAAGGCCACGTTGGTAATGGAACCCATGTTCCCCTGTGTCATCCTTACTTTCGTAGGTTCCAACCTTCGTACTTTCCATGGCCATTATGTATCTGAAAAAAAGGAATAATGTTTAGCAGTTAGGTCTTGCATGTATTGCGAATAGAATCTGACGAATCTGTGTCTCACATTTATAGGAACACCGGATTTTTAAGATACCTTTACATCTAACCCACCGATTATCACCCGTCCTTTTTCTTCTTCTTATTGGCATTACATCCCCACACTGGGACAGAGCCGCCTCGCAGCTTAGTGTTCATTAAGTACTTCCACAGTTATTAGCTGCGAGGTTCCTAAGCCAAGTTACCATTTTTGCATTCGTATATCATGAGGCTAACACGATGATACTTTTATGCCCAGGGAAGTCGAAACAATTTCCAATCCAAAAATTGTCTAGACCGGCAGCGGGAATCGAGCTCAGCATGGTCTTGCTTTGTAGCCGCGCGTCTTACCGCACGGCTAAGGAGGGCCCCACCACGTTATTCCAGTGGATTGTGGGAATGATTTAACAAAGTTCACTGAAGTTTTGTGAGGCTACTCCAAGTGTATTTAAACAAATAAATACACTAGACGTTCGATAACTGCAATGCATTCTAGACGTCAAACGATTGTCTGTCGACGTAAGATACAACAAAAGTGCATCGAATTGTGCAGCGGAATGCAGCTGTCATCAACTTTGTCACCGTTTTGAAGCTTAACGGTCCGATAACCAGGGTTGGTTCACTCTGAGGAATATTCAAGAGAAGGTGTATAAAATTTTCAAAAAAAAATAGAAAATTGCCAATAAAGAAATAAATATAAAATTTCGACTAATACAGCGGTTCTCAACCTTTTTCTTGAGAGGTACCCCTTCAAACTTTTACATTAATTGAGGTACCCCCTCTTGAAAGTAGGCTTCCAAGCCTTTTGTAAGAATAATTCCGAGCCCTTTGAAGCGAGGCTTCCGAACCTCTTGAAGGGAGCTTCTGAATCTCTCGAAAGTAGGCTTCCGCAGCTCTTGATGAAAGGCTTCTTAGCCTCTTGAATGGCGGCTTTTGAGCCACTTAAAAGAAGGCTTCCGTTGCATCTTGAAAGGAGGCTTCCGAGCCTCTTGAAAGGAGGCTTCCGAGCCTCTTGAAAGGAGGCTTCGAGCCTCTTGAAAGGAGGCTTCGAGCCTCTTGAAAGGAGGCTTCCGAGCCTCTTGAAAGGAGGCTTCCGAGCCTCTTGAAAGGAGGCTTCCGAGCCTCTTGAAAGGAGGCTTCCGAGCCTCTTGAAAGGAGGCTTCCCAGCCTCTTGAAAGAAGGCATCCGAGCCTCTTGAAAGGAAGCTTCCGAGCTTTTTAAAAAGAAGGCTTCCGAACCTCTTGAAAGGATCCTTTCGAGCTTTTTGAAACAAGGTAGACACAGACACAGCACAGGCCTTTCGAAAGAAGACTTCTGAACATCTTGAAAGGAGGCATTCGTGCTGTTCTGAAGAAGCCTTCCGAGAAGCGTAGAAAGTTGCTTCTAAATCTCTTGCAACGAAACAATAGAGCTTTTCTAAAAAAATGCCTCTCATTCTAAACAAAGGCCATGCCTCTCAAACGAAGGTTTCCAAACCTTTAGATTCTAGATTTTAGTTCAAAAGCATGTTTCTAACATATTATTCAACATTTTGTATAGATCAGGTACACTCAGAAATAAAGAAAATCGTAGTTAGATTAGATTTAATACTTTTTTGATATATTTCAACTTTAAGCTATCATTAGATTAAAATTTATACTAGCTGAGGTTAAAAGAAATTCTTTTAATGATTTGCATAGTTTAAATCTTGTCATGTATCATTGTGGATTGAAAACAATCATTTTGTGAAAACGTGATTTGTTCTAGATGGCATCACGAAAATAAAATTTACTGCAAACTTCTTGTGTAATTTCTCTATAAAGGAACACTAAAAAGACGCCGGATAGCTATACCGGAAAAAAGGTAACATTATTTACTAAGCTTCAAGTGTATTAACCTAATGCTGGAATTTATTCCATCTCTCATGTTCCGCCTAAATTCACCGAAGATGGCGATCAACGGAAGCAAATATGTCTCAGATTGTGTATATCTATGGAGCAACCGAGGGAGCAACTCCATGAACCAAACGTCCTCACGAAGCGGAAAAGATCATAGATGCATTTTATGATATGTGCAGGCAATATTGTTCTGCAACAGTTTTTGATATCCCAATCATCCTACTGAGTTGGTATGTATTTACAACTTAGACAACAAATAAATATTAATTTTATTCAATAAAAATACTTCCAGGTTTTTAGACGAAAGAATCCTAGAACGATGTTGAGTAGTGCAATTTCCGAAAGACGACCACTGATGGAGTTAGAAGTACCCGGAGAAACCTACGGCGATTGCTGCTTTGACTCCTGTGCTGGCTTGTGTACAATTTTGAGGTGCGGTGCCAAATGGTTTCCTAGCAGAGTTTACCCCTGCAGGATATTTACGGCTCAACTGGCCGAGCAACTGGCAAGCTTTAAATCATTCATTTACAATTGTAATCAAATTTAAAAATAAAGTATTTGTTTGGTGTGTTTGTATGTGTTTTCGTTACGTCTTCATTTACTTAACTAAAAAAAAATGCTACAGCAGAATCCACCTAAAGCATGTGGATTGCTTGAAAGTATACTGTGTCAACATAATTCAAAGTTATACTAAGCTCGTTTATATTGTATTTATACTAACACGGGGTCAACCAGGCGAATAGCCAGTTAGAATGACTTTTAATCTATTTAGTATAGATTTTTCTCAGAGTGTAGATTTCATTGCTGGGGCCCTCCTTAGCCGTGCGGTAAGACGCGCGGCTTCAAAGCAAGACCATGCTGAGGGTGGCTGGGTTCGATTCCCGGTGCCGGTCTAGGCAATTTTCGGATTGGAAATTGTCTCGACTTCCTTGGGCATAAAAGTATCATCGTGTTAGCCTCATGATATACGAATGCAAAAATGGTAACTTGGCTTAGAAACCTCGCAGTTAATAACTGTAGAAGTGCTTAACGAACACTAAGCTCCGAGGCGGCTCTGTCCCAGTGTGGGGATGTAATGCCAATAAGAAGAAGAAGAAGAAGAAGATTTCATTGCTGTTCTAGTTGAGGAAAGCAGGGTTCAATGAATTTCCTGCTTTGAGCATGCTTACAGCGGCACACTATGAGTTAACTTTCTGAAATCAGTATGGCTAAAGGCATCTATAGTTCGATTTCTCAAAATTAAGTACCTTAATCGAAAAAATATTTGGTAGGCATAGTAGCGAAAACCATCCTTCATAACCGGTATCAAATAGTTTTTATAAAAGTTCCTAATTTTGAGAAAACCCGCGTTAGATGTCCTTCGCCATACAAATTTTTGGCGGTTAACTCATGCTGGCTATTTACGCATATACGGTAGCGCCTGGATGTGGAAGCGGCGGTTAGAAAATTAGCCACTGCCATTCAGGGTTGTAAATTTTCGGCAGCACTGGATGAAGGTGATGTTTTTTGCCCTTCTCGTATACTAAGTATACGGAAAGGCTATATAACTGCTCCAAAACCGCAAAACCACAAAATGTGAGACACGTTTTTGGGCATTTAGCATCATCCGATTTGCTCGCAACAAGTTGCATTCGACGCGGAATGCAGTCCCATTGGTTCCTATTTAAAATTAGATCGATCGAACTTTGCGTTTCGGAGTTATGACCAAAAAACTGTTTTAACGTGCAAAAAAAAAGCAAAATGCTCTGCTCTGGATTCGAACTCGTGACCTCTGAAACGGGAAGCGGTTACTATACCACTGTACCATCGATACACATAACATGTGAGAAGATAGGTACAGATATAAATCATCGAATTGGGCATATATTCATTGCCTCTATAAGCAACACAATTTATCCTGCTAGGGTATCGTTTCCTATACTAGAAGTATTAATGGATCGAGAAAAGAAAATATTAATTTTTCTCGTTGGTTATTAAAATATACAGTTTCAATACATTACCTTAGAACAAAATGCCGTGGTGAGTATAAGCCGTTTGGCAGCGCAGTATCATTACTTGACACTTTACCGGTCGCTACTAAACGCGCTGCTAAAACAGTAGCGCAGCTGACAGGTGATCAAATTTGGTAGCGCGATAACAGCGCTGCTATTTGATGAACTACAGTCAAACCTCCATGAGTCGATATTGAAGGGACCATCGACTCATGGAAATATCGAGATGAGGAATAGCAAATCTTTGGAAAACTTTTTAAAGGGTAGGCTGACCAGATCATTTCGGTGAAAAAACGGGACAAACGCACTTGCAGAACGGGACATGTCAAAAAACCGTGTGATCGAAATTGATTTAAATGACGGTAAAAGTAGTAGCCTCATATCTTGGGAATCTTGTCCATTTATTTTCATAGGCGTAACTAGAGTCTCGGTCTAGGGGGGGCCATGGCACCAGCTGGTGGGATGTAATTTTCAAAGGCGATGCACTGTGCGCATGGATTGCAATAGAAATTGTTTGACTAAGTTTATCGCTCATTCGTCCTAGAACTAACATAAAAAAATCGCGAATAATACAATTGATTTCCAATGATGCTGTGATTGCTTCAAAACGCTGTGTCTGTGTCAACTTGTCTTCTCCATGTTACTAAATGTGGTTAAGTGTGTAATCTAAGATTCAAGAATCTTCTTCAAATTATCTGTAAATGAAATTCGATATGAGTATATTTCTGAAAGTTTTCAAGCATTTCCATGATTACTTAATGCATAAAGATCTCGATTTTTTTTGGAACTCTTTAGATATGGAATAAATTCCACGAAATGTTGTCATAATCAATATAAGTATTCATGCAATTCCAAAATGTATGCTATGTGCTGAAATAGTTAAGTACAGATGAACACAAATTTGGAATTTTATGAGTCATAAATTCCATGAGTCAGAGTTAGTCAGAGTCTGAATAGGTGAGAGATTTCTCTGCAAAAATCAAAGAGACTTGAGAAGCAATCAAATCGATCTGAATTGTGCTGCAAAAGAAATGTTTTCTGATACGAACGGTTTCTAAATCTATTTTTTTTTATCCTAAAAGACAAATTTTAACTAAAGCAGGCACAAAAGAGTTTTCCGATGATCCTTATGAAATCGCCAAAAAATTAAATGGAACAAGATCTTTTGAGGATTATAAAAATATTTCTTTAATGCAATCTCTGTTGTGAGTGCGAAGGTTGCCTAAGTTTTGTCCTAATACAGTAGCCGTTCGATAACTGCAAAATGTTTACTTTTCAGTTAACGAATGCCGTTCGATAACTGCAATGCATTCTAGACGTCAAACGGTTGTTAATCGACGTCAGATGCAATAAAAGTGCATCTAAATGTGCAGCGCAATGCAACTGTTATTGAGTCTGACATCAGTTTGAAGTTTAGCGGTCCGATAACTGCAAAACTGTTGCAACTATCGAATTGCAGTTAAAAAGCATTGCAGTTATATGACTAGCAGTTATCGAACGTCTACTGTACTTTCAATGGAATGCGTTATTGATTTTTATGTCATTGTAACAAAGATTCTTAAGTTTTATAATTTTATATTTTTCTGTGCCAGAATTATATAGCGAGAGCAAAAAGCTCCATAGGAATTTGATCAACTGCGGCATACCTTGCGGTTAACTCGAAGATTTTCGAAAGAATGGTCGTTCGAAATTTCATTGACCGGATTTGTGTATGTACATGTGCTCATTTTGATGTAGTTGCTTCAGTCTTTTTTGAAGTGGATGGTAGTTTAATAGAACAGGAATATTTATATCTTAATACAATTATGTTTTTATGTTTCTGCGACCAGGATACTAGTCAAACGAATGCAGAACAAATTTATTATTTTAAGCTAGCAACTGAAATAGAAGCGGCATTGATTTTAGCTTAAAAATCGAGAAAATGTTCCCGGAGCTCCAACTTAAATATTTCGATGCTTTGCAGAATAAATGGTCATAGATGTGATAACGCAACAAAAAATATGTTTATAGAATTCATAATCAAAATTAAGAAATATGTAGGAAATATGTAAATGAAATAAAAACTGACTAAGTTGGAATTACTATTCAAAATTTTCTGGAGGGCCACAAGTAGGTCTGGAGAGGGCCAATCCCCCCCCCCGGCCCCC
The DNA here is from genome assembly GCF_024139115.2 of Armigeres subalbatus. Lineage (NCBI taxonomy): Eukaryota > Metazoa > Arthropoda > Insecta > Diptera > Culicidae > Armigeres > Armigeres subalbatus. The sequence goes on from NC_085141.1 coordinate 35,630,586, forward strand.
CTTATTTACGCCAATGTTTATTTTGTCCCCTTGTGCTTCCAAAAAGGCGAGACTCATGCAATTTCGTCGCTAAAAGTAAAACAGATCCTGGCTAATTTGGTAGACTGCTTTACACCCGAATAAAAAATATAATACAAAAACTATATAACGTAATGTAACATTACTATTGAAAACAATAGGTTTCCATTAAATTTTAATGTTGGCATAACTGTAGAATCACAATACGATTTATTGTAATGAACCATTCAATGAATCGTAATCGAAGTTTTCGTAATAGAATATACGGGTGGTTAAGCATCGTAACAATACAAAATTTAGCATTTTTCCATACATTTTTATTTGAAAAACTATAGACTATAATGTTTTTCTATTGTATGAAATATTACAAGCTGGAAAAAAATGTGTGACATATTTCACATTTTTCTTCCAGTGTTGGATGCGAGGTCGGTAAAGCAGAACTAAAAGTTGATTCCGCCAAAAATAATATTTTGACATGTTTACATTCTTTATTTTTTTGCATTTATTTAAATTTTGCGTTTCGAACCAATGATGGTTTGTAGTGTTGTGTGTGTCCCTGTGTCTTTCCTCACTGGTCCATGAGAGATCGTTAGAGGGGATTGAGTTGGCAGCGAAGATGTTTCTCAGGTATGTAATGTTTTAGAATGGGCAAGTGATTTGAATAGTTCTGTTGAATTAAATTGAGTAGCCAAGTTGAACGTTTTTAATATTGGTTCAATTGAAGTGAATTATAGAGTTTTTCAGATGTTAAATTCACGTACCAGTCAAAGAACTTGTTCAATGCACTTGCCCAATCGAGCGTCAGAGATAAAAATATTAAATTATGTTTAATCGATTGTAGGATGTTAATTCCATCACTATTTCTGATGGCCAAATGCTGACGAACCGTCAGGTGGATTTACGATTCCGAAAATTCTCCTGTAAAGGTGTGTTTTTTTATTATCTGTATTATGAGTAAAAACTCCAAGGATGACGGCAAAGATAACGACATAGTTATTCCATCATATAATACTTTGAGAATAGGTACCACTACCGAATGATAACGATTGGCAATTCCGGCAGGGACTCTTATTCTCGGCATAAAACCAATTATTGCAATGCTATTTCGAAGAAAACTTCATCATTGCGCTTGCACAAAGCTAATCAATAATGTTCTGTAGAAGGATTTGAAGAGCCTGAAGGGAATACATGTCGTTTTTACAAATGTTAGGTACAATAATAACATGATAATATTCACGCTATTACTTTGGATCTTGTAAAATAACTATGAGTTGGGTGGGATAATAGCTTACTTTAAATATCATTTTCCGATGATAGCTTCGGATGATATTATTATTTCAAAAAGAGATAACAACTGTGTGAAATTTTCTAAAGCACATATTAGCCAAAACGAGTATGCGCTTACATGTTAAGATACTGAAAATATTCCTATGAACTTTCAATGCGCGGGGAGGGAGGAAGGATGGTTATGAAAATCTCTTATTTAAAATACACCAAAATTCGACAGAAAGATTTTCCAAAGTTTTTGAATAACTTAAACATGGTAATAATATTGATCTCATTACTATTCTGTGCGGGAATCTGTGCGAGGATCTGTGCTTGGATTATATACTAAACGGCCTTCACCGGGAATACATATTGGATCTAGTTTTCTTTAGTAACACATCAGACTAAATTAAAAACATCAAAATTAGATACTAAGCAAATCTGTTACAATACATTAGAAATACATTAGTATAAATTGTTACCATATATTGTACTATAAACTCACTGTAAAACAGTAATACAATTTTGATATTAAATTTCAAAACAATACGCATACCATTGAATTTATTGTTTACCATAGAATAAATGGAACATGTATTGTTTGTTCGATAAGCTCTATGGTACATTTTTATACGGGCAGCTCGGACTCTTGGAGATTTCCACCGGATTGTGTTTTAAATTAGGCCGAAATTCTAATTTTCTACCAACGGAATCCCATGAATCTCGCCCATATGGAAGCAAAATTTGCAGACAAGCTTCTGATCTGTAAACCAGCCTTAACCCTCGGGACTCGCGTCGTTGTAAAAAGTACAAAACCTTCGAAAAAGCACGCTCCTCGTTTACAATTGAAGCGGGACTGCATGAGCGAGTCCCGGAAGGTTAAAGTGCGGGAAGACCGAGTTTTCCCTTGGTTTGAAACCGCCTTAGACTTTGAATAATTCTTAATCTTTCGAAAAGTATCAAAGGATTAAAAAATATGTGATAAAGCAGATTTAAAAAATAAAATAGAATTACCTACCTCTCAAGATTGAAAAATAAATAAAATAAACTTAATCTGGGATTTAGAATGTCGGCCTTGCGCTTATTTTTATTGACGTTGAGACGTGACCTGATTTTCAGGATATTTTTGCCTACCTGTCGGGGACAACTAGGCCCTTTAAGAAACAACATTAATGTAGAACGATAAATAAAGAAGACTGGCAACAATTCATGCCAAGTAAGAGTTGGAATCGAGAGTCGACTGCGACAGCATCGTAGGCGCTAGTACGGAATAAAGTGCGAGTTGAATAATATGATTTGAGTTCTTATTATTTCGTGGATCCGACATATTTGGCGACGACGGGATAAAACATCGCGAAAGTAATTCGGTTTCGTAAAAGTCAGTGCATATTTAGCGACGGTACTCAGTTTTCATTGGGTTGGAAGTGAACGCCATTTTGGCATTGCGGAAGAAAATTATCTGGGAGCAAAGGTGAACGGCGTGAAGTGCGAACGTAAGTGAAATAAAAGAGAACAAAAATATTCCTATAACAAATATTATTGATGTGCATTCTCAACGTTGAAATGAAGTATATTCAAATAATCAAGAAAACAAAATGGAGGTGAAGTACAAAAATAGTTGGAATATGGAATGCATGTATGGTGTTGGTAGTAGTGTTTCGAGAAAAAAAATGAATTCAGCCAAGAATTCATGAAGAAAAAAGTATGTTTCGGTAGTTGTGTACTCCTGTTAAAACGAAAGAGATATGGGGTTTGTACCAAATGAGCAAGTGAATCGAGGAATAAAAGTAAGGTTATGTACCATTACAAAATTGAAAAGGAATACGGGTTATATACAGTGGAATGGTCTTGTGCCCAAAGCCGTCAAAAGTATTGTACTAGTATTGGTTGTGTACCAATTGACAAAATGAAGGTTCAGCGATAGACAATGTGTTGCGATGTTGAAACAGAGGAGCGAAATATAGAGAGATGTGATGGGGATAGGTGAAAGTCAAAATGTATATATATGTATATATATACTGAAGTGTTTGTGTTTCGAACAAAAGAGAATGGGATAATGTACCCAAGCGAAAAAATGTTGATGGTTGTGTACCAAACGAAAACAAATGAGGTTATGTTACCATATAGGAAAAAACGTGATACCGTGTAGTACCAGAAGCAAAATGGGTTGAGGTTAGAGAACGAATAAGATCGTGTTCCAAATGTAAAATGAAAATGTGTATATCTACATGAAAAAAAAAGAGGTTATGTACCCGAACAAAAAAATGCTAATGGATTGTGGATTAAAAGAAAGAAAATGAGGTTATGTTACCAAATTGAAAAAAGTGGAACAAAGATATAGTAGTGAGATTATGTATCTGGAGTAACTAAGAGCGTAAGCCAATTGTAGGTGTTTATGGTTATGTACCAAGTGTGAAATGTTGAGAGGTTGTGTACCCGGGAGCCATTAGGTAGTTATGTACTCACAAAATAGGGGTTATGTACCCTTAGGATAAAAATGCGTATTATTAAAACGTAAACACGGTAAAGTATATAAAACTGGCATCGACTAGTTGGAGCATTTCCAATAGATGTTGTTGGTGCAGGTACATCAGTACAAATGTATCACAAATGATTTTTTTGAGCATTTGCATGATTTTCAAGGGTAAGTCCAATACAATTATTCTACATTTTATTTATTTATTCAGACTAAGGCCGAAGTGGCCTGTGCGGTATATAAGAGTCTTCTCCATTCGGCTCGGTCCATGGCTACCCGTCGCCAGCCACGCAGTCTACGGAGGGTCCGCAAGTCATCTTCCACCTGATCGATCCACCTTGCCCGCTGCGCACCTCGCCTTCTTGTACCCGTCGGATCGTTGTCGAGAACCATTTTCACCGGGTTATTGTCCGACATTCTGGCTACGTGCCCGGCCCACCGCAGTCGTCCGATTTTCGCGGTGTGAACGATGGATGGTTCTCCCAACAGCTGATGCAACTCGTGGTTCATTCGCCTCCTCCACGTACCGTCCGCCATCTGCACCCCACCATAGATGGTACGCAGCACTTTCCTTTCGAAAACTCCGAGTGCGCGTTGGTCCTCCACGAGCATCGTCCAGGTCTCGTGTCCGTAGAGGACTACCGGTCTAATGAGCGTTTTGTAGATTGTCAGTTTGGTACGGCGGCGAACTCTATTCGATCTATTCGAGTATGTACGATTTCCAGCCACTATACGTCTCCGAATTTCTCTGCTGGTATCATTTTCGGCAGTCACCAGTGAGCCCAAGTACACAAATTCTTCTACCACCTCGATTTCGTCACCACCGATGCCAACTCGCGGTGGGTGGCTCACATTGTCTTCTCTTGAACCTCTTCCTATCATGTACTTCGTCTTCGACGTGTTGATGACTAGTCCGATCCGCTTGGCTTCCCTCTTCAGTCTGATGTAGGCTTCCTCCATCTTCTCAAAGTTTCGTGCCATAATATCTATGTCGTCGGCGAAGCCAAATAACTGGACGGACTTATTGAAAATTGTACCACTCGTGTTGATCCTTGCTCTTCGTATTACCCCTTCCAAAGCGATGTTGAATAGCAGACACGAAAGACCATCACCTTGCCGTAACCCTCTGCGGGTTTCGAAGGGACTCGAGAATGCCCCTGAAACTCGAACTACGCACATCACCCGATCCATCGTCGCTATGATCAACCGTGTCAGTTTATCCGGAAATCCGTTTTCGTGCATAAGTTGCCATAGCTGGTCCCGATCGATTGTATCATATGCGGCTTTGAAGTCGATGAATAGATGATGTGTGGGCACGTTGTATTCGCGGCACTTCTGCAGTACTTGGCGAATGGCGAACACCTGGTCCGTGGTGGAGCGTTCGCCCATAAAACCCGCCTGGTACTGCCCCACGAACTCCCTTGCAATTGGTGCTAGTCGACGGCATAAAATTTGGGAGAGTACCTTGTAGGCGGCGTTTAGCAATGTGATTGCGCGGTAGTTGCTGCAATCCAGCTTATCGCCCTTTTGTAGATGGGACACACGACACCTTCCATCCACTCCTGCGGCAAAACTTCTTCCTCCCAAATCTTGGTAATGACCCAGTGCAGCGCTCTAGCCAGTGCCTCACCACCGTGTTTAAATAGCTCTCCTGGTAGTTGGTCAACCCCAGGGGCTTTGTTGTTCTTCAGCCGGCCAATCTCCTCCTGGATTTCTTGGAGATCCGGAGCCGGTAGAATTATGTCCTGCGCGCGTTCCCCCAGGTCCATCACCATACCGCCATCTTCGTCTGCCACATCGCCATTCAGGTGCTCTTCGTAGTGCTGCCGCCACCTTTGGATCACCTCACGCTCGTTCGTAAGAAGGTTCCCGTTTATGTCCTTACACATATCGGGCTGTGGCACGTGGCCCTTACGTGAACGGTTTAACTTCTCATAGAACTTTCGTGTGTTATTAGCGCGGTACAGTTGCTCCGTCCCTTCACGGTCTCGATTTTCCTGCTGACGCTTTTTTCTCCGGAAAATCGAGTTTTGTCTGTTCCGCGCCTGTTTATATCGTGCCTCGTTCGCCCTCGTGCGGTGTTGCAGCAATCTCGCCCATGCTGCATTCTTCTCTTCTACTAACTGCTCACATTCGCCGTCATACCAGTCGTTTCTCTGATCCGGGGGCACCGTGCCAAGTGCAGCGGTTGCGGTGCTACCAATGGCGGATCGAATATCTCTCCAGCCATCTTCAAGAGACGCTGCGCCTAACTGCTCTTCCGTTGGGAGTGCCACTTCCAGCTGCTGCGCGTATTCTTGGGCTAGTCTACCGTCTTGTAGCCGCCCAATATTAAGCCGTGGCGTCCGACTTCGGCGCGTGTTGTACACCGTCGAGAGTTTTGAGCGCAGGCATACTGCAACGAGGTAGTGGTCGGATCCAATATTCGCACTGCGGTAAGTGCGGACGTTCGTGATGTCGGAGAAGAATTTACCGTCGATTAGAACGTGGTCGATTTGGTTTTCCGTTTCTTGGTTAGGTGATCTCCATGTGGCCTTGTGGATATTTTTGCGGGGAAAGAAGGTGCTTCGGACTACCATTCCGCGGGAGGCTGCGAAGTTTATGCATCGTTGGCCGTTGTCATTCGATACGGTGTGCAGACTATCCGGTCCGATGACCGGTCTAAACATTTCCTCCCTTCCTACCTGCGCGTTCATGTCACCGATGACGATTTTGACGTCCCGCAGTGGGCATCCATCGTATGTCTGCTCCAGCTGTGCGTAGAACGCTTCTTTCTCGTCGTCGGGTCTCCCTTCGTGTGGGCAGTGCACGTTGATGATGCTATAGTTGAAGAAACGGCCTTTAATCCTCAGCTTGCACATCCTTGCGTTGATTGGCTGCCACCCAATCACGCGTTGGCGCATCTTACCCAGCACTATGAAGCCGGTTCCCAGTTCGTTGGTGGTGCCACAGCTTTGGTAGAAGGTAGCCGCCCGATGCCCGCTTTTCCACACTTTCTGTCCTGTCCAGCAAATCTCCTGCAGCGCCACGACGTCGAAGTTGCGGGGATGTAATTCATCGTAGATCATCCTGTCGCAACCTGCGAAACCTAGCGACTTGCAGTTCCATATTCCAAGCTTCCAATCGTGATCCTTTATTCGTCGCCTAGGTCTTTGCCGATTATATCGAGTCGCATTATCTCTTATATTGTTCGTAATTATTGGTTTTCTAGGCGGCTTATTGGGCCTGCGCAAACCTCCTGTCTCGCCGGAGGGCCATCGTGTCAGGGCTGTTTAGCGTCCCACCTAACACCAGGACTTGGGCTTGTGCGCTTTGAGCGGCACACGGTCGCTTTGGCGGAGCCTACTTGCGGATACATGCAGCTTTTTATAGAGGTTTAACAGGGCCCACTGTCAAACCCCACCACATCCTAGGCAGGCGCCACAACTCGCAGATGGCCTGGGGAGGGATCGTCAAGCCCTTGGACATAGTCCCTGCTGCCCCCACAATTATTCTACATATCAATATGAATTAACTGCCATGTATAAATAAATAAATCTATGAAAAATATGAAATTGTAATTAATTTTAAAGGATATCTTTGAGTAATGCACATCAAAACAATATTTGAGAGGTTGATGAATTATAATACTTTGAGTTGAGATAAACAAAAATAATAAATTTCACAGGATGGCTTTGCAAAGCAGGATTAAGCCTTTCGATGTCACTACTGACACCAGCCAGTTGCCAACCGAGTGGGAAGTTTGGAAACTGGATTTAGAGTCGTTTTTCGTAGCCCAAGGCATAGAGAAACAATCAGATAAACGAGCGCAGCTGGCCTATCTCGGTGGACCAGGTCTGCAAGGATTGATTCGTCACCTACCAGGAATAGATCAAGTACCCCACGTTGCAATCGACCCGCCTTACTACGACGTGGCCATAAGGTGCCTTGACGAATACTTTGAGCCTTTCCGCCGTAAGACGTATGAACGACACCTGTTTCATCAGATTACGCAACAATCTGGTGAAAGATTCACGGATTTTATCATGCGGTTGCGAAAACAGATTGCGAGATGTAATTACGATCCGGTCGTGGTGGATGAGCTCATCGCCGACAGGATTGCCCAGGGATGTATTTCTGAAGAGTTACGCACAAAATTGTTGCAGAAGGATCGCACATTGGACGAAGTGATCTCTTTGGGTACAAGCATGGCAGAGTCATACCACCAATCGAAGAAATTGAGCCGGCCTATTGAGCGTCAGGAACAGAATGTGTATACGGTATTAAATCGATCTTTCCGAAACACAGCGCAATCATTCAAGCGCCAATCTGGCTATCAACCCAGACATCAGCCTAACAATCGATTCATCTGTTATGGTTGTGGACGTCGAGGGCATACCCATGGAAGCAATGAATGCCCGGCTAAACAGACAAAGTGTGCTGCTTGTGGGAAGATTGGGCACTGGGCGAAACGTTGTTACAGCAACGGGGGTTTGAAGCGTCGATTGGACGTTCCCGCTTCATGTCCTAAGGCGAAGAAGGTCCGTGCGGTATCTGAGGAAATTGAGAAAGGTCAATCGAAGGATTATGTTTTCTACGCTATGGGAGGAAATGTCTTTACATTCAAAATTGGAGGAGTTCAGGTACCCATGACCATCGACTCAGGTTCGGACGCGAACATTATCACTCAAACCATATGGGAACAATTGAAAGAAGCTAAGGTAAATGTAATAGACATGACTGCAAAAGCAGACAGATCACTCGTTGGTTATGCCAGTAAGCAACCCATGAAAATTACCGGAACATTCAATGCGGAGATAGAAGCAGGTCAGAATAAGACGATTGCCAAATTCTATGTGGTCGAAGATGGCCAACGCTGTTTACTTGGAGACCACACAGCGAAATCCCTGAATGTACTGAAAGTTGGATACAATGTGGATACAGTCGAATCAATCGCAACATCGCCATTCCCTAAAATCCGAGGGGTGGTTATCGAGATACCAATCGATAACAACATCCAACCAGTACAACAATCGTACAGAAGGCCTCCGATTGCTTGGGAATCAAAAATAGAGGAAAAGCTGCGTTCCCTATTGGAAATGGACATCATTGAGCCGGAACCAGGCCCATCCGCTTGGGTATCACCTGTTGTGCCAGTGATGAAGGACTCTGGTGAAATTCGTTTGTGCATTGACATGCGCAGAGCCAACGAAGCTGTGCTGCGCGAGTCACACCCATTACCCCTTGTGGACGAGCTGCTTGGATCTGTGTGCGGGGCCGTACGATTTTCAAAAATTGACATCAAAGACGCCTATCATCAGGTCGAAATATCGGAGCGCTCAACACCAATCACCACGTTTATTACCAAGAAGGGACTTTTCAGGTAGACATATTGACTAAATAAAAGAAACACACAAACGGTTATAGACTGTCAGAAAAAAATCTTTTGTTCTTTATATACCTATTCACCTAACCAGTATTATTTATCTAGGTATAAGCGGCTTATGTTCGGAGTAAGTTGTGCACCAGAGCTCTTTCAGAAGGTGATGGAGTCTGTTGTTGCAGGTTTAGATGGGGTAATAGTATATCTGGACGACGCAATTGTTCACGGCAGCACGAATGAAGAGCATGACCGACGACTGGCTGCCCTACTTGAGAGATTTTCAGAATACGGGATCCTACTCAATGAAGAGAAATGCTTATACAACGTTGATTGCTTGGAGTTCCTCGGTCATGAGCTGTCCACGCAAGGTGTAAAACCAACTGAAAGTAGAATAGCAGCAATACAAAATTTTCGGCAGCCAAACAATTTATCCGAGCTAAGAAGCTTTCTTGGGTTGGTTTGCTACGTCGGAAGATTTGTTCCAAATCTAGCCTCTTTAACAGAATCGCTAAGGGAGCTACTCCGCTCTAAAGGGAACTTTGAGTGGACTCTTGAACAATCCTCTGCTTTCCAGAAGATTAAAGATGAAATTAGTCAAATGCATCATTTGGGATTTTTCAATCCGAAGGACGAAACTAGACTAATTACCGATGCTAGTCCATCTGGACTCGGAGCAGTGCTTTCACAAGTAGACTCCCAAGGAAGACACAGGGTTATTGCCTATGCCAGTAAAGCGCTGACCGAATTAGAGAAAAAATACTTCCAAACAGAACGCGAAGCATTATCGTTAGTCTGGGGAGTAGAAAAATTTCGATTGTACCTTTTAGGCATAAAGTTCACGTTATTGACGGACTGCAAAGCCTTGAAATTTCTATTCAGCCCTAGATCAAAACCTTGTGCCCGAATTGAGCGTTGGGTTCTCAGAATTCAAGCATATACATTCAAAGTAGAGCACATTCCAGGAACCGACAATATAGCCGACGCGCTATCAAGATTGTGCGCACAAGAGAATACCACGTTTGATGATACGACCGAAGGGTACATTAGGAACATTGTTTCAGAGGGAGTTCCAATTGCAGTAACGCTTGAACAAGTCACTAAGGAGTCGAAAGACGACGAAACCGTTCAAAAAGTTCTGGAGGCATTACAAGATGGAAATCGAGATCTCATCGCGAAGGAGTTCAAGCCTTATATGAATGAGTTATGCGCCGTCGACGGAGTGCTCTTGAGGAGTAATCGACTAGTCATCCCTATACGGCTACAAGATCGTGTTATTACTTTGGCGCATGAGGCACACCCAGGAATGGCAGCGATGAAACGACGATTGCGACAGAAGGTTTGGTGGCCGCAAATGGACAAACAGATCGAGTCTTACGTGAAGCGATGCAAGGAATGCACATTGGTGTCCTGCCTCGGAGCACCGGAGCCCTTGAAACGTGTAAAAATGCCGGAAAAGCCTTGGGCAGATATAGCTGTCGATTTCATGGGGCCCCTACCTTCCGGTCATTCATTGTTTGTGATAGTCGACTATTATAGTAGATTTACAGAGGCAATTGTCATGAGAACAATAACAGCCAAGCGTACTATTCAGGTCTTACATGAGACATTCAGTAGATTCGGGGTGCCCGAAAGCATCAGATCCGACAATGGACCACAGTTTACCAGTGATGAGTTCAAGTCATTTTGTGCAGAGTACGGCATTTCGTTGTTGAAGACGACACCTTATTGGCCGCAAGCAAACGGCGAGGTTGAAAGGGCAAATAAAACTATACTTAAGCATCTCAAAATAAGTCAAGAAACTGACAGTCAGGATTGGATTTGGGACTTACGAACGTTTTTGTTGATGTACAATTCAACCCCTCATACGTCAACAGGAGTGGCGCCATCAACGCTTATGTTCGGACGGACAATGCGAGACAAACTTCCAACATTCAACGATGCTACACTACGAACAGAGCAAGAAGCGATTAGAGATCGAGACTGGGAAAGAAAGCTCAAAGATGCGGAGTATGCGAATACACGTCGTCAAGCTAAACCATCTGAATTAAGAGTGGGAGACGTGGTTGTTTGTAAACGAATGGTTAAGGAAAACAAACTATCTTCCACGTTTGCCTCGGAGGAATACGAAATTACAGGGTTGGATGGTTCAGATGCCACCTTACGGTCGCTGAAATCGAATCGCGTAGTACACCGAAATGTTGCACACCTGAAACGTTTGCTAGGGAACACGTCATCCAAAAGTTGTCCAGCGGAACTGTTGACAGAGAAAAATACAAACGCTTTCAGCCAAGATGCGGCTATTGACATCAAGTCTTCTGGCAACAATACCCGACCAACAAGGACGCAGAGGAGGCCGACATATCTAAATGAGTATCACACGGATGCAGTTTGGGACTTGAAAGAATAGGGGGGATGTCGGGACAACTAGGCCCTTTAAGAAACAACATTAATGTAGAACGATAAATAAAGAAGACTGGCAACAATTCATGCCAAGTAAGAGTTGGAATCGAGAGTCGACTGCGACAGCATCGTAGGCGCTAGTACGGAATAAAGTGCGAGTTGAATAATATGATTTGAGTTCTTATTATTTCGTGGATCCGACACTACCAAGTTACCGGTTCCTTTCAAGCCACTGCCAAATTAGCCAAATTCTAAGGATCAATGAAAAAACGGGACAAATTGAGGATTTTTTAGATTACGGCGGGACAGCACAAAAAGGTCTGAAAAACGGGACTGTCCCGTTAAATACGGTACGTATGGTCAGCCTATTAAAGGGACCATCACAGTCAGTGGTGCGAATTGTCAGTCTCAGTGACTGAAATTTGTTGGATATTGATACCATTTCCTCTTCACACTCACTTCCTAGCAGTGAAAACTGAAAATGATTAGCAGCAACAATCAAAGATAAACTAAACAAAAGACCTCTCTTCTCATTGCACACGTAGCCCGCAGTGACAGTCCATTCAGTTCACTCGCTGCTGCGTGAATGCGACGGCCCTATATAAATGCATGGGTGAATACTATCACTTGAAAGACAATGACAGGAAATTTGTGCCGAATGATCATCAGCTTCAGCCCGCTGTTGGCAAACCGAGTTTGCTAAGCTACTCCTGCTTTGCCTTGCTGACTGAAAGGCACCGTCATAGGCAAAGAGGAGCAGAGAAAAATACAAAACAAAAGAATCACACCCAGCAGGCAATGTTGATAAATTGCACCACTGATCACAGTAACCCAGAAAATATTTTTCAGTATGGCATAATTTGCTTCCATGAGTCGATATCGAGTCATAGAACATCGACTCATGGAGGTTTGACTGTATTAAACGTCACCGGTACGGAATGCAGCCACCAAAATGATAACCGAAAATAGCGGCACCGGTCGAAAAAGAGTGACTAAACTGAAATGCTAGAGCAGCGAGGCAGCGAGGGTGATCAAAACACTCGCACCCAGTAATGATGCTCTAATATATAAACTATTGAAATCGCTTGGATATGCTGTTCATTTATTGGAGATAAAAGTAGATTCACTATTATGCGAGGAAATCAATGCAAAATTATAATAACATAATTACATCCAAACTTAAATAAACATATGTGTATAATAATGTGAAATATTAATAAGAAACCCTCAGGTTACGGTTGCCCTATCAAGCGCTAAGAAAAGCACAAATACCCTATATAACAGCCTGTAAATAATCCTCATGTAGCAATTTCAAAAAGCATCGTGCATTGTTCAACACGTTCAACGCTCTTCCGTACGAATGCGCCTAAAGGCTCCCCCAAACCTAAGCGATTTCATCGCCGCGACGGCGACAACTAGTCGCCGCGATTCCATCGTTTGGTCGCTGCAAGCAATGTTCTATATACGCTTCCATACCAACGGCGACAGAATCGCTGTCGCCAAGCGATAGCTACTGTCGCGTCGCGTGTGTTTGGGGGAACCTTAAAAGAAGGAATGGCAATGTGCCGTCGCGCAGTGGTGGTCCCCCATACAAATGCTCGACTAAACCTACGATTGCGCTTAAAATTTAGCAACAGTAATTTTGTAACGCTGAATTCATTTTGAAATTTAAATAGTTATCCGACATATGCTATGCTATCCAAAGACTTACGGAAGCCCATGACTTAGGATCTGCAGCCACAGTAGCGTCTTAGTTCTAACCTTGAAACAGTAAATTATCCGCTTTGGTGCAGCAAGGCGGAATTCGCCAAACTGACCACTGTTAAGTAGATAAAATATATATTTCAATGCATGATATCAGTTCTTTCCGAATCTTTCCCGATAAAAAATTTAGTCAAATTTAATTTTCCCATACATATATGTTTAGGAGATACTTTACAGCATCAACTTGAACCAAGTCACCAAAAATTAAATTTACCTGTTGGAGACGTTACCCCGCATCTGGCAACCATGCCAACTGATGTCTAATACTACGAGACTATGATAGGGACGAAAGCGTAGCGATAGACAACTACATCCAGACAACGGCAGATAGATAGTTCGAGCAATACTGTGACCACATGCATGGTGTATGTTATTCGAGAAAATCTTATTAGCTAGTTAAAATAGCATTTTTATATAAAAGTAAAGTTTCCGTTATCGATATAATCCAAGTGCTAAATATTCGGATGAAGGATCAATCAATTGAATTCAATATCAGATTAGAGGGAGATATTTTGCATGTTGTATCCAACTGAGCAGGTTAGACGATGATCATAGTGAAACTGTTAATTACTAAAGATCATACTATATTTCTATAGCAATCCCAGTAAAATCTGAAGAGCCGTTTAAAGTGTATCATAAAGTTATACTCGTTATTGAATTAGATCATAACCCTACAGTGAATGCAAGTTTGTTCGAGGGATAGAGTTACCAAACAATCGAACCGAAATTGTGAGTTAATCATTCGATAGTAAAATAGATTTACTAAAATATAATAAAATTCTAGCTTAAAGCATCACGCTAAAAGAACGGTTTTGTTATTCCCGAACAAAACTTTAAGAATTTCGTCACAAATGTCGAAAACAAGCTCATCTAATGAAGACTCCTACACCTGCGCTGGATGCGATCGTCCTGATACGGCCGACGATATCGTACAGTGTGATAAATGCACTGCTTGGTGGCATTTCTCGTGTGCTAAGGTCGACGCATCTGTGGCAGATCACTCTAGGTGGATATGCAACAAATGTTTGCCCATTCCCCCGCCGCGATCTACCTCAAACCATACGACGTCCTCGAACCGTAGAGCTCTGCTAGAGATCAGCCTTCAACGGTTGGCAGAAGAGAAAGAGCTACGTAAAAAGCAATTGGAGATCAACATGGAACAGGAATTCGTAAAAGCTAAGTATGATCTACTGGAGCAGTGTGCGTTGGAAGAAGAAGCTGAGACTCGCAGTGTTCGTAGCAGGATCGAGGAGATTGAAGCTCGAGATCGAGAGAAGCTCGTAACCGAGTGGGTAGGCCAAGTAGCAGCGTCGCTCCCTGAACGTAATACGCTCACTGGCACGAAGACTTCATCCGTTCGTGCGAACATACCTACCAATGTAAACAGAGACGATCGTTTGCCTGGGGAACAACAAACTGCTATAGATGCAATCAAAACCAAAGAGCCACTCAGTCTCTCCATGCCAGCGATCGGAGCAACAGATCGATCAGCTGATGACTTCCAATTAAAGGACAGGATTGTACCAAAGCGAGCAGTTGTTATCAAGCGAAACCTGAAACGAGTAGAAGCTGAAGCAAGAAAACTAGCAACAGATGATATCAGTCTACTCAAATCGCAGCTTCAGAAATGTCGAGAAGAGTCAATAAACGATCGTCAGGCAATGCAGGATCTTCAAGATCAACTTCGGACATGTCGTTTGGAGTTGCAGCAACGTAATTTAGAGCCACATCCATTGTGGCCATTGCGAGATGCGTCGAAAGGAGCAGCTCCCAAAATTAATCGCGTAGGGCGAGACAGTCCAGAACCGTTAGCCCAGTCCGACAGGAATCAGATTAGAGTCCCTGAGAAAACAATTCCGGTTAGTAACACTCACGATTTCAATTCATCGGACCCTTTCCAAGGTCAGCGTATAAACGAGCAGCAGCGCAGTAGATTCGCGCGCTCAGCTGATATTGGTTTAGCCAGTACTCCACAGCAACAACAGTTAAACTGTCCCAGTCAAGTTGCAGATCAATTGCCTTTGGAGGTACACCGACCATCACCAGAACAACTTGCGGCAAGACAGGTGATGCCCAGAGACCTTCCGGACTTCTACGGTGACCCAGAAGAGTGGCCGTTATTCATTAGTAATTTCCGGAACAGTACGTTTGCGTGCGGATACACTCGAGTGGAGAACCTCGCACGACTGCAACGCTGCATTAAAGGCAATGCACTGAAATCGGTGCGGTACAACCTGCTTGATCCAGATTCGGTACCGGAGGTTATTCGCACGTTGCAAACACTTTATGGGCGTCCAGAAGTGATAATTAGTAAGCTAATCAAGACTGCCCGTGATGCCCCAGCCCCGAAGTCGGAGCGGTTAGAGACCCTCATCGATTTCGGTATGGCTGTCAGAAATTTAGTCAGCCATCTCATCGCCGCTGATCAGCGAACCCATCTATCCAATCCCGTTCTTTTACAAGAACTGGTGGAGAAGCTACCTACCGGTGTGAAAATGCAATGGGCTCAGCATTTAGTAAATTTTCCACAACCAACACTACAAACATTTAGCAGTTTCATGTCGTCTGTCGTTGAGTCTGTAAGCAAAGTAGTTATGTACTCTGGAAACCAAGGACACAAGACAGAAAAGCAAAAATTCAGGGAAAAGGGATATATGCATTCTCACGTAGAGACTGTTGAACCTGTACAGTCTGTTCAAAAGGATATTCCTAAATCATGCCTTGTATGTGGTAAAGGTGGCCATCGTGTTAAGGATTGTTACGCATTCAAGAATAGCAGCATCGACAGTCGGTGGAAAACTGTTTCAGCATTAAAATTGTGTCGATGCTGTTTGGGTCAACATGGACGAAGAGCCTGTAGGTCGTCAAATCGGTGCGAGGTCAGCGGGTGTCAGTTACGACATCATCCATTACTACACGCGACAAAGAAAATGATCGATAGCAACACAACATTTTCCGAAAGTCACACCTACCACCACTGTGGACAATCAGTTTTATTTCGTATAGTTCCCGTGACTGTAACAGGACCGTCAAAATCCATTGATACCTTTGCCTTCCTGGATGAAGGTTCATCAGCAACACTGTTAGAACAAAGCTTGGCGGAACAATTGGATCTGCAGGGACCAGTAATCCCACTGTGCCTAAAATGGACAGCCGATATGTTTCGTTCTGAAGAAATGTCGCAGATAGTATCGGTAGAGATATCGGAATTGAAAGGCAAGAGAAAATATCGTTTGAACAACGTTAGAACCGTGGACCGCCTGAACCTACCGACTCAAACGCTCTGTTTTGAAGAACTTCAACGGAAGTACAAGCATTTAAGCGGACTACCGATCCGCAGCTACAAGAAAGCTGTTCCTCGTTTGTTGATCGGATTGCGCAATCTATCGCTGGCGGTGCCACAAACAATCAAAGAAGGAAGAGGAGGTCCGATAGCGGTGAAAACACGCATAGGCTGGTGCGTATATGGAAGCATGTCGGAAGATTTCGCAGAAAATCATTACAATTATCATATTTGCGAATGCGATAGTGGAGATGGACTGGACAATCTGATTCGCGAATACTTCGATGCAGAAGAAATTGGATTACGGAAGATGGAGCATCTGGAATCGGATGAGGTGCAAAGAGCGCGATGGATTCTGGAGCAAACCACTCGTAGAGAAGGTAACCGTTTCTCAACAGGGCTGTTGTGGAAACACAATCAAGTCGAACTTCCCGACAGCTTTCCAATGGCCCTGCAACGATTGAAGTGTTTGGAGAAACGCATGACTCGTGATCCGGTTCTGAAGGAAAACCTGCACAGGCAGCTGCAGGAGTATCAGGACAAGGGTTATGCGCACCCTGCCACAGAAATGGAGCTGAACGAATCCGACCCCAGACGAACATGGTACCTTCCGTTGGGTGCCGTTATAAATCCCAAAAAGCCAACCAAGGTACGACTGATTTGGGACGCAGCAGCGAAAGTTGAAGGAGTGTCGCTGAATACGTTTCTTCTGGCTGGACCCGACCTTCTCGTTTCACTACCCTCGGTTCTGTTCCGATATCGACAATTTCCTGTAGCAGTCTGCGGTGACCTAAAAGAAATGTTTCATCAAATAAAGGTCATCGCAGCTGACCGCCAAGCCCAGCGATTTCTATGGCGCGATACCATTGAAGAACCCCCAAAAATCTTCGTTATGGACGTCTTGACTTTTGGGTCAACCAGTTCACCTTCATCTGCCCAATTCGTCAAAAACAAGAATGCGCAAGAGCACGAGGCCCAGTTTCCAAGGGCGACCGAAGGAATCATAAAATCACATTATGTTGATGACTACCTCGATAGTTTCGAGAACGCGGAGCAGGCTAAACTGGTTACAGAGCAGGTTCGTTATATACACAGCAACGGTGGATTTGAAATTCGTAATTGGTTATGCAATGAGAGGAAAGTTTTGGAGCATTTGGGTGAACGTTCGAAGGCTTCGACAAAAGACTTGACAGCTGCAGGCGGTGATGATTCGGATAGAGTGCTGGGAATGCTCTGGCAGACGGAGACAGATATGCTGCGGTTTTCTACGACGTTCCGGGTTGAAATAGATGCACTCATTCGTTCGACAAGTGGACCGACTTAAAGACAAATACTCAAGACCGTAATGAGCCTCTTCGATCCACTAGGGCTCCTTGCGTCTTTTCTGGTGCATGGGAAAATAATTATGCAGGAGGTATGGCGAAGCGGTATAAAATGGGACGAGTATGTGGGTCAGCGAATCGAACAAAGTTGGCGAAAATGGATCGAGTTACTGGACGTTGTAAGGAGAATTGAGATACCTCGATGTTACTTCGCAAATGCTACCACCGAACGTTACCAAACTCTGCAAGCGCACTTGTTTGTTGATGCCAGCGAAGCGGCGTATGCTGCAGTCGTGTACTTCAGGATTATCGATATGGAAGGTAACCCACAATGCTCGCTCGTGACCGCTAAAACCAAGGTCGCTCCTTTAAAGTATGTGTCTATACCGCGCTTGGAATTGATGGCCGCCGTCTTAGGAGCTCGCTTGTTAACGTTTGTGGTAGAGAATCACACGATTCCAATTCAACAGCGCTTCTGCTGGTCTGATTCCAACACAGTATTGGCCTGGCTTCGTTCGGAACATCGCCGCTATAAACAATTTGTGGCTTGTCGCGTAGGAGAAGTGCTGACGTTGACGAAGGAAAACGAATGGCGGTGGGTCCCAAGCAGATTAAACATCGCAGACGAGGCCACCAAATGGGGCAAAGGGCCAAGCTTCGACGCTGGTAGTCGTTGGGTCCAAGGACCGGAGTTCTTGAGCAGGGCGGAGGAACTGTGGCCTAAAGCAGTTGCGTCAACAGTTTCCACCGAAGAGGAATTACGTCCATGCCACTTGTTCCACGAAGTGATTACGCCGATGGTCGATTTTAAACGCTTTTCCAATTGGAACAGGCTGCTACGAACAGTAGCATTTGTTTTCCATCTTTTCACCGTTCATAAAGCCAATAAAGCAAGTACTATAATGGGGAAGGAACCGACCTACGAAGATTTGAGAGCAGCCGAAATCCAGATTCTGAAAATGGTACAGTGGGCCGTCTATCCAGATGAAATGAGTATCATAACTAGAAACTTAAATCGGGCGGAGGATCAGCGTAGCGCACTCGATAAGTCAAGTTCTATCTACAAGCTTACACCGATGATAGATGAAACCGGAGTTCTGCGGATAGACAGCCGTACTGGGTCAGCACATGTGGATGCATTTGACCTCAAATATCCTGTCATACTTCCCCGGAAGCATCATGTAACTTACTTGATCGTGGACTACTACCACAAGAAGTTCCTTCACGGAAATTCCGAGACGATCGTAAATGAACTTCGTCAAAAATATTACATTCCCCGGATTCGAGTTATCGTAAGAACGGTGACAAGATTGTGTCAATGGTGCAAGGTATACAAATCGCAACCGGTTGTACCAAGAATGGGTCCACTACCTGAAGCTCGTTTGTCTCCCGGAGTGCGTCCGTTCAGTTATATCGGCATCGACTACTTCGGACCAATTCTCGTCAAGGTAGGCAGGTCCAATGCGAAAAGATGGGTCTGCCTCATTACATGCTTAACAATCCGTGCTGTACATGTAGAAGTCGCTTATGATTTGTCTACTCAGTCCTGTATCGCTTGCATCCGCAGATTCATATGCAGAAGAGGAGCGCCGTTGGAGATATACTCCGATAATGGGCGAAATTTTGTCGGAGCAGATAGTATTCTACAAGAGCAAATCAAACGCATCGATAAAGTAGCTGCAGCAACATTCACGAACACGGAGACGAAATGGTTTTCATACCTCCATCCGCTCCCCATATGGGAGGCTCATGGGAGCGTCTGGTACGCTCAGTCAAGACAGCACTGATGAGTATACCACAGGATAGAAAATTCGACGATGAAGCATTATTGACCCACCTTTTGGAAGCTGAATCAATTGTTAATTCAAGACCGCTCACTTACTTGCCGCTTGATTCTCCGGAACAGGAGGCGCTAACCCCAAATCATTTTCTCTTGGGCAGTTCGAGTGGTGTTAAGCAACCTTCTGTAGATTTGGGATTCCCAGACCAAGTGCTCCGTAACAGCTGGGCGCAAATACAAGAAAAGTTGGATCATTTTTGGAAGCGTTGGATACGGGAGTATCTACCAACTCTAACGAGGCGAACCAAATGGTTTAGCGAAGCTAAACCTGTCAATTCCGGCGACATAGTGGTCATCATCGAAGATAAGAAACGTAACGGGTGGACGCGTGGACGGGTTCTGGATGTGACGAAAGGAAGAGATGGCAGAATTCGACAAGCTGTAGTTCAAACTTCAAGAGGGTTGTTCCGAAGACCGGTCTCCAAATTGGCGGTACTAGATGTCGCGAATGGCTGTAACGCTGAGGTCATCACTCATCCTTACGGGGAGGGGAATGTTGGAGACGTTACCCCGCATCTGGCAACCATGCCAACTGATGTCTAATACTACGAGACTATGATAGGGACGAAAGCGTAGCGATAGACAACTACATCCAGACAACGGCAGATAGATAGTTCGAGCAATACTGTGACCACATGCATGGTGTATGTTATTCGAGAAAATCTTATTAGCTAGTTAAAATAGCATTTTTATATAAAAGTAAAGTTTCCGTTATCGATATAATCCAAGTGCTAAATATTCGGATGAAGGATCAATCAATTGAATTCAATATCAGATTAGAGGGAGATATTTTGCATGTTGTATCCAACTGAGCAGGTTAGACGATGATCATAGTGAAACTGTTAATTACTAAAGATCATACTATATTTCTATAGCAATCCCAGTAAAATCTGAAGAGCCGTTTAAAGTGTATCATAAAGTTATACTCGTTATTGAATTAGATCATAACCCTACAGTGAATGCAAGTTTGTTCGAGGGATAGAGTTACCAAACAATCGAACCGAAATTGTGAGTTAATCATTCGATAGTAAAATAGATTTACTAAAATATAATAAAATTCTAGCTTAAAGCATCACGCTAAAAGAACGGTTTTGTTATTCCCGAACAACCAACTACAATTAACAAATTGAGGAATTATCCTTGACTAAATGTGCAAAATTAAAATTATATCAGCTTTACGAAAGAACGATTTGTTTTAGGTTTTGTCTGGGTTTCCGCCACTGTGGATCGGTCGGCTTAACCATCGTAGCATCAGCGACAAGCCGTGCTTCTGTTCTATTTTTACGCAAAGGCATGCTTCATCCTTTGTGGCGTTCAATCAGCATATGGGAGCGCAGCTGGTGTGCGTGAGGACTAGGGTGTCCCAAAATTGGACAAAGTCTGGGATTTTGGGGGCTCAACCTTCAAATGAAAGCTTAGGGTAAAACAAAAGAAAAATTGTTCTACGACAACTCTGGGAAATGACGTTTAGGGGTGGCCCCGACGCGTTTTATGAAAAAAGTGCATTTTTTATAGGTAACATCGAAAATACCGGTATATCGGAAAGAAATTCGATGAAACCCATCCATTTTATATTTTTTACATTTAACTTAGGGTCTATACTTTATGGTAAAACTTTGATACCGCATGTTTTAGCTCTATATATTTTTCACTGATGCTTTAAATGCCCAAAAATGAAGATTTTTTCTGATTATTTTTTTATTAATGCATTTAAAACGGGTATCCATCATAATGCTTTCGAAACTAGATATACAAAGAAAGATGGGGAATTTTATAACGAATATTTTGCTAAAAATAGCAACCTTCTATCTCTATCC